>NC_059112.1:2460000-2815000 GCF_020740685.1 Jaculus jaculus | reverse complement strand
ACTGGTGCATTCTTCCTTACGCGGGTGCTGGGGAACTAACCCAGCCCATCAGGCTTCGCAAGCCAGGGCTGTTAGCCGCTGAGCCATTTCTCCAGCCCCTGAGTCCTTCTTGGAGTAGGTGCCAGGGATCAAAGACGCGGTATTTTAAAGGTCACATCACCAGGTGGGAAGTGAGAACCGGGAGCAAGCCCGCATCTCTCCGAGTCGCTTGAGTACGATGGGTGTAGGGAAGAGCCGGGCCTCCGGGCCTCCAGGGCTCGCAGCCAGGATGGTGACTCCGCGTCCCAGGTCCCGGGGAAGGCTGAGGCATGGAGGAGGTCGTGAGGGCATGATCCTGACCCCATTTGGTGATTTCTGCTTTCTTTATCCTCGTGTTCATAGATCTTATATTTTACCCTTCAGCTCCCTGTCATAGATTATATGCTCCATGTTTTCTCTTCTTTCTCCTCTCCACTTTCATCTTTCTCTCTCTCTCTGGTTTTCAAGGTAGGGTTTCACTCTAGCTCAGGCTGAACTGGAATTCATTATGGAGTCTCAGGCTGGCCTCGAACTCATGGCGATCCCCCTACCTCTGCCTCCCGAGTGCTGGGATTAAAGGCGTGCGCCACCATGCCCCGCTCACACTTTCATCTCTTGAGGTCATACAATGTTTTATTAGTTTGCTCAAAGTGGAGTGACTAAGCGCCGGGCCTCAGACATTCTGTAGAGGAATGGTCGCTTGTGCAGGTCCTCCAGGAGAAAGAAGGAAAGAAGAAGGCCCCATCGGCATAGGCCATGCTGTGTGGGACCTGAAAATGGAATACCACCACGAACCTCTAGGGACATAACTTTAGGGGCACATTTTAGAATCCTCCCTTTGAATAAACTTAATGTTTACTAGCATGTCAAATTCAAATGGCATGAACATATTTTCTAAGGAGGCAGGGTTTATTTCAGCTTGGAGGTCAAGGTTATAGTCCACCAGCGAAGGCATGGCCAGCAAGACAATGCCGCCGCTGCCCACACTGAGTCCAGTGTCAGGAGACATGAATGCTGGCACCCAGCCAGCTCTCTTGCTCTCTTTTTCTTGAGGAAGGGTCTTGCCTGAGCCCAGGCTGACCTGCAATTCACTAAGTAGTCTCTGGGTGGCCTCGAACTGATAGTGATTCTCTAACCTGTGCCTCCCAAGCACTGGAATTAAAGCCATCTCTTTTCTATACAGTTCAAGACCCCAGCCCCTAGAACCGTGCTGGTCTCCATTGAAGGGAGTCTTCCCACCTCAATTAGTCTACTCAGAAGCTAACCTAATTTAGACCCTCCCTCACAGGCATGCCTTAGAAGCTGGCTTCCTAGGTAACTTTAGGACCTACCAAGTAGGCAATCAATGTAAGCAATCATCACAATGGCATGAACATCTTGGTACGTGATAATACCATTATCCATTGGAATACTCTTATAGTCAGTAGATGAAGGCAGGGTTAGAAATCCTAACACTATGAGTGAATTTTTTTTTTTTTTGTTTGTTTTTTCAAGGTAGAGTCTCACTTTAGCTCAGGCTGACCTGGAATTCATTATGTAGTCTCAGGCTGGCCTCAAGCTCATGGTGATCCTGCTACCTCTGCCTCCTAAATGCTGGGATTAAAGGTGTGTGCCACCACGCCTGGCTACAGTTTTGGAATATTGTTTGTGAGACAGGCTATCAGGAGGGGCCCCCAATTCACTGGCAGAGGATGGCCTTGGGTTTCTTATCCTCCTGCACGTCGAGATTTACAGGCGTACATCAGCACACCTGCTTTACATGCAGATGGGCATCGAGCCGAGGGCTCTGTGCACGCCAGGTAGGCTCTCCATCAACTGAGCCAAGTCCCAGCTCCCTTCAACAGCTTTTCATTTTTGCTCACTCCTGTCAGCTTATGTTAACGCCACCCAACAATGGCCTTGGACCCCACAGCGGCAAAGGGCTCATCTCCACTTTCTTCACATAATCCCAGAACTTTATCAGTTTTTATTATTATTTTTATTTGTGTCACCTGAAAAGTCCCAGGACCTGGAGTAATGACCTGTCCTCAGATATGTAGGTGCCAGCTGTGTCCACGATTCATTACACTATTCTATTTTTGTAGTTTTGAAGCTTTTATAAATCATATGTTCTGGAATCTCATATTCTCCTTTCTTCTTCTTCATTTTGGTTTTTCAAGGTAGGATCTCACTCTAGTTCAGGTTGATCTGGAATCCACTATGTAGTCTCAGGGTGGCCTCAAACTCTCAGCAATCCTCCTATTACTGGCTTCCGAGTGCTGGGATTAAAGGTGTGCACCACCATGCCTGACTTATTTTTTAGAGGGAGAGAGAGGTGGGGGAGGGGAGAATGGGCATGCCAGGGCCTCCAGCTGCAGCAAATGAACTCCAGATGCATGTGCCACCTTGCACATCTAGTTTATGTGGGTCCTGGGGAATCGAACCTCTTCTGTGGCTTTGCAGGCAAGTGCCTTAACTGCTAAGCCATCTCTCCAGCCCTCATATTCTCCTTTTTTTTTTTTGGGACGTGAGAGGTTTTAATTTTTAAGACCTAAGTATGTGGTCTGCCATTCCTAACAGCAGAAACACCCACTAGTTTTCATCATGTCTGTTGTCATTCTAGTTATGGGTTGTTCCAATTTGATTTTTTATGCTGTCTTTTATTTTTCTTCATCAATTATAGCTGAAGTTTACAAAACATGCTAGTAGTGTACTGTATTTTTTGTATTTCATAGGGGATTCATTAGACTGGCTTGCACGATGCAGGCCGGGCAGTCCCACAGTGATATTGTGCATGCTGTGCGCCTGAGGAACCCGGAGCTGTGCGGTCCAGGAGGCGGGAGGCCCGACCGGCCGGATGATGGCCGGCGAGCCCCGTCTGCAGCCGTGAGTGACGCGTCCGAGGTTAGAGGAGGGCGGCGGCAGCGGGGATGCGCCCGCAGGCAGGGGCAAGGGCCGGGAGACCCAAGCACTGCTTTCACGTGGGTCCTCTTCCGATACGGCTGTCACCAAAAGGGTGACCCACTCTTGGGAAGAATCTTTCCCCTTCTGTTAATCCTTCCTGGAAACACACTAGCATTTTAAAAGCCCCCTCCCACCCCTTAAAATCTCTTCCTCTATTTTCTAGACAGGAAAAAATAGTGGTCACGTATAGAAAATTGGTGAGGTTTATGCTGTCAAAATTTTAATTTTTTTCCAGAATGGATCACAATCTTTGTGTGTGTGTGTGTGTGTGTGTGTGTGTGTGTGTGTTGGAAACAGTGCTTCACTGTACAGCACAGACTGACCTCACACTTATGATAATCCTCCTGCCTTGGCCTTCTGAGTGCGGGGATCACAGGATGGGTCATTCTGCCCTTCCTCATGTTCTTGAAATACCGGAAATGCTATAAAATTTAGTGATTTGCTTTTCTATTAGCAGCATGAGCACTATGTGGTTAAATCAAATCTGGGTTTGAATGCTGGCTTGTTTTCTTGCTAGTTCACTGGCCTCAGGTAAGTTATCTGACCTCTCCAAGACTCAATTTTTTCATTTTCTATGAGGGTTAACTTGAAATAAAATGCATAAAAGCAAGTAAATAACATGTATTGTGTTCAATAAGTGCTGCCTTTTAAATAATTTTTACCTTTTTATAATCGCTGTGGAATTTTTTCCCTCCCATGTACAGCATTACTGAAATGCCTATCATCTGTTAATGCTCCGGAGTCCAAAGGTAGAAGGACTTAACGTTTAAAAATTACCATGTCTGTGGAGCGAGCATGACATGAAAAAGCAAACACTTGGATGAACACCAAGAGAGCCAGAGGTGGCTGGGTGACAGCAGCGGTGTGGATTGCTTAATGGTGCACAAAGGTGATGCAGAGCTCTCTAGACGTGCACAGTCTTCATCTGAAGTCCTCCAAAGGCAACTGTGAATAAAGAAAGTCAGTATGGACTCCAGGGAAATCCTACCTCAGCCCCCAAAAGAAAGATAGATATCTCTGTAGTGGACGTGCACGCTCTATGGACTTTGGAGCACTGCTCATTCTTACAAGTGCATGAAAAAGATTACAGCCTGCTTTTCTTCGTTGTTCCCACAAGTTGCATTACTTGTGCATTTCTTGTCTTATAAGTTATGGGTGATTTAAAACCCAGTGGATGTTTGAATAATCATCCAAAGAAAGCGTAGCCCTTTCCTGAACACCTGGCTCGTAGCTCCCTCTCACAAGCCTGTATACTAACGGTCATCAGTTCAGCTCCATAAGCATGGCCTGAGCATCTACTAACTGACGGTGTCCAGAACCAAGAGGGACACGTGTATGTCCTGAAAAAAGGCGGCAGAACTCAGCAATCTAAACCACTGTTTGGACTATCATGTCAGTCAGAGTTACAGCTGCATCCACACCTCATTTAGACTCTAAAAACAACTGATTGTCAATATAGTTGCAAATAGGAATTTTATTTTCATAATACTCTAAGGAAAACTTTGAGGCATCCTTATACTTTTCTCAAAAGATTAGTTATTTGAATGCACAATTTGAGGAATGTTGCTTGCAAATATTTAGAGGGCGTTTTGCTGGGCAAGCCTATTCTATCACACAATTCATAAACAGACAATTATATATAATTTTTGGTGAATTAAAGATAATGTTTCTCAAGCCAGCATCTTTTGCATAAGTCTGTGCTATTTTTCAACTTTACAATTTATTTCTGAACACATTACCTTTTTCTTATACTAATTTCCAATAAGCTTGTGGAATTAAATTGGGCTTGCTGAATATTCCTGCTAATATGATATTTTCCACACTTATTATCCAGTTCTCTTCAGATCTCTACACAGGTTTCAAACTAGTGATGTTGAAATAACATTAATGCCTCTTTAGCTATGTCTAGCACATCTGTGACAGAGCCCTGTGCACTCTAGGCTTTGTGTGAGAACAAGTTTGCATAGGTTAGGCAACTCATCAAATTGTATAGCAAGTTAGAGCAGAAAAGAGATTAGAACTCAGGTGACATTCTGTGTAAAGCCAAAAGAATCTTCTCACCATTTAAATAGAATCATAGAGACTTTGCATGTGCTCTACAGAGAAGAGAAAAGATATTTAGGTGTTTTAAAGTGTTTGTTCTCCCTGCCAAAATACATTTGCATCATTGATCCTTTGAAAATGTTTCATGCTGTGTGCTTAATAGAAACAAGATTGCTTTAACTTTGTTACAAGAGGCCATCTGGAAGTCTTGGTATATATTGTGTAACTGGATAAACAGTGGAAATAATCTGCAATTTGGCAAGATGACTGGGTCAGATGAAAAACAAAGAGATCAGAAAATTACATTAAGAATATCCCTAGAATCTATATTTTGCTATTTTTAAAATACTATTTTTTTTGAAGTAGTTACAGAATTATTGGAAACTTCAAGGGAGAAACCCATCATTTACAAATGTATGTTTTTAGTTTATACTGTCCCCTCCCCAACTTTTAAAAAACACAATTATGCTCACAGCAAATATAGAATTTCCATTCTGTTCTTTTTATTTAATGCAATAATAACACAGGCATTAAAAAAAAATTTTTTTTTGAGGTAGGGTCTCACTCTAGCTCAGGCTGACCTGGAATTCACTATGTTGGCTCAGGGTGGCCCCAAGCTCACGGCGATCCTCCCATCTCTGCCTCCTGAGTGCAGGGATTAAAGACATGCACCACTATACCTGTCTAGGTCTTGAGCTTTTGAATGAGAAAGTTCAAAAGGAAAAGTTTTTGAATACTTTTGTTCATTGGGAATCAACAAAAAGTCACTGAATAATAAACTTTAAAGTGTAAATTTAAGAGTAAATTTTAAAGTTAAAGTTAGGAAACATAAAACCACACTTAATAAACCAAATAAAAAAACGAGGTTGTATTTTTTGTTTTTTGAAGCAAGCCCAACAGAATGGTCTTTTTTTTTTTTAATGCAAGAGAGTGAGAATGAGAGGAAGAATGAGAGAGAGAGAGAGAGAGAGAGAGAGAGAGATAGAGAGAGAGGGAATGAATTAGCACGCCAGGGCCTCCAGCCACTCTAATTGAACTCCAGACACATGTGCCATCTTGTGTTCATGTGTGACCTTTCATACTTGCATCACCTTGTACATCTGGCTTACATGGGATCTGAAGAGTCAAACATGGGTCCTTAGGCTTTGCAGGCAAGTGCCTAACTACTAAGCCATCTCTCTATCCCTGAGGTAGTATTTCTTATGTGAAGCATCAACCTTGGAATTTTACATTTCCTCAATTTTGGGAATTTTTAATCATGTATTTCCCTGCTTAAGATATTTTTCCTAATTAGCACCCAACTGCCATTATATATATATATATATATTTATATTTATATTTATATTTATATTTATATTTATATTTATATTTATATTTATATACTTTTTTTGAGTGGGAATTTGTTGGTGATTAGGGCTTACTAAAGGAATGTAAAGAGTCAGAAAAATAACAGAGTATCTGAAATTTAAGAGTCAAAAAGATGGTCATTTAGAGATGAAAACAACAGCAAAGTGTTGATAATTTCTGAATCTGGTAGCTACATTTTATTTTCTCTCTACTAGTGTGAAATTTTGAAAATCTTAAATAAAACATAAAAGAGAGAGTACCATTTCTGACTACCTCCATTTTTTTTTCTTACAATAACCTTAAAATCGAGACCTTGTAGAGAAAAGTTTTTCAGGCTCTGGAGATGGCTGAGTGGTTAAAGGCACTTGTTTGCAAAGCCTGCCAGTCTGGTTTGATTCCCCATAACTCATGTAAATCTGGATGTACAAAGTGGTATATGCATCTGGAGTTTCTTTTCAGTGTCAGGAGGCCCTGATATGTCCATTGTCTCTCCTTTATTCTCTCTCTCAAATAAATAAATAAATAAAATAGATTAAATAAAAGAGAAAGATTTCCAAATTTTGTTTCACTCTTAAACAAATCAAAAAGCAGGTCTAGAATTTTAGGGTAGAAAGTTTTTTTCTGACTTTGAAATGGCTATACCATGAGGCTTGCTGCCCTAGGCTGTCCAGTGGACATATCTAGATATGCAGTGTCCCCAGGAAACTGCAAAGGAGAGACAGCCAGCAAATAGTAATAGATTTCCTGACCCCCTTCTCCAGTCTGAAGTCCCAGAGGGGAAGACGCATCTGGTCAGTTAAGGCAGGCTTGTATTTTTACCGCACTCTGAGCGTAGTAGTGAGGATATAATTTAATGCCATGTCAGTAATATACGTACCTGATAATTGTTCCAATCAATACAAAATGGTTTAGCAGAGCCAGGTATGGTGGCGCACACCTTTAATCCCAGCCTACAGGAGGCAGTGGTAGGAGAATTGCCATGAGTGTAGGCCACCCTGAAACAGCAGAGTGAATTCCAGGTCAGCCTGGGCTAGAGTGAAACCTTACTTCAAAAAATACATAATAAATAATAATAATAACCAACAAAATGGTTTAGCAAATAAGTAAGCCATTTTCTAATCTGGATCTCTTAGATTGTATTTTTCTTCCCCAGAGACTACTGTTCTTCCAGCATTGTTTTGTTTATGTTCAAGTACACTTATTTGTGCAAGAGTCAGCTGCTTGCCTATCTGTGCCCTTGTTCTTTGCTTCCTTTAATAGAAGACCTCAAGTTTTAGGTGGGTACACCCAGCTTTCTTGAGCCTGATCTTGCCATGGAATGATGGATTGGGTAGTGGTATGAGTGAAAGTGATGTGCACCTTCTTTGGTTATGTCTGGAAAATGAATGGGCCCTCTTTCCCCAGGCCTTTCATGATAAAAGGATAGCATGGCAAATACTTCACGAAGTGTAGTTGTTAATGACAAGTAGAGTTGTTTAGTGTCATTATCAAATGGGATGAACTTTCAGATACTGGTGCTTTAATAGATAGATTAACACTCCTACCTACTGACTGGGGTATAGAGAGCAGGGGCAGCCACTATCATCCAGAGGTAGATCATGTCAGGCGTGATCATCCTCTCAATTTCAGATGTTCATATCTGCTTGTTACATTAGAGTCAATTCATTGTCAAGTCTTGTGCCCTGTACCTGATTTATGTGCTATGCTTTGACATGCCTGGAAATGTAGTAGGTCTATGAATTCCAGTAGCATCAGAGACACAAGCAATACAATGTGGTAATGATACTGAGATGGTTCTGAGACCTCCAGTTGTTAGGATTGTTCAGCTCCATCACCATAATCTTTTTTTCTTCTTTTCTTTTTGTTTTGTTCCTTTTTTTCCTTTTCTCTTCATCTTCTTTTTCTTTCTTTCTTCCTTTTTTTTTGTTTTGGTTTTTCAAAATAGGGTCTTGCTCTAGCCCAGACTGGCCTGGAATTCACTATGTAGTCTCAGGCTGGTCTTGAACTCACAGTGATTCTCCTACCTCACTTCCTGAGGGCTGGGATTAAAGGTGTGCACCACCATGCTCAGCTACACTACCATCTTAAGGGTTATCATATATGTGGCCCACTATTTACAGAAATGATACATGGCTCATAATGGAATGCACTATTTAAAAGAAGAAAAACTCAAGCAGGGTATAATATCTTCTCAAATAATTGTGAGGCTGAGTCATAAACAGGACAGCTTGAATAACTTAGACCATGTCAAAAATGAAGGAAGGAGAAAAGGTGTGATGATGTGGTTCTACTTACCAGTACCTCAGATGGTTATTAATTTAGAAATAGAATCTTTGTAGATTTAGCCAAATTTGGACATTAGAATGTTAATCCAATTTGACTGACAACTTCATAGAAAGGGGGAGTCTGTACTTGGACACCTGCCCCAAGGGGAGATGATGGAAGACGTGAAGGGAGGACTCCAGGGAGGGTGGAAACCCGAGACTCCAGGCGCCTTTTCTCTGCCTCTTGCCAGAACACTGGTGACCAGGTTTGCATATACAGGAAATTAGGAAATTTGCTTTCTGAGGAAACTGAGTTGACCCAAGTAAAGAACCCAGATTATCTGGATTCTATGATAAAAGACCTGTCTGTGAATTTTATAAAGCCCACAACATTTCCAAATAATCTTTACTGTATTCTTTGTACTTGTGTGTGGACAACCAAGGATTATTGAACATTTGGTAGGAGTCCCTGACCCTGGAAATAGAGAATGAAGCAACAACCAACCCCATTCAGAAAACAAGAAGTGGTGGCAACAGAGAGAAAAGAAAAAGCCTCCAAGATATTTAGTGTGATAGGTCCACCCCCTTGAATACCAAACTTAGAAGTCTTCTTGTTTTGTTCTTTTAAAAAATATTTTATTCTTGTTTATATATTAGAGAGAGAGAGAGGGAGAGAATGGGCACATCAGGGTTTCCAGCCACTACAAATGAACTCCAGACACATGCACCACTTTGTGCATCTGGCTTACATGGGGCCTGGGGAATGGAACCAGGGTCCTTTGGCTTTGCAGGCAAGTGCCTTACCTGCTGAACCGTCTCCCCAGCCCTGTTTTGTTCTTTTTTAGAGTCAGGGACTCATTCTAGCTCAGACTGACCCAGAACTCACTATGTGATGCCGGCTGGCTTTGAACTCATGGTAATCCTATCTTAGCCTCCCAATTGCTGGGATTGTAAGCATGAACCACCATGCCTGGCTTAACAAACTTAGCAGTAAACATGCAGTCAAAAAGAGAGAAAAGGGGCTGGAGAGATGGCTTAGCAGTTAAGCGCTTGCCTGTGAAGCCTAAGGACCCTAGTTTGAGGCTTGAATCCCCAGGACTCACGTTAGCCAGATGCACAAGGGGGTGCACACGTCTGGAGTTCATTTGCAGTGGCTAGAAGCCCTGGCATGCCCACTCTTCTCTCTCTTTCTCTCTCTCTCTCTCTCTTTCTC
Source organism: Jaculus jaculus (assembly GCF_020740685.1). Classification (NCBI taxonomy): domain Eukaryota; kingdom Metazoa; phylum Chordata; class Mammalia; order Rodentia; family Dipodidae; genus Jaculus; species Jaculus jaculus. The sequence continues at coordinate 2,805,172 of NC_059112.1, read as the reverse complement.
TAAAATATAAGCCAGGCATGGTGGCGCACACCTTTAATTCCAGAAGTTCTGGAGTGGATTACAGTAGAAGGAAAGGACGCCTATCTCTGTCTTTTTCTTGGGGTGGTGTTGGTGAGCTTTTCTAGTTGGTGTTATGTGACCTCTAATTCCTGTGGTTAGTACTCCATGGCCAGAGTCAACACGCTTGCAGGAGGACTGGTAAAGTTCTGGACAGAGTAGACAAACATGCGTGGGTGAGTTCTCTGGGATAAGACATGTGAATGTTCTAGATGAGCTTTCCATGTGACATTGGACTCACTGATAAACCCTTGCCAAAGGGACTGTTGCCTCCTAATGGTTTGGGCCACCTGCTGCCATCTGCTCAGAACACCATGTTCTCATGTCAAGGCAGAGCCGTCCCAAGGACAGAGTGACCACCGGAATGGAGATACTGTGTGTCATCTCTGACGTGGGCTAGCCCATGGGACGGTTGTGAGCTAGCCTCCCAAATTTGCTAAGTGCATAAGATTCTACACTTTTATGTTTGAGAGTACCTATTAGTTTTTTTCTCTAATAGTTTTCCCCCCATCCCCTGGTGTTTTTGAGGTAGGGTAGAGTCTCACTCTAGCCCAGGCTGACCCAAAATTCACTATGTAGTCTCAATGTGGCCTTGAACTCACAGCAATCCTCCTCCCTCTGCTCCCCAAGTGCTCCAATTGAAGGCATGTGCCACCATGCTCAGCTCTAATAGTCTTGTTCAAAAAAATAGTTTTTTTTTTATTAAGCTGGGTGTGGTGATATACTCCTTTAATCCCAGTACATGGGAGGCAGACATAAGAGGATCGCTGTGAGCTCAAGGACAACCTGAAACTACACAGTGAATTCCAGGTCAGCCTGGGCTAGAGGGAGATCCTACCTTATTTTTTTAAAAAAATTATTTGAGAGAGAGGAAGAAGGAGAGGCAGAGAGAAAGTGTGGGTACATCAGGGCTTCCTGTCACTAATAACAAACTTCAGACCCATACATCACTTTGGAAAATCAAACCCAAGACCATGGGGGTTTGTAGGCATGTGCTTTAAAGGACTGAGCCATCTCTCCAGCTCTCTAATGTTATACTTAATTCTTATTCCACAGGATTCTGTACTGCAGTATCCACACAATCGTCCCTTTACATTTTGTGTGTGTGTGTGTGGGGGGGGGTGACCTGGAACTCACTATGGAGTCTCCGGGGGGCCTCGACTCATGGCAATCCTCCTACCGCTGCCTCTGGGCTGCTGGGACTAATGGTGTGTGCCACCATGCCTGGCTCTTTTATTTAGGTGTTTTTTTTTTTTTTTTTTCCTGAGGTAGCGTCTTGCTCTAGCCCAGGCTGACCTGGCATTCACTATGTAGTCTCCCTCTGCCTGAGTGCTGGGATTAAAGGTATGCATCACTGAGCCCGACTCTTACTTTTGAGATAGGTCCACCTTACTTTTTGAGATAGGGTCTCTCACTGAACCCAGAGCTCACCAATTCAATTAATGAGCTAGCCAGCAATCGCTAAGGATCCTCCTGCCTTGGTCTTCCCCGTGGTGCAACTATAGGAACGCGCCTCCATGCCCGTGGGCCCTCAGGGTCTAACTCACGTCCTCATGCCTGTGCGACAAGGGCTTTGCCCACTCGGAGCCATCCCCTCAGCTCCTGTGAGGGTGCATATTTGAAGCCCTGTGTAGATCCAAATGCCACAGATCAGCGTCTGCACTTAAGAAGATGAAGCCCTGGGCTGGAGAGATGGCTAAGCGGTTAAGGTGCTTGCCTGCCAAGCCTAAGGACCCAGGCTCCATTCTCCAGGTCCCACGTAAGCCAGGCGCACATAGTGGTGCATGCGTCCGGAGTTTGTTTGCAGTGGCTAGAAGTCCAGGCAACCCATTTTCACTCACTCTCTCTCTTTCTGTTTCTAATAAATAAATAAAAATAAATCTTAAGAAAAAAAAGAAGATGAAGCCCGGTAGAGAGCACATTTGCCCCTCCTCACATCTCATAGTGGATTCACTAGACAAGGTTGTCCAGACCCAACATCAGGCCGCGTGATAGTCTATGAGCTTAGTGCGCATTCTCTTATTCATTCACGGGAGGTGAGATCGAACCTCCGGATTCAATGCTCTCGCTCATGTTAGCATTGTCTCTTCCTTACGCAGTTGTGTTGACATCGGCTTTGTAAGGCCCTTCCCATGTTGGTCCCGGTGGGTACTTTGTGGGACAGTCTTCCTAACACTTTCAAGAGACAAGAAAGGCAAAACTGGCTTTCTTCTCGGATGCTATGAGTCCGCACCCTCTGACTCCCCTCATAGTGGTTAACGGGCACCGCAGTGACGCTGGGGAGCCTCGCTGGTCCCCACCCCTGAGCTTCTCTTTCGCGTCTCTTATTCTTCCTCTGCAAAGGCTTTTCATCTCATTTTTAAGTAGCACGGAATGTCCCTTGTTTACTTTCAAAGTCTTCTATATCTGAGGTCTGTAAAAGAAGAAAAAAGACATTGTGGATTGAAGCCATTTAAATTTTGCATTTGATATGTAGATTAATAAGATTAAAGAGTAAAACCTTTCTTGGCCAAAAAGTCTAGGACTGTGGTGCCAGTTAGAAAATCTGAAATGATAGATATTAATATTTCTTTCTCTTTGCATTCTTTTTTATTTGTTTCTTTGTTTTATTTTTCGAGGTAGGGTCTCACTCTAGCTCAGGCTGACCTGGAATTCACTATGTAGTCTTAGGGTGGCCTCGAACTCATGGTGGTCCTCCTACCTCTGCCTCCCGAGTGCTGGGATTAAAGGTGTGTGCCACCATGCCTGGCTAAGAAGATATTTTTAATTCGAAACCTTAGCAATACCAAAAAGTAAAACCATGAGACATGCAGAGTCTTATAGTAAAATCAGGTGCACATCACTTTTCATACATACATGTAGGTTTAAACAGCTCTTTGCAACTGGCATGGTGGTACATGCCTATAATCCCAGCACTCAGGAGACTGAGGTATGAGGATGGCCATGAGTTCAAGACCACCCTGGGCTACAAAGTGAGTTACAGGTCAGTGTGGGGACCATGTCTCAAAAAAGTTTCTTTTTTTTTTTCTATTTTAATTAACACATATCACCTAAAGTCTTCAAAAAAAGCTTGGCTGAAGAGATGGATTAGCAGCTAAAGGTGCTTGCTTTCAAAGCCTGATGGTCTGGGTTCAATGTCTGCAGTTCCTTTGCAGTAGGAAGAAGCCCTGGTACGCCCATACTCACTCTCTCTCTCGTCAATCAACCAATAGATAAGTAGATAAATAAATTATATATATGATTTTTTGAGGTAGGGTCTCACTCTAGCTCAGGCTGACCTGGAATTCACTATGTATTCTCAGGGTGGCCTCGAACTCCCAATGATCTTCCTACCTCTGCCTCCCTAGTGCTGGGATTAAAGGCGTGCGCCACCACGGCCCCTTCTCTTTGCATTCTTGTTGTAACAATGTAAATCCTCCTCAAAGCACTGCAAAAGAAGATAATATAAAAGGAAGTAAAGCAACACTGTTTCAAATAATCCTTGTTACATCTGTATATATTTTCAAGTTATGTCTTTAAAACTGTTTTTTTTTTTTAATTTGAGAAAGAGAGAGGGAGTGAGAGATGAAAAGAGGGAGTGAGGGAATAAAGAGTGAGAGTATGGGTGTACCAGGACCTCTAGCCACTGCAAGTGAACTCCAGATGCATGTGCCACTTTGAGCATCTGGCTTCATGTGGGTCCTGGGGAACTGAACTTGAGCTGTCAGGCTTTGCAAACAAGCATTTTTAACTGCTGAGCCATCTCAAATTCTTTTAAGACATTTTTCATTGTAGTTGAAAGACCATGAATATCTATGCTATTGGACGATGTAGTTAACACCTATGTTAAATGAAAGTTTAGGGGGAGGGGCCTCTCATTGCACTTCCTTTCCTCTTGCATTAGAGACTGGTTATATAACTTAGCCTATAGGAAATGGACGGATAAGGAAGGCCTGAGATGTTATGTCACACCTTTGTCTGTGATTGACTTAGAAAGTTAGCAAATTGAAGAGAGAATAGTAGCTCACTTGAATTGTCACTAAGGATGGTCACACTGCTATTCTAGCACTTCAAATAAAGTAATTTTGGCCGTTAATATTTGTTTTATTTATTTTTATTGTACTTTTTATAAGTATATGCCATCATGCTTATTTTTTTTTAATTTATTTATTTATTTATTTGAGAGCGACAGACACACAGAGAAAGACAGATAGAGGGAGAGAGAGAGAATGGGCGCGCCAGGGCTTCCAGCCTCTGCAAACGAACTCCAGACGCGTGCGCCCCCTTGTGCATCTGGCTAACGTGGGACCTGGGAACCGAGCCTCGAACCGGGGTCCTTAGGCTTCACAGGCAAGCGCTTAACCGCTAAGCCATCTCTCCAGCCCCTTATTTTTTAAATTATTTATCTATTTGCAAGGAGAGAGCGAGAGAGGGAGGGAGAGAGAGAATGGAGCACCAGAACCTCTGGCCCCTGCAAATGAACTCCAGACGCGTGCATACTTTGTGCAACTTGCTTTACCTAGGTGCTGGGGCATGGAGCTCACACAGTGCCTTTAGCTGCTGAGGCCCTCCAGCCGAGTATCTGCTTTACTATACGCTGTCCCTACTTGTTGCCTAGACTGAAGCAGAAGGGTAACCTGGAACACAAGTGAACTCAAATGTGTATCCATAAAGAAGGAAATTGCCAGACTCCAGTAGAGTTGAACACAGCTGCTTGTTTTAGTACTTTTACTCCAAGATAAGTGATCGGTGGTCACTAATATCACTAATATTCTGAATACTACTGTCAATATTTATGGATAATTAATTTTATTTATTTAATTAAATGAGTTAAACTTTGCTAGGTAACTGTGTAGCTTCAATTAATCATGACATTACATTTTCAACCATAAAAATAAGCCAATGAAATGCTAATAAATCTAATATAAAAACAGAATGATATTATAAGAACTTTGTTTAGGGAAACTTATGACTGTATTCCTGTTAGAGTGTTGTCAAGCAAATAGAATGAAGGTTGTGCTATTTATGATAGCATGTGATTTTTTACATTAATTAAAAATAGTTGTAACTTGAGATCATATAGGATTATCCCTTGGAGTATAAACACAGAAAGGTAGTCTTTTCACATAGACACAGAATAGAAAACATGAGAATATTTGGTTTGGTTTGTATTATTCCATTCCATTCTTTACCAGCGAAACACTTCCATCTTAGGGCATAACACCCCATTACACAGTGTGTGTGTATGTCCGAGAATTTGTTTAACTTAAAGAGTTTAAAGAGATACAATATCTTACAAGTTTTCCAAACAGAAGTGGCTGGTTCAAAGTTCTCTGACCAGCGGCATGCACACTGGGGCAGTCTGTACAGGTCTGGTGATGCTGGGGGAGATATCAAAGGTGACTGTGCGTGGGCTCAGGGTTTGCTTAGGGAAGTCACGTTAGCCTTGACTCTCTTTCACAGGACAGGTGTGTTTGTTTGAGGCCCACCGTCCACGTTTGAGTCAGTCACGCCTGTCTGGGGACTTAGGGAGTCACGTAATTCCACCTCGGGTTACTTTGGTTCTTGAAGCTAGGTGATCGTATTTTGTGTTTGCTCTTCTCCACGCTTTGTGCTCCATCTTAGTCATTCTTTTCAGAGTTTAATTTAATTCAGTGTATTCAGCTTGGGTTGAATGGTCTAATGCAATTAATGGGGACCTTCAATGATCTCCCTGTTAGCTAGACTGGACTTGATTGACCAACTTCCAATTAGGTCCTTTTCTTGGTTAGTTTCTTAGTTACTGAAACAGAACTAAACCTTTATTTTTATCTTGTAAACTAGATCCTTCATTCTGAGTGTGAATGTGTGCAACGACCCATGGGTGTGGAGGCCAGAGGGCAACTTTGGGTGTCTTTGCTCAGGTGCCATTCCCTTTGCTTGAGACAGGGTCTCTCACTGGCCTGGCACTTGCTGGGCAGGCTAGACTGGCTGCCCACTGAGCCCCAGGAACCCTCCCGTCTCTGCCTCCACGATGGTGTGATGTCAGGCATGTGCGATATCACCCCCTGGCTCTCGCGTGTGGTGTGTGTTATTTTGGGGCTCAAACTCGGGTCTTCTTGCTTTGAAGCAAGGGCTTTGCCTGCAGAGCCACCTCTCCAGCCTAGATGCTTTGAAAGATCAAAGACTTATCTTTCAAAGACAGCCTCAGTAATAGTCAGCGGAGGTTGCAGTCCATCAAAACATGTAGGTGTTTATGGGAAAGTGCATATTCTCAACAATCACCTTCCGCTTTCTTGTTCGGTTTCTTTTCCCTTTCTATTTTGTATGTGATGAGCTCTCAGTGCCCCTTTAACATTTCTAAAGGAAAGATCTGGATGTCTACTTTGCCAGTGTAATCAGATCACAGGAGTCCATTGCTGTCTCCTGATTCCATCCTTTCACCTACCGAAACCTAACAATTTTGGGGGCAGAATTTGCTCCGACATTTTATGTGACATCCACGCTTAACACGTGTCTTTCTTGGACACCAGCAGTAGTTGCTACTGGACTAACTTAAAACAGCCAGCACTGGCTGGAGAGATGGCTTAGCAGTTAAGCACTTGCCTGTGAAGTCTAAGGAACCAAGTTCGAAGCTCGATTCTCCAGGACCCACGTTAGTCAGATGCACAAGGGGGCGCATGCGTCTGGAATTCATTTGCAGTGGCTGGAAGCCCTGGCGTGCCCATTCTCTCTCTTTCTATCTCTCTCTCTATCTCCCTCTTTCTCTCTCTGTCACTCTCAAGTAAATAAATACAAATGAACAACAACAACAACAAATTAAAAAAAAACAAACAGCCAGCACGTCACCCTGCCTTACCACTCTCGGATGATCCAACCTTGGGCATGTCTCTTCTCTCCTCAGGGCCTTCAGTGCTGTGAAAAAAAACTTATATTTGACATTCTACAAGTACTTTTGTTGGATCGCTATGTAGCATTATTACACTCCTTATAAGAGCTTAAAATAAAAGACTGGTGTCTATTTAGTTTAAATACCATATTTGGGGCTGGAGAGATGGCTTAGCGGTTAAGCTCTTGCCTGTGAAGCCTAAGGACCCCAGTTTGGGGCTCGATTCCCCAAGACCCACGTTAGACAGATGCACAAGGGGGCGCACGCGTCTGGAGTTTTTTAGCAGTGGCTGGAAGCCCTGGTGCGCCCATTCTCTCTCTCTGTCTGCCTCTTTCTCTCTGTTTGTTGCTCTTAAATAAATAAATAAAGACCATATTTTACACAAAAATGCACACTGAAGGACAAACAAGCTATTTCTTTTTTTCTCTGTGAATTTAAATCAGGACATCTTATACTCTACACATTAAATCACATGCCACTGTGCTTTGCTTTCGCCATGGGGATGGAACCGAAAGCCTTGCACATGCTATGCAAGTGGCTAACCCTCGAGCTAATAATCCCCAAGTAAGCTTTTAACTAAAGGCAATACTGAAGAGGAAAATTAAATAAAAGTGCGTATCAGAAAATTCAGGTGGTGGTTGGCTCTGTAGATGGATCAAACCGTTTCATTCAGAAATAGTGGTTCTAGAGGTCCTGTTTCTGTCCGCTCAATGTATTCATTTTGTGCAAGAACAGGAAACAAGAAAATTGGCACTTTTCTTAAAAGGGATTTAAAAATTTATATTCAGGCCAGGTGTGGTGGCGCATACCTTTAATCCCAGCACTCAGGAGGCGGAGGTAGAAGGATCGCTGTGAGTCCCAGGCCACCCTGAGGCTACATAGTGAATTCTAGGTCGCCTGGGCTACAGCAAGACCCTACCTCAAAAAACCAAAAAAAAAAAAAAAAAAAAAAAATTATATTGAGCAAACACTGTTGAAAAGGAACTCACTCATTCCATGAATACGATTCTATGTGTAGTGTTTTATCTACTTGAGACAGATCTATAAGAGTGAGAAATATTTTTACAACTAGGGATGAGAAGTCAGGTTTATTGAATGCCTTCAGGCAGGATGGCAATTTACACTGCAGCAGAATGATCAAGAGATTTAAATTTTTTTTTTTAATTTTTTTTTTTTTTTTTTTTGAGAGCGACAGACACAGAGAGAAAGACAGATAGAGGGAGAGAGAGAGAATGGGCGCGCCAGGGCTTCCAGCCTCTGCAAGCGAACTCCAGACGCGTGTGCCCCCTTGTGCATCTGGCTAACGTGGGACCTGGGGAACCGAGCCTCGAACCGGGGTCCTTAGGCTTCACAGGCAAGCGCTTAACCGCTAAGCCATCTCTCCAGCCCAAGATTTGAATTCTTTATGGGACATCCAATTTCAAAACATAATGGAAAATATATCACAATGGATTTTCCTAGTTTTAATATTTTTTTCCAAAACATGTTTTTTTGAAAAATATTTTTATTGGGCTGGAGAGATGGCTTAGCGGTTAAGGCACTTATCTGTGAAGCCTAAGGACACAGGTTCAATTCTCCAGGTCCCACGTAAGTCAGATACACATGATGGTGCATGCATTTGGAGTTCATTTGCAGTGGCTAGAGGCCCTGGCATGCCCATTCTCTCTCTCTCTGTCTCCAATAAATAAATTAAAAATATTTTTATTTATTTATTTGCAAGCATAGAGAGATGGCAGAGAATGGGCAAGCCAGGGCCTCTAATTGCTGCAAATGAGCTCCAGGCCCTTGCACCACCCTGTGCATCTGGCTTTATGTGGGTACTAGGTAATCAAACTCAGGTCATTAGGCTTTGCAGGCAAGTGCCTTAACTACTGAGCCATCTCTCCAGCCCCCTCCCCACTTTTTGTTGCATTCATTGCTTGTGTAACTGGTTTTGCATGGTTATTGAAGAATTGAACCCAGGCTGGCATGACAGGCTGTGCCACCAGGCCAAGTGGAATTCATGCTCATTGTTAAACATTCTATATGTCTGAACAGATGGATGGCATGCAATTCATTATCATGGTGTTGGAATAATAATCACAGTTCCTCCACATCTTTATAGAATGATACATCATTTGTTGTTTTTAGTGATAAATAGTATTTCATTGCACAGATACACTATAGTTTCTTTATCCATCTACCTTTTAAAAGATACCTTTCCGGGGGGGGGGCGGTGCAGGAGAGATTGCTTAGTGGTTAAGACACTTGCCTGCAAAGCTAAAGGACCTCGGTTCAATTCCCCAGGACCCACATAAGCCATATACACAAAGGGGCATAAGCATCTGGAGTTCATTTGCAGTGGCAGGAAGCCCTGGTGGGCCCATTCTCTCTCTCTCAAATAAATAAATAAATAAATAAATAAATAAATAAATATATTTTTAAAAAAAGATACCTTGGGCTGGGTGTGGTGGCACACGCCTTTATGCCCAATGCTTGATAGACAAAGGTAAAAAGATCACTGTGCCGGGCATGGTGGCGCACAATGCCAGTATTTGGGAGGCAGAGGTAGAAGGATCACCAGGAGTTCGAGGTCACCCTGTGAATTCCGGGTCAGCCTGAGCTAGAATGAGACCCTACTTTGAGAAACCAACAAAACAAAACAAAACAAAACAAAAAAGATCACTGAGTTTGAGGCCAGCCTGAGACTACCGAGAGAGTTCCAGGTAGACCTGGGCTAGAGTGAGACTCTGCCTTGAAAATAACCAAAATAGAGCCAGAGAAATGGCTTAGTGGTTAAGGCGCTTGCCTGCAAAGCCAAAGGACCCAGGTTCCACTTCCCAGAACCCACATCAGCCAGATGCACAAGGTGGCACATGTGTTCATTTGCAGTGGCTGGATTCCCTGGTGTGCTCATTCTGCCTCTCTCTCTGCTCCTTTCTCTCTCTCAAATAAATAAATAAATAAAAATATTTAATAAAAAGTAAATGACCAAAATATATAAAAAATTTAAAAAATATACCTTGGAGTTGGCCGTGGTGGCTCACACCTACATTAGCAGCACTTGGAAAGCGGAAGCAGGGGGATTGCAATGAGTTCATGACCAGCCTGGTCTGTACAGTGAAACTGTCTTGACACAACAATAGAAGAAATGAGTGAGTGAAGAAAAGACATCTTATTTGTTCTATGTGCAGAAGTTAGGGATGAAGATTTTACAACTGTCTGTGCACAGGTATTTTTGTATGGACCTACATTCTCAACTCCTCTGGATACTTACTTAGCAAGTAGTATATTTTATGGATCATGTGGTTAGGTTACTTGGTCTCTACTGACATGTGACATGAAGCGCTTTTGCATATGCTTACTTGCTGTGAGCACATCTTTAGTGAGGGATGCGTTAGGACCTGCAGCCCATATTTTAACCAGGTTGGTGCTTCCTTACAGTTGAGCCTTAACAATCAGTTACATGTTTTGGCTAGTAATTCTTTATGCCTTTTGCAGATATTTTCTCCATGTCTACAGCTTGTCTTTTCATTTCCTTAATAGTCTCTTTTCTATATTTTATTTATTTACTTATTTAAGAGAGAGAGAGAGAGGGGAAGAGAATGGGTGCACCAGGGCCTCCAGGCCCTGCACATGAACTCAAGAACTGTGTACCACCTTATGCATCTGGATTACATGGGTCCTGGGGAATTGAACCTGGGTCCTTAGGTTTGTAGGCAAGTGCTTTAACTGCTAAGCCATTTCTTCATCTCCTTAATAGTGCCTTTTGAAGACCAGAAAACATAATTTGAATGAAATTCAGCTTACCATTGCTTTCACTTATGGCTTTGTGTGTTTGGTGTTACAGCTAAAACACCATGGCCAAACTCACAGCCATCTGGACATTCTTCTTATATAATCCTCTAGGAATCTTAGAGTTTTGTGCATAAATTCAGGCCTGTGATCTGTGATATGTTTCAAGTTAATTTTTATGAAGCTATTAAGTCTTTGTCTAGAGTAATAATTTTTCTATATATGTGGGTTGTTGAAAATGCTGCCCATTCCGCATTACGCTTCTCCCAGCACAATGTCCAGGACAGTGGGCTGTTCCTGTGGGTCTACTTCTGGGCTGTCCATTCTCTTCCTTTTGTGTTTGCCTATCCTGCCAACACCGCACAGTCTCCACCACTGTAGCTTCTAGTAAATTCTGAAGTTGAGTGATGTCAGTTCTCTGATGTCCTTTCATATTGTGTTGTTTATGATGGATTTATTATTATTATTTATTTATTTTTTATTTATTTGAGAGAGCAAGAGACAAAGAGGGAGGGAGGGAGAGAGAGAGGTAAAGAGAAAGATAAAGAGAATGGGCACACCAGGGCCTCCAGCCGTTGCAAATGAACTCCAGAAGCATGTGCCCCCTTGTGCATCTGGCTTATGTAGGTACTAGGGAACTGAACCGAGGTCCTTGGGCTTAGCAGGCAAACACCTTAACTGCTAGGCCATCTCTCCAGCCCTGTGGTTCTTATGCACTTCAGATTCAGCTCGTCAATACCTACAAAATGACTTGCTGAGGTATTTACTTTAGAAAGATTGCTTTGATAGTATTGATTCTACTAATCAACTCGGGAAGCATGAATATTTTTCAGTGTCAAGGCTGCCTATGACGGGCACGGGCCACCTGAGCACTTGTCCGCTTCTTTAACAAGCTTTGTAGTTTGTCCTATGTATATCTTGTAAATAGTTTCCCTGGTTTACATCTGAAGGTACTGTTTTTGAGGGGTGCTAATGTAAATTATATCATGCTTTCAATTTTAAATTCTATATGTTTCTTGTTGGCATGTAGGAAAGTAATGATTTTCCCATACTGACCTCATATCCTGAAACCTTGCTATAATTGATTACTAGTTTAAGGAGAGTTTTGCTGATTCAAATTTTTTGCATAGATGATCATGTAACTTTATTTCTCTCCAAATTTGTATCCTATTTTCCTATTTTAAAATTCTTATTGCTTTAGTATGGACTTCCAGTACAATAATGGGGAAGCAATGTTAAGAGAAGAAATCTTTGTCATCCTCCTGAAAACTTACCTTAATTTTTATAAGCCACATTAATTACCATTTTGAGCCTGCTGAAGTTATTTTCAGCTATATGCCTCGTATTTTTTCAGTACCTTAAATATCTTAGTTATTGAATCCTCAAAACAGACTTATTTTCTCAGTTTGTGGTTGAAGAAATTAAAGCATGAAGAAATTAACTCGTGAAATGCAAAAGCTAGTCAGTAGTAGCAGGAGGGCACCTGGGTCCACTGAGTCCCTAACCGCTTCTCTATCTGCGTACAGAAGGGCGTGCGTGTGCTTGTCTTTATGAATACAGATGAGAGTAATTCAGTCTGCAGAAAGGGTTCATGTTCTCGTATATCACTGGTTTGGACAGCGGGTTACAGAACACTAAGTCGCTTAATTAAGCCTAATGTGTCGGCTGGAGTCCATTTTCTAATTTGTGTGTATTGCAACATTATTATACTTTCCAAGGAATATTTTATGTTATTACAGGAAACTGAAATTTTATTTTCTAGTTTTACTTCCTGCCCCTTGCAATTGTGTGTCCACATTTGGGCTCAAAGGAGCATGAGCTATAACTCCAAGTTAGGTCACTGTTGTACTTAAGTGAGCAATTGTTGTATTAGCATTTTCCAGAGCTGCAAATGGTCACGTTATGGAATGATTAGCCTTCTTTGTTGACTCTCTCTTTGTGTGAGATCTCCCATTTGATACACGAATGTCCACACTCAGCATGTCTTCTTCTCCAAAGCCACACTAGTCCTTGGGAGGCATTTTCTCTGTGTGTGTGTGTATGGACTTTCTGTAACTCATTTGCCCAGAGTATACTTTTCAATGAACATAGTTCACTCTTTGTCAATTAGGGTTGTGGGGTATTTGCCATCTGCTTGGACTTTGTGAATTATCTGTGGTAAAGGATTACACTGTAAACATCAGGTCAGTGGCCCTCAGTGGGAGATAAGCTGATGTTATAGTTTAAAAAATGTTTAAGTGAATTCATTCTTTAATACATTGATTTCTATTCAATTTTTTTGTATGCAGAAGACATTAACTACTTTCATTGACAACAGTTTAAGGTGTTGAATACTCTTATATTACCAAATTTACAGGTATTTATAACTTTAGTACTTCTGCCCACAAAGATCCACACAAGGAGCTAATATATACCTTTATAATTTTGTGTGTTTTATAAAGATTTAAAGTGATTCTAACAGAAAATAAACTCAAGAAAGATTTTTTTAAACTCTGTCCAAAGCAAATCACTTTATGTGTTGTCATCTGTTGCATGTGCTGATTCACGTTTTGGAGTCAAGATGCACAGGTGTAGTCCCTAAGATCGCTTCAGGCCATTATGTCACTAGCATGAAGAGACCATCAAGTAATCATCCATTAGGATAACCGAGTGATATTATGTGGATATATACATGAGCAACTCAGAACTACAGGAAAGGGAACACAGAAACACAGGGGCAGTTTGGTTTCCATTGTGTTGCATGCAAGTATCAGCAATCAACAATAGCTCAGTGGGTTCTCACCACATTTTCAGTATCCTCCATTTCATTGAGTATTGGAGGCGAAGGGTAAAATACTAAGAATTTCAGTTCTCTGCTGTCTTCAAGGTGAACATGTTATTTCTAAGGACACCACTGACTTCTTTCCATGTCACTAATAAGCACAGTCAACGCGGGCCTGCGAGTCTTCTCTTGCATCCCTCCACGCCAGGTGCACTCCTTGGTGCGGCCTCTTGGCTCCTTCATCCTCAAGCCTCCCAGGGATTCTGTCCTCAGCACTCCTGGTCTATAATCCTCCTGGGTGATCCAGTGACGTTACTTAAAGCCATGTATTTAAATACTAAGCATTTTTTCTCAATTTTCCACCCGTAGCTAAGACATTTCCTCTGAATTCATGGACAACATATTTCCATCAGAATGTCTAGCATATTTGCAAGTTAAGGTCTAAAATCACTACTAAGAACCTTCCATAATCTAGTCTATATCTTGCTACCGGTCCTCCCTGCCTCCTTCCCCCAGCCTTCCCACCCCAGTATTCTCTGATCTCGGGGTTAGGGTCTCAGAGTCCCGCGGCTCTGCCTCACGCAGGAAGTGTTCCCGGGTCCTCTCCCGCCGCGCATGGCTGCTGGCCTCTGGCTTTGCCCAGCAACCGCAGCAGAGAACCGCTGAGCCCTCTGCACTGCCTGTCCCTTGATCTCTGCCTGTCCCCCCAGCCAGAGCCGCTCCGGCCTCCCTCTGAGCCCTGCCACTCAGTATGTCTGTTCCTCGAATGACTCTGTCACTCATGCCGTCCTTGATGGCGTCATGGCTGTCAGCTTGCCATCATTAAAATCTCAATGGAAGGGTCTCTTCCTCAGGCAGTCCTTCACGGGTCACCTCACAGCATCCAAATCCATCATATTCAACTCAGGGCTCAACACGAACTTGCCTTTCTCTCTCTCCTCTTTCGTGTGTGTGTGTGTGTGTGTGTGTGTGTGTGTGTGTGTGTGTGTGCACGCTCCTTTGTGTGCAGGCATGGGTGCACGTATATGCACATGCAGGCCACCGGGTTGTCTTTGGTGTCATTCTTCAGGATACTTGCCCTCTTGGCTGGCCACCAGCCCTAGGAATCCAGCTCCGGGGTTGAAAGTACATGTCACCATGCTTGGCTTTTTTTCCCTTTCCCCACATGGGTTCTGGGGGTTGAATGGCAAGCACTTTATTGACTGAACTACCCCCACAGCTTTAACCACACTTATTTTTCATTCACTTACTCCCTTTCTGTCTCCCCCACTAGAATGTAAGCTCCTTCAGGACAGGAAATAATAAAGTTTTATTGAATGTTCAATCTCTACATCTACAATGTAGCTGGTACATAGTAAGGCATTAAAATATTTATGGAAGTCTGACAACCTTTAAAGTCTCACCTGTAAAACAGGGCGTGTGATAATTGTTTTCAAGGGCCTTGCCAATGCAGATTCTGTTCTAGTCTCTGAAAACTGAATTACTTTGAAGAGGGAGAATCACAAAATGTCCAAGTGCTACTCATTTTCCAAGATCTAGATAAACATATCTCTGACCATCTGGACCTACAGACATCACCCCATCTTGTGTGGTAACCATGAGGTTTCTACAGGATGCTTTGTGGCTAGTCTGATACTATTTTGCTTTATTAAGTGCTCTTGATTGACTGTCATTTCATTTGAACACTTTTTAAAGAATATTTATTTGAGAAAAAGAGAAAGGGAGAGAGAGAGAGAGAGAGAGAGAGAGAGAGAGAGAGAGAGAGAGAGAGAGAGAGAATGGGCATGCATGCCAGGGCATTTAGCTGCTGCAAATGGGCTCCAGATGCAATGTATCACCTTGTGCATTTGGCTTACGTGGGTACTAGGGAACTGAACCTGGGTCCTTTGGCTTCACAGGCAAGTGCCTTAACTATTGGGCCATCTTTCCAGCCCCTTATTTGAACACTTTTAAAGTAATACCCTATGCTGGTCCTAGCTTGTTCTTTTTTTAATGGCAATCATGATGATATTAATTTAAATACTGTGTTTATACTCAGTGTGCACTAACTAATTTAATCCTCATAGTTACCCAGTAATTTAATATCCCTAATTATCAGCACAGAAAAATCAAGGCAGAATGCACTGAAGTAATTTACCTATGTCCAGGTAGTTAGTGAGTGAAGGAGCTGGCATTTGAACTTGGGGCGTCTGTCTCCAAACAACGCATCTCCTGCAGTGTCTGGAACAGGCTGGAATGTGGGGCACTCGGTGGAGGTACGCAGAAGAAATGACAATGTGCGCACATGCAGCAGCAGCTGGCTGGAGGGGCTGTGTGTCTCCCCCAGAACCTGCCAGAATCATCACGAACTGAAGCCTGTTCCTCAGGGCACTGGCTTCCCTCCTGCCGCCGCCCTCCCCTGACTGGCGTTCACGTTTAATGTCAAGGCCACTCTGCTGCTACCTCTCCCAGCACCTTTTAATCTGACAAGTCATCTGTCTTCACCCAAGTTCCACAACTGTCCTCGTAACTTACTTGGTTTGGAGAGTGACCATCAGAACAGCGAGCGGGAAAACAAACCCAAACCTCATGCTCCCCTCAGAGCCAGTCTGTGTGGACAGGAGGGATCCTGGCTCTCTCTGAGTGTTGTTTCTATGTGCCTTTCAGCAGAGGTAAGGCAGGACACAAAAGGGATATACTAGATTGTAAAATAAAACCTGACATGACTGTTCTTAAAATTGTAAGACAACAGGAAATGATTGCTTGGAATCTACAGTGACGCTGTATTTGAGATAGTCATAGATGCTTTTAAGAAACTTAATTTCTAGGTTGGAGAGATGGCTTAGTGGATAAAGCAATTGCCTGTGAAACCTAAGGACTCTAATTTCCCAATACCTATGTAAGCCAGATGCACAGGTGATGCATGCATCAGGAGTTCATTTGCATTGGCTAGAGGCCCTGGGGCACTCATTTTTTCTCTCTCTCCCTAATAAATAAAGAAAATACTTTAAAAAAATTAAGAAAATTTGGGAAGGTATCATAGTGCTGGAAAGAAGTGATGGAGTACTGAGTAACATCTCAATCACACCTACCAAGGCTCAGGGTCTAATGCAGAAGAGGTGGTGGAAAGAATGTAAGAGCCAAAGGAGGGGTAGGACTCCTTACAACATGCTCCTCCAGACATAAAATGGCCTGGATATCCATGACCTCACAGTGCCTGACACTACCTACACAAGACCATCATAACAGGAGGAAAAGATCATGTCATCAAAATAAAAGAGAGACTGATTGAGATGGCGAGGGGATATGATGGAGAATGGAATTTCAAAAGGGAAAGTCGGGGGGGGGGTATTACCATGGGATATTTTTATAATCATGGAAAATGTTAATAAAAATTGAGAAAAAGAAAAAAAATTAACAAAATTTGGGCTAGAGAGATGGCTTGGTTAAACGCTTGCCTATGAAGCCTAAGGATCACAGTTCGAGGCTCGATTCCCCAGAACCCACGTAAGCCAGATGCACAAGGTGGCGCATGCATCTGGAGTTGGTTTGCAGGCCCTGGTATGCCCATTCTCTCTCTCTTTCTTCTGTTTCTTTCTCTCTCTGTCTGTCTGTCGCTCTAAAATAAAAAAATTAACAAAATTTAATTTCAGTTAAAACTGATAGATAAGCTGGGCATGGTGGCACATGCCTTTAATCCCAGCACTAGGGGCACAGAGGTAGGGGGATTGCCATGAGTTTGAGGCCACCCTGAGACTACATAGAAAATTCCAGGTCAGCCTGGGCTAGAGTGAAACCCTATCTTAAAAAAACAAACAGGGCTGGAGAGATTGCTTAGTGGTTAAGCACTTGCCTGTGAAGCCTGAGGACCCCGGTTCAAGGCTCGATTCCCCAGGACCCATGTTAGCCAGATGCACAAAGGGGTGCACGCGTCTGGAGTTCGTTTGCAGTGGCTGGAGGCCCTGGCGCACTCATTCTCTCTCTCTCTCGCCTCTTTTTCTGTCACTTTCAAATAAATAAAAACAAACAAAAAAATTTAAAAAAAGATTACTGCTGGAGAATCTCCACTTTAAAAAACAAACAAACAAACAAACCTGATTGATGCAAACATTAAAATATTGGCTTAAAGAGTGGCATAGTGGTACAGCCCTTGCTTTGTACTCAAAAGGGCCTGGTTTTAATTTTTATCATAGCAAAAAATTATAGCCAGGAGTGGTGGCACACGCCTTTAATCCCAGCACTTGCGAGGCAGAGGTAAGAGGACTGCCATGAGCTCAATGCAACCCTGAGATACATAGCGAATTCCAGATCAGCCTGAATTAGAGAGAGACCCTACCTCAGAAAATTGAAAATAAATAAGTAAACAGATAAAAATTATACACGTATTTGTTGGGCACCGTGTGGTGCTTTGATACACTGCACATTGCTTAATGTGAAGTCAGGTTAATTATATCTATCTTCTCAAATACTTATTATTTTGATACAATAAAACCACTAAAAGTCGTTTCTTCTATTTTTTGTTTATTTTTATTTATTTATTTGAGAGCGACAGACAGACAGAGAGAAAGAGGCAGATATATATAGAGAGAATGAGCGTGCCAGGGCCTCCACCCACTACAAACAAACCCCAGAGGCATGTGCCCCCTTGTGCATCTGGCTAACGTGGGTCCTGGGGAATTGAGCCTCGAACTGGGGTCCTTAGGCTTCATAGGCAAGAGCTTAACCACTAAGCCATCTCTCCAGCCCTCTTCTATCTTTTGAAAACCTACTATACCTGATTGTACATTATCTCTACAGTCCCCCTGCCATACACCAGCTTCTTGCTCCTCCTACTTGAATGTAGCACCCAGTGACCTTTCTTTCCTAATTTCTGCCTCTCTGCTCCTCTCCTCATCCCCAGGTCACCTACTCCACTGTCACCTTTTTTGAGATCAGCTTTTCTCGAGTCCACATATAAGTGAGATCCTGCCGTGTTCTCTTTCTCTGCCCGGCTCATTTCTCTTAGCACAGTCACCCCCAGTTTCCCCCATGGGGTCTCCTGCATCAGTATTTCCTTCTTTTCTGTGGCTGAGTAGTATTCTAGTGAGTCATAATACTTTGGGGTTTTATTCCCAAAGGGGGCAGCAGGGTCTGTTTCCTGCGTTAGGCTCTGCCACATCCTTTACTAAGCACTTGTTCAGTGCGGCAGCCATGGGGATACTTACAGAACAAGGTAAAAGGTCTCTATGACATTGAGATAGCACGTTTTGGTGGCAAAGAATAAAGGGTCTGAGACAGAAAGGAACATCCTCATAGTCTTAAGGAAGAAAGCACCACCTGTCTTCTGGAATTTTCATCAATAACACTGAATGCAGCTTCGCTGAGGAGAGAACCTAGGGTCTCATGATCACCAGCCTCGTGCTCTGCCACTGAGCTCCACATTCCCAGTACTCGAACCCTCTCATTTTTGGAAAAAAATATAATGTATGTGCTGCATATATTGCATATATGAACTTCGTAGTTTAAAACCTTTTTTCAAAAAGTTTTATTTATTGAAATATTTTTATTTACTTGCAAGGAGAGAGAGAAGGGGGAGAGGGAGGGAGAGAGAAGGAGGGGGGGGGGAAGCGCACACCAGGGCCTCTTGATGCTACAAACAAACTCTACATACATGTGCTACTTTGTGTATCTGGCTTTATGAGTGTACTGGGGAATTGAACCTGGGATGTCAGGCTTTGCTGGTAAGTGCCTTTGACTGCTGAGCCACCTCCCTAGCCCTTCAAATATTACTTTTCTTGACAATTTTTATACATGTATATAATGTATTTTGATTATAAGTCTCCTTTCTTGCCTTCTCTTTTCCCCACGTTTGTCCCCCTTATTTCAAAGTAATTCCGCTTCTCTCCTGATATCAATGATTTTGCCCTCCACCCTTCATGATGGAATGTTTTTGGGCCCAGTCTTGTACAGGGAACAAGAGCTGCCATGAGGTCATGAAGGCACCAGCAACCGTCCAGCAGTCATTGTTCCCAAGCGCTCCCCTCTCTTCTCTGGCTCTCACATTCTTTCTGTACCCTCTTCTGCACTGTTCTGTGAGCTTTGAGGGGTGTGGCATAGATGTCTCCTTTAGTGCTGAGTGCTCAAAAGTCACTTATTCCCAGTACCTTGACGAGCTTTGAGTCTCTCCAGTAGTCACTGCCCACGGTGAAAATATGTTCCTCTAATGTGAACCCTGAAGAGCCCCAGTTTATTCTGTGTCTATGTCCCCCACACACCTTGCAGGTGTGCGATCTAGAAAAATCAAGGCAGACAGAAATGCTGGAGTTGTGCTGTATGGCATTAGGATGAACGTTTGAGTTGACAAGGTACACACAGTCTTCCTGAGTAATCACAAGCACAAACAGAGTGGCCTTCAACAGTGAATAAACAGACCGCCGTACCCTAGTGTGCGGACCACAGAGAACGCGAGGAGCAGCGTGACATCCCACCATTGTAGCACACATGACATATGTTCTGGTTTAAAAACAAGGGTGGGTGTGTTAATGTCTGACCACACCAGTCTCTCGTTGATGAAAAGAACACCTTCCTCTCCCCGCTTTTGTGTGCACAATTCAAGCTTGATACGTCCTACACATATTTACAATTTTAAGTCATACTGAGAACGATCCGGGCAGTAAACTCTGGACTAAAAAACAGGTCATCGTGGCTATCAGTGCGGCTGATTAAGACACTACTGCATGTAGCTGGTATGAAGCCATGGAAAGTTTCTCCACCATAAGTGAGAATTAGTATTGTTTGGGGAACTAGGTTTGGGAGGGGAGGACAAAAAAGTACCAGACATAAGGTGCTCTCTAAGTACTGACCAGCATTTTGGGTGCCAATGCTGGCCCAATGGACTAAGCCACTACTAAAGAGACCTCAGCATTCCTACTGGCCAGCAAAATATTGTTTTAACTTTTCTTGACAACGTCTATAAATATATACAGTACACCATAATCATAATTCCCTCCCGACACTCCCCTACCTCCCCTTCCAAGACCCCCCCACAGAACCTCTTCTTTCAAACTGGTCTCTCTTCTGTCTTGATGCCCCCATTTTTCTCCTCTTGTTATGCAGGACTTGCGTAGTAGTGTCAGCCACAGTGAGCTCAAGAATATCAAGGCCACTTTGCGTCTAGAAGACAGTATTGTAAGTAAGCAGTCTTCTACCTCCTTTGGCTCTTACGTTCTTTTTGCCCCCTCTTCCACAATGTCCCCTGAGCCTTGGAGGGGGTGATAGAGACGTCTCAACACTGAGCATGTTACTGTCACCTCTTCTCAGCACTTGGGTGAGTTTTGAATCACACCAGTGGTCATTGCCATCGGAAAAGAGAAACCTCTCTAAGAAAAAGTGAGAATATCACTAATATATCAGCATAAACAGAAGTATTTAGAGGGCAGTTGGGTAGGAATGATATGTCCATTTAGCCAGATAACAGTAGCAGTTTCCTTTCTAGGGATATGACCTCCCCAGCCGTAGGCTTTTGACTAGCTTTTCAATACCAGGCACGAATTCCCTCCTGTAGAATGGGCCTCAAATCCAATAAGAGAACAATTGGTTTCTCTCAAAACAGACACAGGGACATTGCACCAGTTGGTACATTGCACCAGTTGGTACATTTCGCTGGGCTGGCCAGTTACAAGGCTTTTCAATGCTAGTTAAGACTATTGATGCCTTTTCTTCCCTAACAGGCTGCACAGGTCTTGCCAGCATCCTGACAGCTCGTCAACAGGGAGGAGGCTTCCAGCTCAGCTCCAGCTTGATTTCTAGGTGACCTGCAGTCCAAGCATGTGGGGTCTTCAGCAATAGGGTATAACTGTCTAGTTCTGGTGGGCAACCAGGAGCCTTGGCAATGGCCTGGACTATTTTGATGGCACCAGGGGCCTCCCCAGTGGCTAGAAGATCTTGGATCTCTTCAGTAGGTCAGGGGTAAATCAGGGTGGCTTCTGCATCATGAGCAGGCTGGTGCTGTGTATTCTAACGAGCAAAGACAACTGGGAGAACACAATGCAAAATTGTTCAGGGTTGCTAAGCACGTGGGTGCAGGTTGTCTTCTCATCGGCTAGGTGAAATTGTTAATCAGTCAAGGACTTAAATGTTTTTTTAATGTACTATTTATTTATGAGAGAGAGAGAGAGAGAGAGAGAGAGAGAGAGAGAGAGAGAAGGGGTGTGCCAGGGCCTCCAGCCACTGCAAATGAACTCCAGACGTGTGCACCCCCTCGTGCATCTGGCTTACGTGGATCCTAGGGAATCGAACCACAGTCCTTAGGCTTCACAGGCAAGCACCTTAACTGCTAAGCCATTTCCCCAGCCCTCATATGGTTTTTTGATCCAAGTATCTGATAGAGTTACATGCATGGGACTTGGCTTGTGCTTCAAGAAATCTCTGTATGAAAATGTATTATTATGCAGAGGTGATCCACCACACACTGTAGCATTTCTTGTATGAAAACATTAATGTAACCCCTTGAGGATCCAGAAAAAGACAGAAAAAAGTTTCTTTTTCCTTCCATAGCCAAACATAGACTCCAAAGTTCAGGTGCCGAAGTCCAGGCTTCTCTGCTGTTTACACGGAGCAGCTCCTCTCCCGCCCTGCGGCCAGGGCCCTGGGGAAGCTGCACACTTCCGTGGCTGCGATTCTTCTCTCCTCCTTCCTCCACTGAGCATCTGCCCACTGGGCAGAGTTGCTTCCGTGCACAGTGCCCGTGTTTCAGGGAAAGAAGTTCAGGTGCAGTTGGCAGGAAGAAATAAGCTGCTGAGAAAATCGGGCGCCTGCACCTTGGCGAATCGAGACTGTCACGATTTGTTGAAAGCATGGTTAGGAAAGGGGGTGCAGAGCGGCAGTGCACTGGAGAAAAGGCAGTGGTAGACTAAAGACTGAGGCGCCCTGACAAGAATCCTCCGGCCGCTGTTCTCGGGGTACAGCCTGCAGAGGAATGGGAAGGGGGTTGCCCTGAGGGCTAGTGCAGGTCTGGAGAAGAAGAGGAGTGCCAGAGAGAGGCCTTTCAACTTAGCCAGAGACGATCGGGTTTTCCTCTTGTTTCTTATCGACAGCTTCGAGATATGAGCATGCTACAATTTGATTGTGTTCCCACCCCATTACCCTCTCTTGTCCTCTCTCCCCAAGCCGCATTCCACCGAGAACCCTCCTCCTTCAAGGCAGCCCTTCCTCTGTTTTGGTGTCTCATTTCTTTTGTCCTCCTCCATCCTCCACATCACGCTGTCGATGGATCAGAGCCCATCTTGAGGGCTGACAACAACCGGGGTCATGATGAATCATTCGTGTTGGGAGGACAGTGTCTCAAAGCATCCTTCCCACCCTGGCGACACCCCATTCTTTAGGATTGCTTTAGTCCTTTCTATTTCCCTCAGATATGCAGCTCTGAACTTTTCAATCTTCATCTTCATGCTTCCCAGAGAAAATACCATTTCCTCTGTGCCAGAGGTGGTTCCTTCCCTCATATGC
The DNA here is from genome assembly GCF_020740685.1 of Jaculus jaculus. NCBI lineage: Eukaryota > Metazoa > Chordata > Mammalia > Rodentia > Dipodidae > Jaculus > Jaculus jaculus. Next base: position 2,782,268 of record NC_059112.1, on the reverse strand, counting down.
CCGCTTACTAAACAAAATCTCTGTTCAAATGTTATAGCATCAGGGAAGCTAGCGCAAATCCCCTGGCACATGGTATTGTTAAATATTGCTTGAATCAGGAATATCATTTCATTGTGAAATATCTAAGCAGGCTACTGACATTTTCAATCATCTTAGATAAACTATTTTCCCAGGCAGTTGTATACTTTTCTACAAGGATATTATCTTTTCAAGGGCTTTGCAGTGTTAAAATGACCATATCCAAATACTCAGCTTTATCAGGAAACCTAAATAATTGCGATTCTTCTTTTCTTTTCTGCCTGTCAGCTTACCCTTTTGTTGTTGTTGTTGTTGTTTTGATTTTGCTTTTGGTTTTCGAGGTAGGGTCTCATTCAGGCTGACCTGGAACTCACTATGGAGTCTTAGGGTGGCCTTGAACTCATGGTGATCCTCCTACCTCTGCCTCCTGAGTGCTGGGATTAAAGGCATGCACCACCACGCCAGGCCTTTTTTTCTTTTTCTTTTTTTCCTTTTTTTAGAGAGAGGGAGAGAATGGGCACTCCAGGGCCTCTAGCCACTGAAAATGAACGACAGACACACGACCCACCTTGTACATCTGGCTTACATGAGAACTGGGGAATCAAAGCTGGGTTCTTAGGCTTTGTAGACAAGCACCTTAACCACGAAGCCATCTCTCCAGCCTCATTTTCTTTACTCAATGTTCCTACAGGAAGTTCCATTATTTTCTAAACTGGGGCCTAACATCTGCTTTTGTCTTTTATCAAGCATTTGGAAATTACCCTTGTCCATCTCATCCTTCCATTTCTCCAGGCCAAGTTCCTTCCCAAGCACAAATGCCTTCAGTGAACATTTCCAAGTAGAAATTTTAGTCTTTGGGTTGCACAGGTAGTTACAGAGATCACAGGCCACAAACCCTATTTAAATGTGAGGTTGGTTTTAGACATAGAACCTCTCCTCTACCGCTGAGAAATATTTCACGCTCTACACGCATAATGCCTCAGAATGTCGCCCTGGGACTCTTCTCCAGGGTGCCCGTCTACTGGACTGTGAGCTCCTTGTCCATCTCTGGCATCTTCAGTTCAGGGAACACTTGGTGTGTAAAGGGCCCTCCATAAATGTTGCGCAGTTCAGTGGCAGCGCTTAAAATGAGAATGAAACATGACTTTGTGCTTTGTGCCTTGTCAGCAAGAACACTGTGTTTGTTGATGCCCGGGCCATGTTTGCTCTTCGATACCATCATTCCGGATGTGCTAATTTTGGTCAGTTTTCCAAGTAACTCATCAATACAGCCAGTTGCCTTTAAGACAGTACAGAAAGGTTAACTTACATAATTTTAATATTTGAATACATAAACAGGGTAGATATAAAAAGTAAAATTATATTGAAATAACAATCATCTGCATTTGAGCTACTTAGTCAAATGATTGGTATTAAATATACCAGTTATGTCACAAATTTGAACTAGAGGTATTTAGGAAGGAGAACACCATTATCAGTGTGTTATGCTATTGAAATTAATTCTTCATTTTATTTGAATTCAAATTTTGTCACATTATTGCTAAGTAAACTATTGTTTTTGCAAACAGAACCTTTAAATCCATTTATAACTATCTAATAAAATTTAATTCCAGCACTCAGGAGGCAGAGGAAGGAGGATTGCCATGAGTTTGAAGCCACCCGGAGACTCCATAGTGAATTCCAGGTCAGCCTGGGCTAGAGTGAGTGAAACCCTACCTGGAAAAACCAAATAGTAGACTGGGCATGGTGACGCATGCCTTTAATCCCAGCACTTGGGAGGCAGGTGTAGGTGGATTGCCATGAGTTCAAGGCTACCCTGAGACTAATAGTGAATTACAGGTCAACCTGAGGTAGAGTGAGACCCTATTTCAAAAAAACAAAACAAAAAAAAAATTGTGAATAATTTATTTAATGCTTATGTACCCAGTATTTAAAGGTTATCTTTCAAACATTCAATAGTTTACTGTAATTAACCTATAGATGAATATCTCTCTAATGTTCCCAAAACACAAACCAACTATTTCCTGATTTGATGTATTTAAAGATTATAACCATGTTAGATCAAAGTAATCCATTTCCCAATGCTAGCCCATCCATACCTGCTTTAAAACTTCCCCTCGCTTCATGGATGCTTTCCCACCATTTAGGGTTTCTCCTCATCTTGTAACACTGCCATATAGGGAGCATGGAACTGAGGAATAGTGAGGGAGAACGGACCTCAGGGGTAATTTAACCTGACTTCACTCATGTGACATCGAGGTACAGTCGGCATGGCCCGGGCTGCAGCTAGAAGCAGACACTGAGTTGAACGAAACTGCAGGGTAAGTGATTAAGAAATCGGAAAGAAATAGAGAATCTGAGTGGAGGAGACACAGAGTCAAGAATAGAAAAAGACCCTTTTTATTCTTTGCAATGGAAGGGCAAACCAAAGACAATAACTTAATGTATGATTAATGGCTAAACAATAGTGTTTTGTTGGGAAAAAAAGTACTTTAAATGGATACAGAACTGCTGTGTAAAATAACTAAAAAGTGCCTTTCCCTCTTTCTCTCTCTCTGTCTTCTTTCTTTTCTCTCTACTTTTATTTCATTTGTTTTTTAGACGGGGCTTCTCTTTAATGTAGCCCAGGCTGCCTGAGGACTAGCGTTACAGGCTTCATTGCCAGACCCAGTAGTTTAAAATACAATTCAATAGGTCCAGATTGTCGCTTAGCAAAGAGCAATTGTATTTCAGTGAGAGCACATATGTGGGGATGGGCAGCAAAACAAGCAGGGTCTAGAGGTGTAGCAATGCGGGCTCCATGACCTGATGAGACCATCAGCATTGCTGGAGCCCGTCCTGACCAGTGCTTTCATTCCCCCAACACGTAATTCTGAGATTAGTCCCTTCAAAATACTCCTTTTGCTCTCTGCTCTCTCTCTCTCTCTGTGTGTGTGTGTGTGTGTTTGTGTGTGTGTGTGTGTACACGCACACAGGCCGATGAGCTCATGACACTGCATGTGGAGGTCAGAGGACAGCTTTCGGGCTGCCTCGCTGTCCCGCCTCACTCGAGGCACGTTGCCCTTGATCTTGCCCTGCTGTTCTTTCTGCTGGCTTCCCTGAGAGCCTCTGGGACGTTCTCCTGTGTGACTTGCATCTCGCGGACAGCATGCTGTGATTACAGAAGGCTGCCACTGCTTGTATTTATTTATTTACTTTTGCATGGGGTCTGAGCTCTGAATTTGGGAGCCCAGGTTTGAGTGGCGACCACTTTATCCACTGGATATCTCCCTATTGTTTATTCTCACTTCCTTTTTTTCCCCAAGTTTTAAAAATATTTTTTGTTATTTTTATTTATTTATTTGAGAGCAACAGAGAGAGAAAGAGGCAGATAGAGAGGGAGAAAGAATGGGTGCGCCAGGGCCTCCAGCCACTGAAAACGAATTCCAGAACATGCGCCCCCTTGTGCATCTGGCTAAAGCGGGTCCTGGGGAGTTGAGCCTCAAACCGGGGTCCTTAGGCTACACAGGCAAGCGCTTAACTGCTAAACCATCTCTCCAGCCCCCCAAGATTTTTTTCTTGCAGAGTTAATAATATAAGAATAACCCAAATAATTGATTCCTCAGAAGTCATGGAATAACGGTCTTGGTAAGAACTTGTATGATGGGGGTAAACATATAGCCTCTGACCACCATCATACAACAGTTTGGGGGTGGAGTTATTGAGAACACCAGGAATTTTCTGGAGCATGCCTTCTCAGTGAATATATATTATTTGGCCATAGCATTTTATTTCATTGTTCCATTTTTTTCCTGGCAAAACAATGATAATAAAAAATTTTAATTCTTGTTTCATTGTTTTTTTTTAAATTATTTATTTGAAAGCAGAAAGAGAGGAGAGAGTGAAACAGAGAAAACAGATACATACCAGGGCCTCTTGCCACTGCAGACAAACTCCAGATGCATGTGCCACTTGGTGCACCTGGTTTTATGTGGATACTGGGGAATTGAACCCAGGCTGTCAGATTTGTAAGCAAGTGCCTTGCAAGCCATCTCTCCAGTTCTCCTTTCTCATTCTTTTTTTTTTTTTTTAAATTTTTATTTATTTATTTGAGAGCGACAGACACAGAGAGAAGGACAGAGAGAGGGAGAGAGAGAGAATGGGCGCGCCAGGGCCTCCAGCCTCTGCAAACGAACTCCAGATGCGTGCGCCCCCTTGTGCATTTGGCTAACGTGGGACCTGGGGAACCGAGCCTCGAACCGGGGTCTTTAGGCTTCACAGGCAAGCGCTTAACCGCTAAGCCATCTCTCCAGCCCTCCTGTCTCATTCTTATTGTAAGATGTTCCTGGGCTGATGAGATGGCTTAGCAGTTAAGGGGCTTGCCTTCCAAGCCTAAGGACCCAGGTTCAATTCCCCAGTTCCCAAGTAAGCCAGATGCACAAGGGGCACATGCATCTGGAGTTTGTTTGCAGTGGCTAGAGGCCCTGGTGTGCCCATTCTCATTCTCTCTATCTGCCTCTCTTTCGAATAAATAAATAAATATTAAAAAGAAGACTGTTCCCATCTTAATTACTCCTACTGTAGCTAAGTGAGAAACAAGAGTTCCTTCTTACCCTATGACCATGCCTCCTTTCAATAGGCCCTTTCTGTAGTCAACTTTCCTAATGTTATCAAATCATAGAAAAGAGACTGCAGGGGGCCCAGGAGGAAAGGGAAGGGAAGGGGAGGAAGTGAGCAGAACAGGGTCACCGTACACAGGAAACAGACACCAAAACGGAAAAAAAAATTGCAAACAAATAAAAATCTGTGCAGAAGTATGCAAAAATATACATTGAAGAAAAAATAGTCCCTCTGACAAATAGTCCTAAAAAATTGTATATCCATATGCATAAGATTGAGATTAGATCCTTATGTCTTCTCCAGCATAAACAAGTCCAAAAGAGCCAAAGAACCCAATGTTAGACCTCAAATTCTGAAACTGTGAGAGGAAAAAGTAGGGCAAACACTTCACGACATCGGTGAAGGAACAGATTTTCTGAACAGGACTCCAGTCTCTGAGGAAATGGTGCCAACAATTGACAAACTAGACTGCATGAAAATTAAAAATCCTCTATCTGTGTAGCAAAACAAACAAGTAAGTCAATAGCCCACATGATGAAGGAAAAAAAAAAGCTTTGCTAGTTAAACATATGACAGAGAATTAATATCTATCATATACAAAGAGTGCAAAAAAAATAACATGAAATCAAATAACCCAGTCAAGACATAGATTAATGAAATAAACAGAGAGGGGGTTGGAGAGATGGCTTAAAGGCTAAGGCCTTGCCTATGAAGTCAAAGGACCCAGGTTTGATTCCCCAGGAAGGACCCACGTAAGCCAGATGCACAAGGTGGCACATGTGTCTGGAGTTCTTTTACAGTGGCTAGAGGCCCTGGCAGGCCCATTCTCTCTCCAACTGTCTCTCTTTCTCTCCCCCATCTCTCTCTGTTTACACATAAATAAAATAAAAACAGAGAGTTCTTGAAAGATGAGGTACAAATGGCTAGTAAAGATTTGAAAAAATGTTAAACCTCAGTAGCTATTAAAAGCAAATTCAAATGCACATTAGAATCACCTTGAGATCCCATGTCAGCGCAGTCAGAATGGCAGTCACTGAGACAGGAAGTGCTGAGGTTTCCCTTCAGGTGCAGTAGTGACCCACCTGTTGTGGGAGTAATTAACTGCTCTCTGGTTGGGTTTGCGGTCTGTTCCTCAAGAGCGACTGTCTGCCTGGTACTGAAAACCTGGTTAAAAGTCTGGGCTGGAGAGATGGCTTAGCGGTTAAGCGCTTGCCTGTGAAGCCTAAGGACCCCGGTTCGAGGCTCGGTTCCCCAGGTCACACGTTAGCCAGATGCACAAGGGGGCGCACGTGTCTGGAATTCGTTTGCAGAGGCTGGAAGCCCTGGCGTGCCCATTCTCTCTCTCTCTCCCTCTGTCTTTCTCTCTGTGTCTGTCACTCTCAAATAAATAAATAAAATTAAAAAAAAAAATCTTAAAATAAAAAAAATAAAAAAGTCTGGTTGGAAGCTGGGTGTGGTGGTACACACCTTTAATCCCAGCACTCAGGAGGCAGAGGCAGGAGGATCGCTGTGAGTTTGAAGCTAACCCTGACACTACATAGTGAATTCCAGGTCAGCCTTGGCCAGAGTGAGACCCTACCTTGAAATCCAAAAAAAAAAAAAAAAAACAAAAGTCTATGGTTGGGAAGGTCACAGGTGCTAGGAGGGAGCTACTACTGTTGTTGGACTAAGTGGATGTTTGGGCCATTTAATTGCCCCCTAAATATTTATGTTTTTGCCCATAGATTAGTGCTTCTTTCACCTTTGGTCAGAGAAACTTGTTTTCATGCTGACTGTTGGGAGACTCAGAACTTACCAGCATGCTGAGACATATATATCACTCCCTCCACGGCTCAGGGAACATTGTGAAAGAGGTGGCAGAAAAAATTTAAGGACTGGAAGATGGGGAGGAGTGGGACTCTCATCTGGACACAACATGGCTGTTGTACTCACGAACCCACAGCAGCTGTGGTTTCCTTCACAAAAACTGCACATGGCCAGTTTGGATGGAGGAGGCTCATGCGTGCCCTCCTTCCCCAGGAGCTGATGGCAGTTGTGGGTGCTGGGGAGGGGAGCCATTTTCTTCTGCAGTTTCATCAATATTAAGTGGTGGGAAAAAGGGGGGTCAGCCGCAGTGCGGGGGGCTAATACAGTGTGTATATATGACCAAAATACAACACATACATGGATAAATTTTTCGAAAAAAAAACTCCAACAACTAAAGTAACCTACGTAAGAAATGGAAAAAAAGAAGTCAAATTCTGGTGTCGATGCACACAAAAGGGCACTCTCACTCATTCCTAGTGGGGGTGTAAACTGGCGCAGCGGCTGTGGCAGTTAGTCCGGAGAGCCTTCACAGCACTAAAAGCACATCTACCACATGACCTCGTCATATCCCTCTCGGGCGATTACTCCAACATGCCACAGGGACACTTGCACATCATTATTTATTGCAGCACCATTCCAAAACTAGCTAAGTTATGTAATCAACCCAGGTGTCCCACAACCGAAGAATGGATAAATAAAATGTGGTTCCTATACACAGTGGAGCACTTTTCAGTTAGAAAGAAGAACAAACTTTCTGGGGAGATGGTCCCGGGTTTCAAGTACTTGCTTGCAAAGCTGGCTGGCTTGGGTTTAGTTCCCCAGAACCTACATCAAGCCAGATGCAAAAAATGCATTCACTTGCAGCACCAAGAAACCCTGGCATCACACACACACACACACACACACACACACACACACACACACACAAGCAAATAAACATTTTAAAAGGAAGAACATTTACACCATTTTCAGGAAAATAGATACAAGTGGAGACAATCATATTAAACTAATTCAGTGTCTTAAAAGACAAATATCACGTTTTCTCTCATGTGTGGGTCTTAGATTTTTTACAGTTATATAAAATGGTTAACTGTTAAAACAAAAGTAGAAACAAAACGGTTTAGGGGAGCAGGGGAGTAATGGAAGTGGGGTGGGACGAGCAAAGGGAAGGTGGAGATTATGGGAGAAGAGACTCAAAATACATTATATACTTGTATGAAAATGCAGGTGCAATGACTATGCATAGGAAAGAAAACACTGCACTAGCCACTTGTAATATTTTTTAATTAAAGAAAGTGTGCTTGTGATCGTTTGAATAGATGGCCCCCAATATATTCAGTGTTTTGTTAATTTATAGTTTGGATCTGCAGTCACCTCATTGAAGGAGGTGTCCTTGGATAGATCTTAGGGTCCAGCCCTAAGGTGTGGTGGTGGATTTGCAATTCCAGTGTAAAGAGGTGGATTTGCAATTCCAGCGTAAAGATATGTAAAGTGGCTGGAGTTCCTGAAGTGTGTTGTCTGGTGTGGGTTTTTTGTTGTTTGTTTTGTTTTTTTCTCTCTCTCTGTGTTTGGTCCTGTAAGAGCAGGCCAGCTTCTTCTGCCTTTATGGAATTTCCATGGATCTGTAAGCTTCAATAAATACCGTTTCTTCCATAACTGTGCCAGGTTTGGATGTTCATTTCAGCTACCTGCAGCTGTCTACTACAGTGTTCTTTACTGCCCTGTCCTGGAGCTCTGTCCCTCAGTCCCTCTGTCCCTCTGTCCCTCAGTCCCTCAGTCCCTCTGTCCCTCAGTCCCTCAGTCCCTCAGTCCCTCAGTCCCTCAGTCCCTCTGTCCCTCTGTCCCTCAGTCCCTCAGTCCCTCAGTCCCTCTGTCCCTCAGTCCCTCAGTCCCTCAGTCCCTCAGTCCCTCTGTCCCTCTGTCCCTCTGTCCCTCAGTCCCTCAGTCCCTCTGTCCCTCAGTCCCTCTGTCCCTCAGTCCCTCAGTCCCTCAGTCCCTCTGTCCCTCAGTCCCTCAGTCCCTCTGTCCCTCAGTCCCTCAGTCCCTCTGTCCCTCAGTCCCTCAGTCCCTCAGTCCCTCAGTCCCTCAGTCCCTCAGTCCCTCTGTCCCTCTGTCCCTCAGTCCCTCAGTCCCTCAGTCCCTCTGTCCCTCAGTCCCTCTGTCCCTCAGTCCCTCAGTCCCTCTGTCCCTCTGTCCCTCTGTCCCTCAGTCCCTCAGTCACTCTGTCCCTCAGTCCCTCTGTCCCTCAGTCCCTCAGTCCCTCTGTCCCTCAGTCCCTCAGTCCCTCTGTCCCTCTGTCCCTCAGTCCCTCAGTCCCTCTGTCCCTCTGTCCCTCAGTCCCTCAGTCCCTCAGTCCCTCTGTCCCTCAGTCCCTCTGTCCCTCAGTCCCTCAGTCCCTCTGTCCCTCAGTCCCTCAGTCCCTCTGTCCCTCAGTCCCTCAGTCCCTCAGTCCCTCTGTCCCTCTGTCCCTCAGTCCCTCAGTCCCTCAGTCCCTCAGTCCCTCTGTCCCTCTGTCCCTCAGTCCCTCTGTCCCTCTGTCCCTCAGTCCCTCAGTCCCTCAGTCCCTCAGTCCCTCTGTCCCTCTGTCCCTCAGTCCCTCTGTCCCTCAGTCCCTCAGTCCCTCAGTCCCTCTGTCCCTCAGTCCCTCTGTCCCTCAGTCCCTCAGTCCCTCTGTCCCTCAGTCCCTCAGTTCCTCAGTCCCTCTGTCCCTCAGTCCCTCAGTCCCTCAGTCCCTCAGTCCCTCAGTCCCTCAGTCCCTCTGTCCCTCTGTCCCTCTGTCCCTCAGTCCCTCAGTCCCTCAGTCCCTCTGTCCCTCAGTCCCTCTGTCCCTCAGTCCCTCTGTCCCTCAGTCCCTCAGTCCCTCTGTCCCTCAGTCCCTCTGTCCCTCAGTCCCTCAGTCCCTCAGTCCCTCTGTCCCTCAGTCCCTCAGTCCCTCAGTCCCTCAGTCCCTCTGTCCCTCTGTCCCTCAGTCCCTCTGTCCCTCTGTCCCTCAGTCCCTCAGTCCCTCAGTCCCTCAGTCCCTCTGTCCCTCAGTCCCTCAGTCCCTCTGTCCCTCTGTCCCTCAGTCCCTCAGTCCCTCATCCCTCTGTCCCTCTGTCCCTCAGTCCCTCAGTCCCTCTGTCCCTCAGTCCCTCAGTCCCTCAGTCCCTCAGTCCCTCTGTCCCTCAGTCCCTCTGTCCCTCAGTCCCTCTGTCCCTCAGTCCCTCAGTCCCTCTGTCCCTCAGTCCCTCAGTCCCTCAGTCCCTCTGTCCCTCTGTCCCTGCCCAGCGTTTGCATGCTTGTTTACATCCTGCATCCTTGCTGTCGCCTTTTGTTTCCCCTCAAGGTAGGGTCTCTCTCTAGTCCGGGCTGACCTGGAATTCACTATATAGTTCCAAGCTGGCCTCGAACTCACAGCAATCCTCCTACCTCTACCTCCCAAGTATTGGGGTTAAAGGCGTGGGCCACCGTGCATTGCTTTCTTTTTCCTTTTTGAGACAGAATCTGTGCCACCCTATGTAGCTCAGGCCAGCGTCAAAGTCATGATCCTCTTGCTTGCCTGGCTAATGCTAGGATTCTAGGCAAGCCCCACCAGGCATGGCATGATGAGCTCAAGGCAAGCCTCAGTTCCCTCTGCCAGCTAGATGTGGTGCTCCTTGACTTCACCCGGAATCCTTTTCTGCAACCACGTCTTGAGAGTGAAGATGTTGAGATTTGCCAAGATGGGCATCATGCTTCTTCATAAACATTATGTCTAAAGGTGTAAATCCATGTCCAGAGGTACCTGACCTGAGCTCCTGCTGTCTATGGTTGAGGAACTGGGGTGTAATCTGGTGGTAGAGCACACTCACCCCCTCATCCCCCCGCAGCATGGCATGGGGCCCTGGCTTTGATACCTAGCAGTGCAAGGGAAAAAACAAGGATGAATCACTTTGGACAATTCTTTTTTAAAATTTTTTTATTTTTTTTAAAGTTTTTATTAGCATTTTTATTTAAAAAATCCCATGGTAATTCCCTCCCTCCCTGCCCCCCACACTTCAATTCTTTTTTAAAGTTATTTTATTTTTGAGAGAGACAGAAAGATACAGGCAGAACTTGAGTGTGGGCACGCCAGGGCCCCTGCCACTCACTGCAAACACACTCCAGACACATGCGCCACTTTGTGCATCTGGCTTTACGTGGGTACTGGGGAATTGAACCCAGGCCATCAATCTTTACAAGCAAGTACCTCTAGCCGCTGAGTCATCTCTCCAGCCCAATTTGGACAGTTCTCTAAATTTTCTTTCAGTTTCTAAGTATTTAGGAATAGGTTGTTTATGAAGATCGATTTTTCTAGACCTAACCACCATCATGGTGAACACAATAGCTTTCATCGTTGTTTTCTGAGAGCTTGTTTGGAGCAGTTTGCAATTCCAACATAGAGAGGAGCCATCTGGGTTTAGAAAGGGGGTTGCATACTGCTCAGGGGTCTCTCAAGACACTTACTTCTGTTATCACTGACCAGGTGCCTACTGATTGGACACGACCCACGTCTCTAGTGATACAAATTCTCTCCGGTGGAATCTTCAGTGAATTCTATTACTCTGCTAAAAGATTTCCCTGTCCCCGATTTTCTTCCAAATAAATTCAGATTTCTTATAATTTGGAATGACTATGAATTGAATGGTTGTATCTAGAAAATATCTGGTAAAATTCTCAAAGTATCATTAAGTATTGCTGTCATGTGTTCCTGGTTATGTTTCACTTTCAAGAGGAGACCCAGAAGTGCTATTGGATCTCCGGGGAACAGAATGAGGGCTGGGCCAGGATTTTCAGTGGGAGGGAAAGCCTGGCTGGAAACTTCCGCAAGATGCTGGCAGGAGGGTGCCAGGCGGTGACTGGAGTGGAAGGACTTGGGGACAGGTCTAGTGACAGGATCCATCAGCTTCAAAGCCTGCCTTTTCCATCCTGTCTAGAGGAACACAAGAGAAAGAAGAGTGAAATCCACAAAATGATTGAAGAAGAAAAGGACTAAAGCTCAGGTTTCCCTTTCAGTGTAATCACATTTGCATCTCATGAGGGCTTCTTGCTTCTACATGATTCGTGTATATTATGCTTTACAAATAAAGAATTTGCTCAACTACTCTCTGGTTTTTAAACTTCCTCCATCAGCATGAGAAAACACTTAAAGATCACTGGAGCTATTTTTCTGTTTACTCAGAAAGTGGATTCTCTAAACCCTATTTGGAACTCTTGGCTCAAATATTTACATGCCCTCTCATGCCAGAGCTCTCTGATGGCTAAACACAGAGCTTAAGAGCATGGCAAATGGGGTATTTAGAAGTGACTGACAGTCATGTGCTTTTACTCCTCTCAGTATAGAATGGCCATGCAGAACTAATGCCAGGGTCTTCACAGGAAAATGCTGGAATTCTTACTTTGAGAATCCACAAAATGTGGATATTCAAGCACTTTTTGTTAGTTGAGATGCATTTTAAGCATGTAGTTAATGTCAAGAATTAAATATTTTAATTTCTCAAGTACTACTAATCATTAATAACAAATCATATTAGTACTGTGAAGGAAAGACTGAGGTGTTATCAATTCATATTATTATGAAATCTTCATAAATGTAGAAAATCGATTGAAAGATCTCATTTCATTATAATGAATTTGATTTATTTTTAGGTTTTTGTTGTTTATAACTGAACTGCAGTATAATACTGTAATGGAAAGTACATATATAATAGTGTTCTCCTTTGTCAAATGAAAAAACTATGCACACAGTTATATGTGTGAGTGCCAAGGCCTGAGTTTGTGAGCCACTAGTACAAGTGTATTTAATGATAAGGTTGCATGCTTCCTTATGCTCTGGGACTCATATCTGGAAAAGTCTAGGACTGACTATTGACTTGCCCATTCTTTTCAGAAAGTTTGAAGAAAAATTCATAATTTATCCAAGAAAGAATCATCTTTTCTATTTAGTTTCCTTTTTCAACATAGTTGTTTTCTCCCAGTGGCGATGATTTCACAGACAGCTAATTTTCTTTCTGTTCACTGGTGTCTTCAAAGAGGTCTGGTGTTCCCTTTCACGACTCCTTTGAGTCGTTAAGAACCAAGTGAACAAACAGGTACTGCTTGCTCTCATGGACTTTTCTCTCCTGTGTTTGATTATTTAATTAGTACCCCTTCCAGGATGTGCAATGGAATGAAGTCACAGGAAGCACATTTATTCATGTAAATCTGGAAAGTCTGGATATGTACAGAAGTGCTTCTCTGCTATTTAGCTATTTCTGGACCTCGCGGTGCCCTGGGGCGATGTGGATGACAATGTGCGTTAAGCTAAAGGAAATACTCTGTTCTATCAGAGAATGCCACATTCCCCAGCAGCGGAACGTGGAAGTTCATGCTCGGAGCAAAAGGGCAGAGAAAGAATTAGTAGAGATCAGACTTTGGGTAGGGAAACTGAGGAATAATATTTTTAAATGCAATGCATCTTTGCTTATGCTGGGTGTGGTGGCACATGCCTTTAATCCCAGCACTCAGGAGGCAGAGGTAGGGGGATCGCCATGAGTTTGAGGCCAGCCTGAGACTAGAGTGAATTCCAGGTCAGCCTGGGCTAGTGTGAGACCCTACCTCAAAAAAACAAAAGCAACATCTCAATGACAAAAAAGTATCTTTGCTATATTTTTATTCATGATGATAAATTTATTTCAAACAAAAGTAACATTAAAGAAGGATATGTACTTTTTCTACTTCTTAAAAGGGAGAAAGAACGCAAGTGTGAGGTGGGAAAGAACAGGGCCCCACTGAGGAAGGTTCTCATGACCGTGCAGGTATGACCAGGGCTCCAGCCACGATGAGTACGCGGCTGGAGGCAAACGTCACCACCTGTCACCTGAGTACTAGCGCTTTCCCGTGTCTTTGCAGCTGGAAGCGCCCTGAGGGAGAAGCATACGGAGTCTAAACGCCCTGCCCAGGGCGCGTTTCTGGGGGGAAGCAGGGCAACTTCCCAATGCCCTGGTCACCGAGTATGGCCGTGACTTCTCTCAGTTTGCAGCTGAGGCAACATGAGCTCTCCCACAAGGAACAAGTACAGGTTTCAGAAGAATGGGGAGGACACGGGAGTCCTGTAATTTCCTTCTCTCTCTGTAAAATGTCCATTACCTATAGATAAAAAAATGTATTGGGAATTAGTTAGTAAGAGGTACAGTTTGCATCTTAGCTTTTAAAATTTCTTATTATTGCCAAGCAAAGCCCAAAAGTAAAAATCTTCAAATGGGAAATAGTCAATAAAGGATGTGGTCATGGATGATCGTTACAGACCATTTTGACTCTTATGTAAAAATTGATAAGGTGTTTTATATAACGTTAATGAATTGACAAGGTCTTGTGGGGAAAACAGTTCCAGATGGCAAACATGTACACAAGGGAGTTAGTCAAACAACTTTTTGGCAAGAATGGTCTGATTTTGTAACTAGTTAGGAGCCAATGAAACGTGAGCTGGGTCTAGTTATTTGTCTACAGCTGTGGGCTGGAGAGCTATATTAGCTCTCCTTCCCCTGGGCTCATCCTGCCTGCCCTCTCAGCCCATAAGCCTGGCACAATGAAGTGGGCCACCTTCCTCTCCCTCCTCTGCATCTTTGCCTCTGCTTACTCCCGGGGTCTGTTTCGACGAGATGCACGTAAGAATTCTGTATTTTCACTGCTCAACTTTTATTGTCTGTTCCTAGCAACATAAAACATCAGCAAACCTTACATGTCTAAGGAATCAAGTTTTCTGTTAGCATTTGCTTCTAGGATGTGATGATAATTTGTATTTTGTGAACCTTCATGTGGTTATTATATTAATATATTTGAAACATCTTAGATGTCAATAATGGTGAGAAGTTTCTTCTTCTCTTTTGAGGTAGGGTCTTGCTCTAGCCCAGACTGACCTGGAATTCACTATGTAGTCTCAGACTGGCCTAACCCTACCTCTGCTTCCTGAATGCTCGGAATAAAGGTGTGAACCACCATGCCTGGCTGAGAATTTTCTTATTTAAAAAAAAAATTTTATTTATTTATTAGTGAGAGAGAGAATGGACACATCAGGAACTCCAGCCACTGCAAAAGAACCCCAGATTCATGTGCCACCTAGTGCCTCTGGCTTACATGGGTCCTGGGGAATTGAGTCTAGAACCAGGGTTCTTAGGCTTCACAGGCAAGCACTTAACCGCTAAGCCATCTCTCCAGCCCCAAGAATTTTCTTCTTAATTTAATTGTTCTTTTTGATTTTGAAGGCCTGCTGGGCAGCATGACTTAGACATCATGGAATAGATATGGAGATAGAGTTTGTCACTATGTACTGTACCATGCTTTACCAAATAAAAGCTCACATTATTGTTATAAATGGAATTTGCGTTCATATTTATGTTTGTTACATAGTGCCTTAGAAGCTGTTCATAGGTACCATAAAAGCCTCAGTTTGATCCAAATGTTAACATAAAGCCATGCATACTTAGCAAATTTTAAGGCAGTATTCTTGGTGATTGGATAACTCTTCTTTAAACAGAAAAGGGATGATTCACCACACTTCTAAGAATCTTCTGTAGGGATCAGAGACCAATATCCTAAAAGAAAAGAATATTTTGAGAAAACAGAAAGAAATAGGAAAAGCACTACTGTTACTACTTTTCTTCCATTTTTGCTCACATTTGGTGTTTATTCTCTCCCTTTTCCTGCAGACAAAAGTGAAATCGCCCACCGGTTTAATGATGTAGGAGAAGATCACTTCAAAGGCCTGTGAGTAAAAATGTCAAGGAGTCCAATTCTTGTTCCTCATGCACTTAGTTCTCTCAAGCACTCATGTTCCCTCCTCCAGGGTCCAAAGCACATAGCAGTGTTTTGCCCAGTAGAATTTTAGGCACTGAGATAGATACCTGTGAGCCCCCAATGTAGTAGCCAAGGGACACATGTGGTTGATGGGTACTTGGACTGTGGCCAGTATGACTATGGAACAGAAATTCAAATTATATTGAATTTTAGCTAAGTTGCTATGGTCACCTATGGCCGATGGCTGCTGTATGGGAGATGAGATCTGGGGCCCTGGACGCACTGGCGTTGTGATGCGGCAGTGGGCGGGACAGAGCTGAGTCCTTCCAAGGCTCACTGGCTAATGTTGCCTCCCTGCATGGGAGCCAGTGCTGTGGTCTCTTCCACACAGCTCAGCACTTTTTTCTTTTTTTTTGTTCTTAAAGTACTGGGGCTGGAACTGAAGGCCTTACACATGTTAGACAAGCATACTACCACTAAGCCACATCCTTAACCTTCATTTTTTAATCTAGGAAACAAAATGAAAAAATGGTTCATTTGTTAATTATTTTAAGGTCCTTAAAGTATTTATGTGAGGGGGGAGGAAAAAAAATAGAAGAAAAAGAGATAGAGAGGTTGGGGTTGAATGGGCACACCAGGGCCTCTTGTGGCTGCAAAGGGATTCCAGACGCATGTGCCACTCTGTGCATCTGGCTTTACATGGGTCCTGGGGTACTGAACCCAGGCCATCATACTTAGCAA
Organism: Jaculus jaculus; assembly: GCF_020740685.1. NCBI lineage: Eukaryota > Metazoa > Chordata > Mammalia > Rodentia > Dipodidae > Jaculus > Jaculus jaculus. The sequence continues at coordinate 2,766,332 of NC_059112.1, read as the reverse complement.
GCAAGAGCCTTTAACCCCTTGAATGATCTCCCCAGTCTCTTACTTTTAAAAGATTACTGTCATCCTATAGCCTGATTAAATGAGATGTATGAGTTTTTTAAAAAAAAGTAATTCAAAGGACTTACTTAATGCCCATTCTTGACAATGAGGTCTATTTAGTATACAGTTTGCCCTATGTTTATGCATCTCCATCCATTCTCACATATCATAGAAATACAAATTCTTCTTCTGCCTGGTTAGGCCTCAAAAAAGACCTGACCTGGAATGGGCTTGAATAATTGTAAAAAAGATACATAAGACAATAGAGTGCACACACAAACATGATTCTCTTTCTAGCACAGCAGCCTGTATTAAATTAAGTTTCATTGAGCAACATATTATTATGTCCTTTTTTTCCAGGGTCCTAGTTACCTTTTCTCAGTTTCTCCAGAAATGCCCCTATGAGGAACATGTAAATTTAGTGAAAGAAGTAACTGACTTTGCGAAAGCATGCGTTGCCGATGAGTCAGCTCCCAACTGTGACAAATCCCTCGTAAGTACATTCTGATCTCAAGGGCTCTTTCTCCTAGGTGCTCCACAGCAGAAACTCTTTTCCATTTTTAAAACATTATTATCAAATGATCAAACCCATAAGCAAACACACACTCTAGCTATGCCCACAACTGGGAAAAACATGTATTTCATGAGACCACACTCAGCCATCATTGCGGCTTTGTTGCGGCCACTTGCAGAATTTTCTCTTTTTTTTAAGGCTAAAGGCTATATGTATATACATTTGTATACACGCTTGTATGTGTACAGGGCACACCTTCATTCATCCATCCACATTGTCTTTATCCACTCATCTGGCTGCTTATGGATATTTAGGATGTTGGAACGTTATGACTACGATGGACAATGCCACTATTAGCACAGGAGTGCCAGTATTTTCTTGAGATAGCAGAGTGATTTTAACCTCATAAATCACCAGCTAACTTCTATGCCAGCTTTGCTGACTAAGTGAAAATAATAGTGCCGCTGTTTCTATGTTGTGGGAGTTAGTATTTAAGAGCAGGGCACGCCACCATCTTGAAGGACTTACACATTTAGCCATTTAGATAGGCTTGTAAACAAAAGACCTGGCCACTCAATCTGCATACAGCCATGACCAGTCTTTTTAAAGATTCATCATTAGGTCCTTTTGCCTCTTGCTTCTGTCTGGATGCTCCTTTCTTTCATGGTGTAGTTAGTCCCTTAAAGAAAGCATTGTGGTTCTACATCTAAATTCCTAAAAATGTCCTCAAAGTTCACCCATATTGAAAGAGTCATAAATTCTCTTGAGAGCAATATACTTTTCATCAGGTTAAAGGTATTCCATAACAAGAATTAATGAGGAAGGAAAAGATTTATTTAATGAGTGAGGTACTTTGAGGTAAATGTTTCTACTAAGAAAAGAGCATAGAGCAGATTGTGTGACTCCTCAGTCTTCAATGGTCTCTACTAGAAAGCTGGATGTCACAGAAAGAAACACCAGCTAGCTGGCCTGTCTAACCAGCATGCTCGTGAGGGTGGGCTGTGTCTCCCGAGGGCTAGGGCCTTTACCTTTTGATGGCAGTGGTTGCTTTTCTAACTTTTAGTGTCAGGTGGAAAATTAACAAGGCAACATTTTTTTTAAAAGCATCATTTGTCTTTTTGTCTCTCTGTTCCATTTATCATCCATAATTACTTTGGAAGTTGACTGTCATAAGATTTATACAGCAATGGTCAAATCAAAGAAAACCAAACATGATGTGTTGAGAAGATTTTTGTGGGATTTAGTGGGTTTTAAATGATTTTGTTTCATAAACAATTTTATATCATTTTTCTTTTAATTTTTCAGAAATATTTTATTTATTTGAGAAAGAGGCAGATAGAGATAGAGATGAGAGACAGAGAGAGAATGGGTACACCAGGGCCTTTAGCCACTGCAAATAAATTCCAGGTGCATATGCGACCTTGTGCATCTGGCTTAATGTGGGTGCTAAGGGAATTAAACTGGGTCATTAGGTTTTGTAAGCAAGCACCTTAACCACTGAGACATCTCTTTACTCTCTGTATATCTATTTTTAAGTCACATAGAAAAACAAAAAGATTGTACCTGTCTCGTCAACTATACACACACATGATCGTATCATCTCTTGTACATACATATAAGACATGATTTTACCAGTACATTTGGTTTTTACATTACCTTTTGGTGATCAAGAAAATAATAGAGCTCCCAGTAATTTGGAGGTTGCTTTCTTCCATTTAGCACACTCTATTTGGAGACAAGTTGTGTGGCATTCAGAAGCTCGGAGAACACTACCCTGAACTGGCTGAATGCTGCACAAAACAAGACCCTGAGAGGATGGACTGCTTACAGAAGCACAAAGACGAGACCCCAGAACTGCCCCTATTAGTGAGGCCAGAGGCTGACGCCATGTGCACTGCCTTCCAAGAAAATGAGAAGAAGTTCATGGGCCAGTAAGTCACCAAACATTTATGTTTCAAACTTTAAAACTAAGGATTATCTCTGCCAGTAATGATCATACCCCAAAATATTTAGCACCAAGATTTAGAAGTTTTGACCTTTTAATGGTTTTTAAAGAATCATGTTTGATACCACAAACTTCTACACAACAAGAATTCTGATCAAAAGTCTTTTGATCTTGAAACAGGATATGCTATCTATGAAAAATCCAAGCTTGACATGTTTTAAAATATTGATATTCTCAGACCTGATTTCATGATGGGACTATATCAACAACAGTTAAATATGCGCGCGCGCGCGCACACACACACACACACACACACACACACACACACACACACAGAGTCCTTTTCACTGACTTAGAATATAAATGATAAGGTCCCTAGGTACACATTGAGCGTCTTTGGTAAATTATAACTCTGATTCTGGTCTATGCTAATTGTTTCTGTCATGCTAAATGCTATGGGAGAATGGTTGATTGTTTTCTTCTTTTTGACTTTTAAAAATTTTAGGTATTTACATGAAGTTGCCAGGAGACACCCTTACTTTTATGGCCCAGAGCTCCTGTACTACGCTGAGAAGTATAGGGACATCGTGGCCGAGTGCTGCCAAGCTGCAGATAAGGCAGCCTGCCTCACCCCTAAGGTATTTCTCCAGAAGAAGCATGCAAGGACCGGGCTCCTTCAGCCTGCTCTTCTCATGGCTGATTCTGGAAGCCTCCATCTCTGATGGAAACTTCTCTATCTGTCCAAGAAAGCCTTCTAAGCTCTATATGCCCAATGGATTTTCATCCTCCTTAAAGGCCTCCAAGACCCACCACATCTGATCTGAAAGAGAATCCTTAAGCAGGATTTAAATATCCTGCCATTCTTTATGGAATGCAGGGAAACCCGTTTGTCAAATTGTGTAGCCAGGGGCCAGATTTTGTGCATCCTTCCTTCCGCTGGGGTGGGAATTCAAAGGGGAGAATTTCCCTCTCTTCTACAAGTATTTTCACTCTTCTGAGCACGTACTGATTTCATGAGACTTGGTGGAAGGAGGACTGGTGAAGTAAACATAAAGTTAAGAAGTGAGTCAAGCTGTTTTCTGGGTATTAATGAGCGCTTCTCCCTAACAGACACTTTCCCTGACAATGTCCCCCGCTACTTTTTAACTACCTAGAGGCCTCCACTATGACCTGACTAATTCCCCATGTTTTAGCATAACAAAATTGTTATTTGCCAAAGGGATCTAGGTATAGATTACATCTTTAAATTTTAATATAGGCTGAGGATGTAGCCCAGTGAAAGAACGCTTGTCCAGGGCTTCAGTCCCCACACACAACCAGTCAGTTTGGGGTGTGTTTCGTGTAAAATATTTCTTTTCTAATGTTTTGCAACTGACTCCTTTTGCAGCTTGATGAGCTGAAGGAAAAGGCCTTGGCTGCAGCCGCGTACCAGAGACTCAAGTGCTCCAGCCTCGAGAAATTCGGAGACCGCGCCTTCAAGGCCTGGTGAGTGCTGTCGGCACGCTGCGCGTGCCCCCGATTATTCTGTGCTCACACCACACACTGACACAGGACTTCACACACTTTCAAGTGTGCCCTTTTGTTTGTCTACGAGGTAGAAAGCCGGTACAGGTGAAATCAGGACGTTTGTCCTGATTATTGTGTGTGATTTTTTTCCCCCCTAAATTCTCAAGGAATTTAGAAGATGTCTCTTTTTGTTCCAAAAAAGACAGATATTTGAATTTTAATCTGAAAGTGACTTCATCTTATGCCCTGGTCGTGGAATTCGGCCACGCACTAAATTGAAGCGATCATTTCTAGTTACGGCTTTCTCATGGCTCCAACTCCGCTCTTATTTCTGTTTTGGCTTGAGCCTTCCTGTGTTACTACAAGGCTGCTCAGGGCCAGCCTTCACAGGTGAGCCAAAGCTACCTGCCCTGCTAGCACCTCTTGTTAACCAGCTAGTCTACAGAGCAAGAGAGAAAGTGAGTATGATAGCCGTCCCGCGTGTTCTCTAGACCCTGTTAGCTGAGCTATCTGTACCCATCATTGCTATCATTCAACTGACTGAACCCAAACAAAGTTACAAGCGTGGGAACCCCAATAAGAAACAGTTCAGTGTCAGCCCACAGGCTGTGACTGGTCCTGGGAGAGAACTCTGGTATCAGCTAGGCAGCTCTGGGATGAGCTTGGGAAGAACGATACCATTAGCACTTTACATCCTGTCGTAGACAGATTTCTTAGTAAATGGATTCATAATAAAAGCTCTAATTCTACAGACATTACAAAATTTCTTTTCTCTTCAGAGACCTGAAGATTCAGAAAGATTATGTTTTAATTAAGCGGAAAAAAGGACAGTGAATCTGTGAGAGACTTGTCAGATGATAAAATGCTTTCCTATGAACGATCCAGTTTAATAGTCACGAGGCCTTTATTTTATGCCCTGGGAAAAGCAAGGGCTCAGAGAGGCCAGGGGACTTCCCGGGGATTCACAGCCGAGAAGAGAAGTCAGACCTGGGCTCCACACCTGATGGCCCTCAGACATTTTCAGAATTCCTCTTTGATTTCTAATTTTATTAGCTATTAGTTTTCTATGACCCCCACTCATACACTTTCAGTGGACACTTCTGCCTAAGGGCGGGGGGGTGGGTGGGATAACTACATAGTTTAAATCCAGCATGAAGGTAATTAATGAATTTGTAAAAAAGCTTCTGTATTTTAGTCTGTCTTGAACTTCCTTATAAGAAATAGCATTCTCCCACTGCTTTCACGTAAGCTATTGCATGGTAATAGTGCTTGAATGGGGAAATTTTCTTTTTAGGTCCGTAGCTCGTCTGAGCCAGAAATTCCCCAAAGCTGACTTTGCAGAAGTTTCCAAACTGGTAAATGACTTGACTAAGGTCACCAAGGAGTGCTGCCATGGCGACATGCTCGAGTGTGCAGATGACAGGGTAAGGAGCTGTCCCTGTTCAAGTCAGTCAGCGGGCAGGACTGATGTGTAGGTGACGGCCGACAGTGGGTCACTGTCTCCACGCGCTCTCTGCTTCGCGGTACTTTGTTGATTTTACAAGCACGTTTTCTGAATTGTTAAATGACCCGAAATCCTGTGTTTGGTCATTCTCTGAAAACAAAAACTTAAACAGAAAGGTAGCAGTTTTTGAAGGTAGGTTTCTAAGATATACCAGGGAGCACAAAGGGGCTGGAGACCCCACTGGGTTGAGAAACCTTTGAAAAAGATACATTTTCCTCATCTATGCTCTCTCCGTTAATTAGATCTCTGTGTGCAGTGTAGAACTTCTTCCTTTCTTCTGTCCTTCCTTTCTTCTTTCTTTCCTTCCTCCTTTCTTTTCTTTCTTTCTTTCTTTTTTAGGGTCTTTTTTTGAGGTAGGGTCTCACTCTAGCCCAGGCTAGCCTGGAATTCACTATGGAGTCTCAGGGTGGCCACAGACTCTCAGTGCTCCTCCTACATCTGCCTCCCAGTGCTGGGATTCAAGGTGTGCACCACCACGCCCAGCTACAAATTCTTAAACATATAAAGTCTGACCTCTTTGCCCCCAAACTAGTGCAATTTATCTCCTTTTCTTCAAAGACTGAAAGTATTTCATAGGCTAGAAACCCCATTCTTAATACATGCATGAAAAACTCAAGTCAGATATTTTCTACGTGGAAGCGAGGCCCACGAGTGATATCCTCACTCCTTCATTAGCCAATATGTCTCACTTGTTAACGAGTTACCTAGCTTCATAATGCCTGCACTTAATATGTGTGTCGGATGATATTTGGAAGTATAGCATTGAATTTTACTGAAAAAAAAAAACAACATGATAACTACCTCAGTAATAAAAGCATAAAAAGAACAAAGTGATTGATAACAATAGATACGTAAACGATGGCATGTTACCGACTAGTCGTTTTGAAGCATGTTGGAAGGTTTTAGCCTCCACCCTTAGGCACTGGGTTGTATGTGGTGTCAACACAACGAATGAATTGTGCCTGTGCCATTGAAGTGTGGGGAGACAGCACAGCAATGTTCATTTACACTGAACAGTTTTTACCCCGTCCCTAGGCGGAGCTTGTCAAGTATGTCTGTGAGAACCAAGACTCCATCTCCAGTAAGGTGAAGGAGTGCTGTGCCAAGCCCCTGCTGCAAAAGTCCCACTGCATCACCGAGGTGGAAGAGGACGACATGCCCGCTGAGCTGCCTTCGCTGGCTGTCGACTTCGTGGAGGATAAGGACGTCTGCAAGAACTACGCCGAGGCGAAAGATGTCTTCTTGGGCACGTAAGTCTATGCTTTTCCTCTCGCCACTTTTGTGTGGCTTCATGGTCTAGAAGATATTAGGCATACCTTTGAAGTCACTTCCATTTTCATGTCCTCGATAATTCCTTGCTCCCCTTGCCTCTCCCGGGCTTTAAACTTTGCCGAAAATAATTAATCAATTTAAAATACTGTCTTGCAACAGTGCATGACATTGGCAGAAATGCAGTGTTCCTTACTCCCTCAGGATATTTCTGGGACTATCTCTAGAAATATTGTATACATATAAATTATATATATTAGTCAATAATTTTATAACAGTTTTTTAAAGTACTCAAAATTATATAAATATACTGCCTATCAATCATCTATCTACTTATCTACTTACCAACATCTATCTATCCATCTATATGATGATAGCAAAGAGATATATATATATTTATATATGTACATATATATAAATAAATTTGATTACGAGTTGCTTAATATTTAGTAGAAATGCTTCGCATTTCAGCAGTATGGCAAGGCAAAATAAAGTTAAATTCACAAATGATTATATGTTTTTAGTTAAGTGTAGTGATGAAATTTAGACTTTTATTATTGAACCATGATTATATCCTATACACTAAATAATATTTAATAAGATCATATGGAGGAGAACAAGAACAATTGAAGAATATATCTTTGTTCAACTATCTTCTAGAATCCTTTTGGGATGTAATTCATATCAAGCCAAATACACACTAAAAATAACAGGAACCATTAGTCAAGATTCAGGGCAGGCCAGGTAGTGTGTGTTTTGCATAGACTGCGTGACTGCTCCCAACCCACTTTAAGGGATATGTCCCTGTCCATGGAGGAGGCGAAGGCTCCGACGGCTTGAGAGAGCCGCCTTAGTGGTCACACTAACGCCAGTGGCGGCTGCACAAGATGAACACAGGAAGACTTGGTTCAAGGTCTCAAGGCTAGGCTCTGGGAACATGACTCACTTGAGGTGAGAGGTGAGTTATGTGACCTTTTTTCTTGCTCACGTCTTCCACTAACCTGTGTCTGTTTGAATTAGGTTTTTGTATGAATATGCGCGAAGGCACCCTGATTACTCCGTCGTCCTGTTGCTGAGACTGGCTAAGGAATATGAGAAAACGCTGGAAAGGTGCTGTGCCGAGGCTGACCCCCACGCCTGCTACGCCAAAGTGGTAGGTCTCGGCACGAAGGGGAAGCCATGCAAGAAAGTGAGGTCATGTGGAGCCTTCAATAGGATGGCTAACAAAACCTGCAATAGCTACTGTAGGAAAGAAAGGTCCGAAGAGAGTCATGCTCAGTCTCAGGAAACCTTGTCGGTAGATTTTGCTTCCATACTCCTGAGGACAAAGTAAAATGCACGTTTAAATGACAACTGAAAGAAGCTTAGCTTGGATCCAAAGACGGTCAACCTAATCCCACAAAATTCCAACTTCTAGACTGAATTCCCTAAGGGAATTTGTGAAAGCTGTTTGCTTAGAATATTTTCAAATCCCTTTGAGAAGGTTTTACAAGAAATAAAGTGAGGACAGAAAACAAACAAACAAACTTATTCTAGAGGACATTAAGGTTCCACCAGCAAAAAATGGTTGCTAAACTAGCTGGAATAGAGGAAAGCCATTCTTTACACAGAAGCTGCCAATGGCCTGCCCACACCACGGCTGATGCCGGAAGTAACCTTTCCTGTCACAGAGACCTCAGGCTCCAGCTAGAGACATGGTGTAATGTTACAATAAGAAGGGTATTTACCCAACTCCTACTATGCGCTAGGCGAGGTTTAGTTTCCTCAGCTCAGTTGCTTTCCAGAGCATCTCCATGGGACAGCCCCACCACACCCCACTGTGGAGGTGCAGGCTCTGAAGCTCCGAGACATGGGGTGATGTTGCAGTTAGACAGAGAATCCCATGTCTTGGTTCCGACGCAGCCACTGGATTCCAGAGCCTGGAGATTCTTATCTGCTTGCACGATATAGCCTGCTAAGTAAAAGTACAGTTTACATGTAACACGATAGATGTGTTATTATGGTGAGAAATGACTTGCTTGGGGTTCTCAGGAAGAATGTGTAAACACATCACTCTATGTTGCAGTTTGATGATTTTGCCCCTCTTGTGGAAGAGCCTAAAAACCTAGTCAAACAGAACTGTGACCTCTATGAGCAGCTGGGAGAGTATGGATTCCAGAATGCGTGAGTATTCCTGTTCAGTAGCTGAGTTTTAAAAAATGTAATATTTATTTATTTGAGAGAGACAGAGAGAGAGAGAGAGAGAGAGAGAGAGAGAGAGAGAGAGAGAGAGATAGAGAGAAGGAGCAAATGGGTGCACCAGGGCCTCCAGCCACTGCCAACGAACTCCAGATGCGTACATCCCCTTTTGCATCTGGCTTACGTGGGTCCTGGGGAATTGAACCATGGCCCTTGGGCTTCACAGGCAAACACCTTAAGGACTAAGCCATTTCCCTAGCCCTAGTAGCTGAATTTTCTTGTTCCATGTGAACTAGTTAATATATAGGCCACCCAGCATATGCTTTTTAATAATGAAGATACATGATTTATTTCTAATCCCTCTACACCAAAAACACCCGAAGAGGCAAGTGAATGGAAGTGGAAGGGTAGCAAGGCCTTGATGAGTTGGAAACAATGCCTCAGGACGACATAGGTCATGAGGGCTAATATCAAAATCTTCGTACATCGTAAATGCAGATGTCCTTGGAAGGTGAAAGGGCAACTTATTAGCAAATGAAGTCAATATAGCAGTTTGGAGGGAGCAGAAAGCCACATGTATATCAGAAACTCAAGAAGTGATATCAATGTTGAGCACAAGGATATGACAGAACCTGTTTAGATGACACATGAAGAGTGTGGGGACAATGGTCTGTTGGGGGAGTGATTGGAAGTTTGGGAGATAAGCCCAGACTTTGACAGTTATCCACTTGCTTTCCTGTGGAATTTCCTTCTTGGAGGAAATAGATAAGAAGGCTCAATCCCGTGCAGTAAAGGCGAGCAGCAGGAAGGGAAGCACTGTTTCCCTGTTCCCTGCGCGTGCGTGTGCAGTGCGTATGTTACCGGGTCTCCGGGCAGACGGCGCAGATATCAGCAGAGGTGGGACTTTCCTCCCATGAGTACATTGCAGTCACACACTGGTTTTCAGTGTTTTTTTTTTTTTTTTTTTTGACACTCTTGGTCCTTGCTAAGTGGTATGACAGATTAATCACACCCATTATTCCTTTTAGTTCAATACTTGAACCGTATCTATCGAGTCTGATATATTTCTTCCCATTTCACCCATACCTTTCAAGGTTTTTACAGTGCTATGTGCAAGCTCATGGTAGAGTCTATTTAAAGAAGCTCTGATAAATATACTAATACCATCGAATTATTGTAAGGCAATTCACCTTCCACAGTGCAGATCAAAGATTATAAAGATTAAGTGCAGGGAGTTTTCAAATATGTTTAACTAGTTTCCCAGGACAAGGTCATCCTCCAGCACTGAGCCATCACCCTAGAGGTGAGGATAATTTGAAGAATGGAAAATAACATATAAATTGAGTTGGGGTCAGTTTTTTCTTCTAGATGTACTTACTCTATTGGGTCAGAATAGTTTCTTGCCTGGATGAAACCACATGGACTGTTTTCGTTTACTTTTTAACAGATTGGCAGTTCGTTATACCAAGAAGACCCCTCAGATGTCAACCCCCACCCTGGTGGAGGCCGCAAGGAACCTAGGAAGAGTGGGCACCAAGTGCTGTAAGGTTGCTGAAGGAAGGAGGCTGCCTTGTGTGGAAGACTACGTGAGTCTCTTAAAGCATAGTGAAGTTAATAGGGATGATTTTTTTCTTTAAATATTAACAAATCTAACTTTCAGAGGCAAGGATGTGTGTGTGTGTGTGTGTGTGTGTGTGTGGTGTAACAGGACTGTTTTTACTTATATTGATCCTGACTCCACAAATTAAGACCTACTTAAATAAAGATCCCAAAGATTGACCATATATTTTGAAAGGAAAAGAAACATCAATGCTCTGAGCTTGCATGTTGTCCATTTTCACTTTCCTTGGGGTCACTGTTTTATTGCAGAAATGTAAGAGTATTTTTGACATATATCTTTCCTCAAATTATTGTCACAAATCACTTTCTCTTAATATGTAGACATACTCAATTAGAGGAGAGACAACTTTTAAAGGTCCCTCCCACTGAATTCCAAAAATTAATCACTGTGCCCATCCAGTTTGGAGTCCAAGTTGCTAATTCAGTCCAACCCTTCTTTGTGTGACCTGGAAAGTGGGTGTTCATGGGAAATCTCCACCCCTTCTCCCCGGCATGTCGCGTAGCTGGCCGTCGTCCTGAACCGCCTGTGTGTGCTGCACGAGAAGACCCCCGTGAGTGAGAAAGTCACCCAGTGCTGCTCCGGCTCCCTGGTGGACAGGCGGCCATGCTTCTCTGCGCTGCAAGTTGATGAGACCTTCGTCCCCAAGGAGTTCAACGCCGAGACCTTCACCTTCCATGCCAACATCTGCACCCTCCCAGAGAACGAGCAGCGCGTCAAGAAGCAAACGTGAGGCGTCCTTCCTTATGTATCTTGTCACCCATGTAGGGAGCAGAAAGCCGCAACATGTTCCTCAGGAAAAAGTGCTCATGTACCAATCTTAATGGGGTGGTGAAAGTATCAAGAGAAAAATGGCCTGTGGGTGAGAGCCACAGGGGAATAAGGTGCTGTCCAGGCTCAGCAGAATCCTCAGAACAACTAGTTGGTGAGAGTGTGTTGATAAGATCAGAATCGAAATCACAACAGGATTTACTGCTTGGCATGGACGGCTCTGGTCAGCGGCTGCCTGGGGACACCACAGGCCGCACAATCCACAGGAGGGACTTGGGAAAATAACCAAGAAATGCAAATTTTGAGACTTGACTCCCTATTGCTGGGGTCAGAATAGCCTGAAATTTAGCAACAGGCTCTTTGTTGGTGGTCTGCGTGCTCACAGCCGGGAGTGAAAGGCCGCACAAAGCCTGGCATGGCCGCAGAGGGCTCTGTCCGGTGTGGTTGGGAGAGGACGCGAACCACCGCTCTCACTTGCTGGGCTGCTGTCATTTCTCCCTAGGACCACTCCCCTTGAATGGAGCACTCTTTAAAGAGCAAATGTAAATATTCCCAGATGCAAAACATTCAAGTGAACGCCAAAAATTTAGGGATCATTTAAATGTCCTAATGATTCATAAAATTCACTATGGCTTGAATTCTAAAATGTGAGTGATGTCTCAGTTCAGGGCATAAACCTTTCTGGAGGTTTGTTTGAAACCACGTAAAACACTGATTGCCTTGCCCGGATTGGACCAAGGGAGTCTCCCACCAGCCCTAGCAAAGCGGCTTGTCTTGCTCTGAGGGGCAGACCAGGATATGGAAGCACAGCCTTGAACTCAAAGCTGCCTGGCTCTAAAACTTGTGATCTTAAACCATGGCCTCGCCACCCTGGCCCTGTCTGGGTTCTGTCGTGGGTGGAATCGTCTCTGTGCCATCTCCCTCATTGTCTGTCCACATGCAGGGCACTGGTGGAACTGGTGAAGCACAAGCCCAAGGCCACCGAGGAGCAGCTGAAGACCGTGATGGGAGACTTCTCGGCCTTCCTGGCCAAGTGCTGCGCGGCTGATGACAAGGAGGCCTGCTTTGCTGCTGACGTAATGGCCTTGTTCTCTTTACTTCATTTTAATGCTTAATGCGTAGTTTTGCGCCTTTGGCCAGGTTAGGGATGCGTACGCATATGGGGCAGAGAGCTTGTCCTATAAAACAAGACAATGTCACTTAAGTAGTTCTTGGCTTTTATCTCTTGCTTCTTTCTCTGTGGAGTATTAAATGCTTATAATGCTCACTGATTCAAATTCATGATGCTTATGAATGTAGATAGAGTTGTGAGGCCCAAACTCTTTTTATCAAACAAAACATTAACTTATAAACATTTTCCTGAGAAAACAGGATTTTTGCATGATTTTATAGATTAGTGATGGAAATTAGATACCTGAATCATTTAATGCTTCCTCTCCTGGTCCAACAATAATTTTGTATCTGGGGAGGAACAGCCCCTGACAGCAAGCTTCCTTTTGGGACTTCTAGGAGTAAATTGGAGTCAAAGGATGAGGCATGGACATTCACCAGTCACTGCAAATACTATTCGAAAGTCCTAAGGGCAATGCCCACATTTTCCTAACATCTGCCATTTTGTTTTGTTGTTGTTGCTCCTCAGGGTCCACAACTTGTTGCTAAAAGCCAAGCCGCCTTAGCCTAGGAACATCATAACCACAAGCATCTCAGGTATCTACATTCTGGGTTTTTTTTTTTCTTTAAAAGTATGTATGGTCGTTACTACTAAAAGCATTTGCCGAGAGGTGTGGAGACCAACGCCAGCTGCTGTCCCCAGCTCTTCAGATACTGAGTTCAGTCCCGTTGCTGGTCGCACTTGTCAATGAGACAAAGAATGTGCAAAGGCCTAGGTTAAAAAATTCACTCAAGGGGTAGCCAAGCTAGTGAGTGGTGAAGGCAAAACCCCAAATTCAAGCCACAGTTTACCAGTTAGCCATGGTTCTCGTCTGCTATGGAGTCAGTGATTGATGGTCCAACAGGTGTTCTCATGGCATGAAAAATCTTTTTTATCAATTCTAACACCTCAGCATCGTAATTTCACATGGTTCAGCCCAAAATTTTAAGAAATTCACTTCATGGGAAGATAATATGTGTCTATTTACTTTGTAATTAATGATCTGCTACTAAATTTCCAATATGTCACCATGTTAAGCCTTAATGGAATTTATCTGATAAACCTCCCCTCTATAACATAAACACCCAAGCATAAGTGCATTGACCTATTTTGTTTGTAATATTCTGAAGGGGAGTTTAATAAATATGATAATAATGACATAAGCTATTAAAGAGCAAGCTGCTTGCCTTTATGAGTTACTTACTGTGCACTTAAGCAAGGAAATAATTTTTTGCATCTAAAAACTTTTGGTCACTTCAAAATGTGATTTATTTCAGTTCTTAATGGAAAACAGTTCTCTTAGAGTTGTAGCATAGGTGATAGGTTTCATTTGTGATGACTTCGGTAAGAAGTAGGTGGCAGCTGAATAAATGAGCGTCTTTGGAGCAGGGAGCACAGGGGAGCCCAGGCCGCCCCTCAGCTGTCCTCTGCCTCACCCAACAGAAGGGGCATCATCTAAGTGTGACCATGGTCAAGTCGTCCACACTGGCGCAGACATCCATTTGTTTTCATAGATTTGAAAAAAAAATGCCATGTTACAAAGAGGGCTCATATTTCTCCTTTTGTTTTTCAGTCTACTCCGAGAAAAAGAGAGGCACGCAGACTTGGAGCTTACCCATCTTTCCTTTCTGTTGGTGGAAACCCAACAACTTTGTCTAAGGAACCACAATTGTCTTTAAACAATGACCTCTATTTTCTGTGCTGCAACTAATAAAAATGATAAGAATGTAATGTAGTGGTCCAGGACTGTTATTTTTCAAAAGTGTGTTGCTATCCTGACAATTTTGTGGGTTCTGAGAAAGTTCCAGTTTTCTCTATTACTCCATTTCAGCAGGACGCATCTAGTCCCTTACTGTACAAATAATGAATAATAAGCATTCATATTTTCTGAGTATGGGGCAGTAAGCATTCACAATGGTAAAATTATGACAATCCTGAATGAGAGAATAAGACCACATTAGCTCTTCCCTTCGAGTGGGACACTCTAAGAAATAGTGGGGAGACAAGAGAAACGTGGATGGTTATAAAGGTGGTTAGTTGAGTTGGAAAAGCATGTGATCCAGGATAAATTTAAGACAGCTTAGGGTAACAACATAAAGAGATCAAAAATCTTGGAGACGCATTACTGGAAGAGGGAACTAGGGGACCTGGGTGGCAGTGAGCGTGAGCTGACTTGAAGTGCACAAGTTGGGGTGGGGGAAAATATTATATATATATATAATACATACATACATACATACATACATACATACACACACACACATGTATATATATATATGAGAGACAGAGAGTGCAAAAGAGATAGAGAGTGAGTATGGGTAGACCAGGGCCTTCTGCTACTGCACCCAAATTCCAGACACATGTGCCACTTTGCACATCTGGCTTTATGTGGGTACTGGGAACCTGAACCTGGGCCATCAGGCTTTGTAAGCAAAAGCCTTTAGTCACTGAACCATCGCTCCAGCCCACAGTATTTCTTGTGAAAAAAAATTAAATGTTGCACCTATTGCTTACTTTCTCTTTCCTGTTGCAGAAAGCAATTGCTCATAGATACTTCTGTCTGTGATGATTACAGATCTACCAGGAGGTTGTGACTTTACATATGTAGTCATTGGCAACCATATTAGTTTGCCCATTTTATATTTTTGTAGACTTTCCTTCATACTTTACATAAGCGTCTGCAGCTTGTTCTTAATATGAATATACCCTTTATGGTTTTACTTGACTTGTACCAGATTCTGATACCAAGTGAAACAAAAATGTCCCTTCCAATCCTATGATGCTCTACACTTTCCTCTCCCACACCTTGGACACTGGCCTACTGGCAAGAGTATCATACATTTAGCCATTCATGTGACAATCATCCCAAAGGCTAAAGAGAGAACAAAGCGGAGGTGGAAGTATAGGAAGCATTCAGACAGTTTTGACTAAGACATCCCACTGAATTAAACATATAAGGCACCAGGCCTAGGTGCCTTATCTGGATTACAATACCTCTGTGTCCCTTTCCAGTCACCAGAGACAAGAGCAAGCTTTCAAAGGAATGTGCTTAAAGACTCACTACCCCTCCTCTCCCCACCCCCCGCCCCACAGCCTCTGCTTCCCATGGAGTCAACTCTTGAGCCTAAGGAGTTCAGGTTGGCTCTGGTTTCGAGAAGGCATCCTGGAGAAAATAACTCTCAAGTCTGTCTCTGTGTTCCAATTTTTTTTTTTTTTTTGACTCATAGTGCAGGAAGCTGAGCCATCAGAACAGTGTGTGCATATGCATGAAAGCTGTGCTCATACCAGGGGACATGGCAGTGTGAATCTGTCGCCGGGATGTTAGACTGATCACTCATGTGGTTGAGGTAGTAGTATTTTCTTTGTAAAGTTATAACTTTTTGTGTGCACACACACACATGTGCTAATCTAGGGTGTGTTCTAAATGAGATAGGGAAGGAATTAAGCATATGGAAGGGGATTTATATGTTTTATTTAGAATTATTTGGGAAGAAAGCTTAGTAATGTATCTACTGAATTATTTATGTAAAAGTGACCTCGTTTATTTTATATGCTGCAGCACAATTTAATGCTGTATTATGCACTTTGGGTATGCAGTCATGCAGCTCCTTTTAGGTCTGCTTTGTATCCTTTGACATGCCTGCGTACTTTGGTTTTTGAATAGTCTTTACTTCTGCCATTATGTGATGCTGCAGGCTCACCTTGTTTTCCCTCTTCCTCCGCTCTTGAGCAGCCACGTCCAAGCAGGCCTGGGCCACTCACGAGCCACGCCTGAGCACCAGCCGTGCTCATCACAAGTGATGCGTCACTGCTTCCGGGCCTTGGCAGGGGACAAAACAAAAGAAAGATAGCGTGTGTACTGACCCACACAAGCACATGTATACGTAATTCTTTACCCATCTGTTCTTCATCTAGCTTCATATCAGCCATCTATCATCTATCACCTATCATCTGTCATCTGATCTGTCTATCTAGCTACCATCTACCCATCATCTAGGAACCACCTATCCATCAGGTATACATTTACCTATCATCTGTCTGTCTGTCTATCAAGCATCTACGCATCCATTATCTACCATCATCAATAGCACCTATCTAGGTCCATATGGGCTTACGCCGATGTAACTGACTCAATGCAGGACCACAGGGCTCCTTCCAGCCTTCCTCCCCTGCTGATCCTTAACTTTCCTCTTAGGTGTGAGGCCTTGTCTCCTATGATCTCCCCTCATGTGACAGAGCTTCAGAATGATTGGCCCAGACCTTTATTAGGGCCAGCTATTGACCAGAGCTCAGTACTTACAGGCAATCTTTTGTTTCTAGCCATACAGTTTTAGTCAAAACGTTCCTTTCAAGGTTACTTAGGTGAACTCCGCTGGCCCCACACTGCTTGGGGGTGATGACAGACAGCTGGGGTTTCTTCACATTCTTTACATGCAAGATGGACTGAGGGTCTGTTTTTGACTGGTTTGGGCTAAGTGGCTGCTGCCAGCCATTAAGTGCCTCTTTCCTGTATCTCAACATGGTAGTCTCTGTTGACAATATGCAAAGGTGGCAGGGGGTGGCACGCATTCGTTACCCAGTGTCCTCCCTGTCAGTGACGCCCAGGGTGGTCACCTCAGCCTCTCCACAATCTCTGCACCAGGTCTGTTGTCTTTAAGGGAGGCTGGCACACCTTGTCCTTGGATACTGCTACTCTGCCAGGCCAGTGGGATATTTATTTATTTTTATTTATTTATTCATTCATTTATTTATTTATGAGAGAGAGAGAGAGAGAGGGAGAGAGAGAGAGAGAGAGAGAATGGGCGCTCCAGGGTCTCCAGTCACTGCAAATGAACTCCATATGCATGTGCCACCTTGTGCATCTGGCTTACATGGGTCTTGGGGAATTGAACTGTGGTCCTTTAGCTTTGCAGGCAAATGCCTTAACCACTAAGCCATCTCTCCACCCCCACTGGAACATTTTAGTGTGGATCCTCTCGACTTCATCAGTGGGGTTATGTTGCCCTTTCCTCCCTTGGTTGCAATGTTTGCAAAGACTCCTTTCAGGGGTGGGGTCACTTTTGTGGTTGTACCATAAACTCTCCACCTTGTGAGGACTAGGTGAGACTGGGGCCCACTGAAACTGATCACACTATGTAGCGAT
The DNA here is from genome assembly GCF_020740685.1 of Jaculus jaculus. Classification (NCBI taxonomy): domain Eukaryota; kingdom Metazoa; phylum Chordata; class Mammalia; order Rodentia; family Dipodidae; genus Jaculus; species Jaculus jaculus. The sequence goes on along the minus strand of NC_059112.1, from coordinate 2,748,695 downwards.
GTGGTGATGATGGACAAAGAGTTTCAAAGCAACATATTTGGACAATGTGATGTTCTGCCTTTAGGCTAAGGAAATCTGAGTGGTAAGTTTCACATGACCAGAGACATTCTTTTATGGTTTCATCAAAGAAGTAATAACTTCTAAGAGAGTCACTGAAAGTCAAAATTTGTGATGACATCTTCAATGATAGTAGTGTCATAAGTATTGATGATATGGACAGAAAATTCAATAAGTAGTGATAGAAAACTATAAAGGAGAGATTTGTGCCACGCACACTTCTAAGAGACACTGAGTTATGAATAGTAACACTGTTACTATCTTCTTTTCTTTTTTTTTACATTGTCTTATTTATTTGCAAGGAGAGAGAGAGAGAGAGAGAGAGAGAGAGAGAGAGAGAGAAAGAGAGAGAGGCAGCGAGAATGGGAATAGATTCACCAGAGCCTCTAGCAGCTGCAAACAAATTCCAGACGCATGCACCACTTTGTGCTCCTGGCTTTGTGTGGGTACTGGGGGATCAAACCCATGCCACAGGATTTGTAAGCAAGTGTTTTTAGACAAAGCAATTCCCCAGGCCTTAGCACCTTTTTCTTGAGATGAGAACTATAAACTCAGTCAAGAGTGAGATGTGGTCGCTGGTCTAGCAGAAGTGCTACCTGTTGGCATTCAGGGTCAAGGGCCATCTACTCCGACAGTGGTGGTCCCATGAGATTGAAATGAGTCTTAAAAATTCCCTCCGTTTAGTGATATAGCTGCTGCAGAGTTATGACGCGGTCACACAAAGTACAAACCCCAAGACGCCTTCCAGCCAGCAAATGTGTGACACTGAAGACCAGGACTGGGAAGCGGCTCCGCAGGAGAGGTGCTTGCTTCCAAAGAGTACTTGCTGGTCCAGGTTCAATTCCCAAGCACCCATGTGAAGCCAGCTGCACGATGTGGTGCACGTGTCTGGAACTTGTTTGCAGGAGACCTTGATGCTCCCATACTTGCTCGCGTGGTTTGAAAACAAGCAAATAAAAGCATTAACAAAAGGCAATAAATAAAAAAGAAAGTTGAATTTTACATTCCTTTTATATTATTTTAGAGAGAGCAAGAGACAGAGGCAGAGAGAGAATTGGCATGCCAGGGCCCAAGCCCCCGCCAATGAGCTTGATGTTTGCACCACCGAATGCGCATGTGCCGCCTTGCACTAGTGGTCCCTTGTGCATCTGGCTGTTGTGGGATCTGGAGAGCAGAGCCTGGGTCCTTAAGCTTTGCAAACAAGTGCCTTAAATGCTAAGCCATCTCTCCAGCCTGAAAATTGAATTTTAGACTAACTTGAACACACAAATGGTGCTTTAATATAATAATAAATAGTCATTTTATTTTAAAATGTGAAGTAAAGAATGTAAAATCATAAAAATTAGCCCCAGGTTGAAGAACATCCGGAACTGTGTATTCAAAGGCAGCATTCCTGGTTCATGATCCACGTGGTGGGTCGCTTTGTATCACTCTGACATGGCATTGCGGGAGTGGGTGGGGTGACGGTAGCTTTGTTCATTTTATTTAATTCATGCAGACCTTCTGTCACTCTCCAACTGTCAAGTAGTTACCTGGCCAGTAGCTTTAAAAACATTATGCGTGGGAGCTGGAGGGATGGCTTAGCAGTTAAGGCACTTGCCTGTGAAGCCCAAGGACCCAGCTTTGATTCCCCAGTATCCATGTAAGCCAGATGCACAAGGTAGCGCGGAGTTCATTTTCAGTGTCTAGAGGCCCTGGTGTGCCCATTCTCTCTCTCTAATAAGTAACTAAATAAAGTATTTAAAAAATTGTGTGTAAGTGATGATCATTTTTCCATATTTATTTTTCATCTCCATTCAGTTTACATAGTTTTGTTATTCTAAATTTCTTTATTCATTTGCTGAGTCAACTGATATCTAGATTCTAGAGACTAGTGCCTTAAAAAAGTCTGATCCCACACAATACTGGGCTCATGAACATTTTATCCTGGATGATGGAGGGGCCCTGGGACCACCATTCATCCCTGAGGAGTCGCTGGCCAGTAATGGTGTCTGGAGGAATGGCGATGCTGTCTGCCCTTGTACAACCCTGGCAGGACTGTGGACAAGTTCGTGGTTTAGGCTTTCTGTCTGGTTTGCCTACTCACTGTGTCCTCATGTTTGCAAGACAGAAAACAAACTCTTGGGTCTTCTGTTATAAAGAAACAGACCTCAGGAGTGTTTCTCTAAATCACAGTAGTGGACCATTACTCAACTTTGCTAAGTCCTGTGGTCTGAATGTATGCGTCCTTCAAAAATTCACATCTGGGGGCCCCATACCCAAAGTGATCATAACTGCTAAGAACTTGTGTGAAGTGATTAAGTCACAAGGACTCTCTCCTCATGAAAGGATTCAGATTTTGTTGTTAGTTTCAAGGCACAGTCTCACTGTGGAACTCAGGCTGACCTCAAACTTGTGACAATCCTCCTGCCTCAGCCACTCAAGGGCTGGGATTGCAGGTTCATGCCACCATACTGGGCTGTTTAGTACTCTTATTAAAGAGATTGAAGGGACTGCCTTTGTCCTGCCTGTATTCCATGTCTTCATCCATGTTTGAGACTCTTGGATAATACCAGTTGAGTAAGAGCCCTTCACCACACACTGAAATCTACTGGCATCTTGATCTTAGATGCTCTGCCTTCTAGAGCAGAAAAATACATTTCTATTATTTATAAATTTCCCTCACCCACTTGTCCTGTGAGAGGAGCAGAAACAAGATACTAAGGAAAATTAGTATCTAGCAGTTACACTGAAGATGGAAAAACTCATTTTAGCATGTCTCATGTTTTGTTACTCTTCTAGAAGCTGGAAAGAGCTTCCATGTGGATTCCACATGAGAAAGCTACAAGGCACGTATTTAGGAAGGAGTTCTTCTGAACAAGTCTTTGTGCTAGCTGTGGGGTGTCCTTCCAGTGGGTTACAGGCTAGTTGAGCATGTGATCTGGCTGTGCCATTTGAAGGACCCCTGCCCCGCATGTCAAGGCAGGCACCCAGAGAAGAGCAAGCTCTGAGTGGAATGTACATTTTGTTAGATTGATTTTGCTCCATGGCCCATATTGATGTCTGAGTTCACCTTGCAAACCTTCAGATATTTTTCTCCTTTCAAGTTTGGCAGGCAGGTTGGTTGCCTAATCTGACTCTAAACTTTTTCACTTTGTTCCTGTATGGATGGATAAAAGGCAATTGTTTTCCTGCCTAAAAACCAAAGATAAGGTTCCTTTGATGAAGGAACACAGTCCCTCCTGGGTTTTGTTTTTTTTTTTCTGTTTTGATTTGAGTTTTCTTACGAGCAAAGCACTTTGACAGCAAACGTGAGGGGTAAAATGTCCTCCCCTATCACGGTGTGGATGAGCTGGAACTCATGGAGGGAAGGTCACTGAAGCCAAGCAAGGGGAAGAGAAGAAGGGGAGGAAGGGCATGGGTCAGCGCTCCACCAGGCTGTCCCAGGTTCGCACCTGGCCACACACAGCCAATAGGTCTGAACTCATTTCAATTCCACTTCCTTGATATAACCCTGTGCTGCTTGAAAAACTGACAGGGAAGGGTCACCAATGTGGGCTTGGGACACATGCACAATGTGTACAGAGAGAGTTTCAGCAGAGCGAATGAGAGAGGAATGCAGATTCTCTTCTGTCCTTGAGCTCTTAGACATATGAAACCTTCTGTGGCCATACTTTTGTTTTCTCCTCAGGAGACAAGTGGCCATAGTGGGTTGAAAGACTTTGGGACATGTGTCCACTTGTCCTTTGGGTAATGTCTTCTCTCTGGGATTCATTTTCAGCTCTGCAACTGACAACCAGGTTCATTGGCTTCCTCTTGAGATCTTCACTGCCGTCCCCTTATCATATCTGCTCTGGAGCCTCTGACCCCTGAGCGTTAGAGAAAGTATTCATATAAAGATTTCTGTGACTCTCTGTGACAAGAACAGCAAGGAAGATGGGTCATTTCTTTGGGACAACAAGGGAGTGAGGACAATGAGGGCACAATCCTGACGGTCCGGTGTCATTCCGAGTCGATTTGTAACGATGATGATATGAACCCCATGTTGTGCTAAGCACCATGGGAGTCACAAAGATGACTCATCAAACTCAAGAACTTAACTATCTAAGAAGAACTGCATGGTTAACAAATGGCAGTGATTTAAGGTTGCCTCAGAAGCCCTGTAAGAAAACAAGCTAAGAGGTATTAGAACTCATAGAGAGGCCTCTTCTCTAGTTAGTGAAGGCTCGGGAACACATCCACAGGATATGATGGGATGTAGGCCTTAAAGGGTGAGAACAGTGTCTACAGGTATGGGGGAAAGAGTAGAAATCCAAGACCTACACTTTACACTTTCAAGCAAACAAACCAACAATCAAACGCACAAACATGGGCTGAATAGTTGGCTCAGTGAGTAAAGAAGCCTGGTTTCATGCACCGCGTGATGGCCTAAGTTCAATTCCCAGCACCCACACACACATAGGGCCAGATGCACAAAGTGGTGCCTGTGTTGTGAGTCATGTAAAATGGCACTTGGTGCACCCATTTTCTCACTTTTTTCTCATATATATTTATACATAGATATATAGATATCTACAGACAGAGACAGAGAGGATCAAAAAGTAAAAATAAAGAAAAAGGAAAATGATTCTGAAGGAGTGAAAGAGATAATGGTATCAATTTTTACAACTCACATTCATTTGACACTCTGAGAGGACACATCTGACATCTGACACACAAGTCCATGTGCAATGAGAGTAACAACCTGCATCTTTTAAAAAATATTTTATTTTTATGTTTTTTTTTTTTTTTTTTTTTTTGAGATAGGGTCTCATTCTAGTCCAGGCTGAACTGGAATTCACCATGTAGTCTCAGGCTGGCCTCGAAGTCACGGCAATCCTCCTACCTCTGCCTCCTGAGTGCTGGGATTAAAGGCATGCACCACCACGCCTGCATTCAAATATTTTATTTTTTATTTGTTTATTTGCAAAAGAGGGAAAGAGGCAGGTGGGAGGGGGGTGCAGATAGAGAGAGAATGGGTGCACCAGGCCATCCAGCTGCTGCAAACGAACTCCAGATGCATGAACCACCTTGTGCATCTGGCTTATGTAGATCCTGGGGAATCAAACTTGGGTCCTTTGGCTTTTTAGGCAAGCACCTTAATCACTAAGCCATCTCCAGCCTCCCTTTTTTAAAAAATGATTTTATCTATTTATTTGTGAAAGAGGAAAAGAGGCAGGGAGAGAGAGAACCTCATCTTTTTAGAACTGTTTGCACATGTGAGGCCTTTTAGAAGCCATAATTCCATCAGTATTTGGAAATGAACTTAACAGAAAGTGTCATTCTCACAATATAAGTAAGAAAATTAAAAATCAGTCAGATTAAATTGCTAATGCTACATGGCTAATTATTGGCAAAACCAAGGTTAGAGTTTGTCTGGTGGCAAAGTTCAGTTTACCAGGCCATATTTCTCCTGAACAGTGTCAGGGATTTATGAAAAAGCAAATAGGACCAGAATTCCAGCAATGGAGACGTATTTGGCATGGACTCTGTACTTAGAACTAAGCTTTGAGCAATAACACGTAGGGTTTAGGATTGTTTGCTGTTAGTCTACAAAGTCTGCTTCAAAGCCCCCCTTATCTCTTCTTTAGCATTTGTTGTTTCTGGGCCCTGTTTTTCCTGTCCAGCTCTTATCCTCTCACATAGCCGGTGATCTCAGATGTCCATCTCCCCATCTGTCCAAATGTCCATCAGCCTCCTTATTTCTGCTTACAAGTCAGAGGGCTGTGTCTGCCACATGTTTCTCTTCCCTTCTCTTGTCTCTGGTTTTTCAGCGTGTGTATATGTTTGGGCACATGTTGGGAAGGGGCGACCTGTGCCCATGTATATGGAGGCCAGAGGTTGCCATCGGGTGTCTTCCTCAATTGCTCTCACCTTATTTATTGAGACGGTTGAGCCCAAACCTTGCCAGTTCAACCAATCTGGCTCTGCAGCTCACTCTGTCTCTGTCTCCTGAGTGCTGGGGTCGTAAGCAGGCCACAGCCCACCTGGTGTTTAAGTGAGCTCTGGGGACACAAACGCAAGTGCTTAATCCACTGAGCCACTACCAAGCTCCTCCTCTGCCTCCGCGAGTGAGAAGCCAGCCTGGTGTAGTGGAGGCTGCCAAGCGCAAACCAGGACTGTTTGGGTAAAACTTGTCTGTTTTTAAAATTATTTATTTGCAAGCAAGAGAGATAGAGAGAAGAGAAACAGAGAGAATGGGTGCACCAGGGTCTCCAGCTGTTGCAAAGATCTCCAGATACATGCACCTCTTTGTGCGTTTGGTTTTATGTGGGTACTGGGTAATGAAACCTGGGTTGTTGGGCTTTGCAGGCAAGTGCCTTAAATGCTGAGCCATCTTTCCAGCCCCAATTTGTTATTTTTTCTTAAACTTAATATGCACAAACTTGGAGCTATAATGACTTCCTGAATCTTTTTTATTTTATCTCACTCATATAATTGCATTTTACCTGCCCCTCTCATTCCCCTTAGCTAGCCCAGGCTACTTACTACACAACATTGCTGTAGTAGGTTACAATTTGCTCTCCTTTTCACAGTCTCTCCCCTTTTAAAAATAGTAGAACTACCTTCAAAATACAAGAATGACATTTGTTAACCCTTTTTAGTCCGTCCTAGTATTTTAGGGTGAGATATAACCATAATAAAACATTCTTGATGTGAGGCCTCTGTTAACCTCACCAGAAATTCCCTGTACAGATTGCATTCCATTGTTTCTTTCTTTGTGCTGTTTGGAATTGAAGGAGGGTTTCACACATACTAAGCAAGCACTCTGCTGCTATGCTCTAGACCCATCCACTGAGCTCCTTCGCTTTTAAACTTAGTGCTTCACTAAGGCTTTCTTTCTTCCCATTCTTAAAAAAATATATTTATTTAATTATTTGCTAGGAGAGGGAGAGAGAGTGTGTGTGAGAAGAGAGGGAGAGAATGGGTGCTTCAGGATCTCTAGCTGCTGCAAACAAACTCCAGAGGCATGTGCCACGTCGTGCATCTGGCTTATGTGGGTCTTGAGGAATTGAACCTGGATCCTTAGGCTTTTCAGGCAGGAGCCTCTATTACTGAGACATCTCTCCAGCCCTATAGTATTATTTTTTGAGCTTTTTATTGATGATTTTCATATGTATGGACAATGAGCCATGATAATTCTCTCCTACCACCTAGTAATTTATAGCTGATTAAAAAAAGCCTGGACTGAAGCACCCGCCCAGCGTCACATGTACCATGTAATCCCATGTAACTGACACAGCCAACAGGGGAAACCCGTCCGCTCCCCGAGTCGGACATCACAGGCCACACTGGATGTAGGAGGACGCTCACAGTCAGGATGAGAGCAGTGGACTCGGAACTTATGACTGAACTTTGAGCTGTGACAGATGGCTTTAGGATTGTTTGCGGTTAGTATTAGAGAACTTAGCCAGTCACGCATCAAAGAAGTGGCAGAGCAAAACTTCGAGCCCAATCCCCAAATCCACATTTTAAGCCATGACGCCACAGTGCTTTGCTCACGTGGCTGGGAACTGTGGGGAGCCGCTCCTTACAGGCAGGGCAGAGAGGGGGATGAAGGGATAGGACAGACCCGCATGGCGCCCCAGGAAAGCTTTGAGCGGGACCGCGCTGTGTCTCCTGCTTGTCCTGCACCATCCCGGTGAAGGGGTGGCTGACACAGCACGCTTCTCCTTCATGCGTGTACATGTGTGCTATGCCTCTACATGCATAGGCATAGTCCTTAGAGTCATAAGTTAGTAAAGGCCTCCTATTTGCCAGACATCATATGTGTCCCCTCTGACTTTTGGATAAGATAATGATATTGGACCGTGCAGCCTTGTAGATTACAAATCTATTCACATAAACCTGGAGACAAGATTGGTAAAGCTATAAATACGTTATTCAGGAGTGATGGTGCACACGTGTCACCCTAGGACTTGGGAAGAAGATGAAACAGAAAGATAATGAGCTCAAGGCCAGCCAGTCACAGCTGACCAACCACCAACTCACCAGCCAGAGTAAAACAGGCAGCTCCCATCTCCTAGCACCTAAGACTTACCAAATGACCCCCAAGCTCTCCTCTCAGCATAACACATTCCTTACCCATCCACGGAATGCTGGGTCCTGCCCATCCACCATGCATAGGCTTTGGCGTTTGCATCATAAAACCACATTTCAGTTCTTCATAACAAGTGCTTAATGACCAATGCTTTACTTCTTCATAGCTGATGCTGTTGTTTTCATACGTGTGAGTAAAATTTCCTGTCAGGAATGTGGCTGTGCTTCACAGAACCATGGATGGATAGGAAAGAACACCTTTAAGAGACAAGGTGCAGTGTGGCCACCCAGCAGAAAATGAAAATGGAACAAGATAGAACAAAGAAATAAACAAACAAAAGGCTAACAAGTTAGTGGGAATTCTACTTGGCCAGTGTTATTCATGTTATAAATATTTAAATGTATACCTTAGTAATTTTATGTATTATGTATAATTGAAATATACACTCGGTTTACTTACAAATTTAAACTGATTTCACTCTTTCATTCAACAGTGAGAGATAGGAAGATTTACTTGTAATCCTATAATCCAAAGTCTATTATTCCTGTGCTTTGTTACATATTTTATCTGAGTGGGATAAGCAAGATAGGGGAGACATATAAATGAGATCAGTACATGTACAGTTTTCCATTGAGAAGCATATTGAGTAAATTTCTATTTCATTAACTATTATCCCACAAATTACTTGGATGTCTGTATCTTATTCATTATCTAAATGTACTATATTCATTTTCTAGTCATTTGGTTTTATAACCTCAACTGTAGAATAATTAATCACCTATGAGTCTTGGAAAGTACTAATGTCTGGGTCCCAACTGCATAGGTTCTGGTCATATTGATCTTAGTTACAGGTTACATAGGCACTGGAAATCTAAAATGTTTCTACAATCATTCTACCATGTGGCCAGATTGGGAACCAACAAAAAAGAGGGACATTATGAACGGAGCTCTTCCTTAAGTCAGAAGTAGAGTGGTGTCCACTGCTTACAGCCTGAAGCTGCTGGGTGACCTGATGACCCATTTAGCTGTGACATACATTAAAAATTATTTTGCCATAGATAAATTTAATATGGGGCTTATTTTATCAGGGGTTATGTAGTTAGTTTTCTGTTAAGCTAAATAAAATGAATCTTATTGACATGCCCATAAAGCAAAAATATTTCTGAGCAAAATAGTTACATAATAATTTAATAAAGTCTGAGCTGGTCAAACAAAGTGTTTGGTGGCACATGATATGCATTTGATTAATATTTGAAAAGAATTCATGCTCTTATTTGAACTGTGGTATCTTTTCTTTATGAGCACATTAATTTATAAAATTGAAATGAATTCATTATTATGCAACCTAGAGGAAATTTACCCATTTGAATATTTTAGTTGGAGAAGAATATTTGTAATGTTTGCAAACTAAAATGAGTTTGCAAGATTTTTTTCTCCTTTTTTTTCCATCCTGTGTCCTTGACCATAAGATACAAATGACCCTATGCTGTTAATTATTGGCAAATTGCCCCATTTTCAACGTAAGGAAATAATATGTGTGCTAACAAAAGGTTACTAGTTAACAGGCATGGCTTGTGGAGGCTATAAAAGAATTTTCGTAGGTTGTTCTGTATTCTGGTCCCACCACGGCTGTCAACGAAGTAGCAGTCATGAAGTGGAGGCTATCGATTTTCTTAATCTTCCTACTAAATTCTGCCGAGTGCAGAATGATGCATAGAAATGCATATGGAATAGGTGAGATGCCTTGGGAAGTTTTGCTGCTATTTCGCTGTATGAAAACTCTTAGAAGTGCTTGCATTGTGTTTGCTCGTATGTCTTGATTTATGAATCTGATTTAGTGCTGCACACAGAGGGGACACAGTCAATGGGTGGATATATCTAAATGAAAGATAAATACGCGTTACGAGAGGCTTATAACTTGCAGCTGTTCTGTGTGCACTATGTTCAATGTTCCAGGCTTCATGATTTTTGACATTTCATTAATTGGTATGCATATTTACTCTGAAAAAAAAGCCAGCATATTGGTACTCCGGGCCATACTCCCAGCTTTTTCACATACAAAATCTCCACAGAGTGATAAAGAAAAGTAACATCTTTGTTCTTAATTCAGGAGAATGAGGCAGTATTTGCTGTCTGAACAGCAGCACCGTGACTGGTATATGAATGGACAAAGGGTGGCATGATTATGTTCAAAGGCTGGCCGAGTTAAGCCAGTAGAATATGACACTACAAAGGGAATGAAGCAATCAGGAAATAGGAAACCTGGATATTAGTGTTACAGGTTAGCTATAATTGTCCTAGTGGACATAATTCCTTAGTTCCTGGTTTTCTCAAGTGTAAAATTAAGACCTTTAGCCCTGGTAATCTCTCAGTGCTAAAATTGCCTAGATCTGATTTTTTTTTATTACTATTTTAAGCAGGGCCTCACTCTAGCCTAGACTGATCTGGAACCCTGTAGCCCAGGCTGGTGTTGTACAGTCCCAGCTTAAAGGCAGACATTTCTGTGCAGGGTTGTAGTTGCAAGCATCACCCTTACACCTTCCTTTCTTTTCCAGCTTCCACATTGGATTCCAATCAGTGCTCTGCAGAGAAGAACTTTGTGGATCTGTAAGTGTTGCTTATGTAAATGCATGTTAGATACACAAGCAAGGTTTTAGGTAATTAAATGAAATTGGACAGCCTTGTGAGTTTTTAAATTGCAGAAACAAATTGGACAATTTAAAGAAAAGTGACTTCTAGTAAACATTAAAGTGAAGAACTCAAACTTCGACTATTACCGCAGATGGAATTCCATGGAGCAAACCAAATCAGAGTTTTGAAACTGAAATTAGTTTCTCATCATTAACAGCTATGCATCCATCCAGTAATTTTTTTTTTATTAGTTCTTACAGGAATCAAGTCCAATGGTTTCTATCTGGGTGCTGCTTAGTCGTAATAGCAAAGCACAGGAGGCAACATATTCTGAATTTTTGTTATGTGCTGAGAGTATATTATTCTCTGGGAACTGACTGCACACCGTATTTCCGAAGTGTGCGCTAAGGAATTTAAAGATGCGCGCTGCCACTTCTGCTTACGCGCAGACACCGCACAGACGTCGCTTTCAGTCAGTGTGTGTGGCCTGCAAACTCAGGCCAGACATTGGTCAGAGCCCTGATGGCTGAACTTTGGCTTAAATTATATGTGTAAAAAGGAAACTATCAAGGCAGCTATTCCAAATGATGGGTGCATCACAGTGAGTGGGCAACCAAAACTTGAGGGGGACAATTCTTTTGGGAAGTGCATTTATTTTGACTTTTAACTGCAGCGTCTGTGTTTGTGGGGGGATGGCAGTGACAACAGCGAGGGCTGGCGTCGCCTGCTGACTGACCGCAGGTGAGTTCTACATACATCTGTAGCAAAGGTCACCTTCTGAACAGGTCAGAAGAGGAAAATAACCGTCAAAACCCACCAGAGCGCAACAGCAGTAAACACCCGAGAGTGGGGGGCTGTGAGTGCGCCCCTTACGCCTCCACCCGTGTTTCTGTTCCAGGGCCACCATATTCTTTGCACAGACGGTTCAAGATGCTACGTACAAGGAAGTCAGCCAAATGGTGAATGACGTGGTGACTGTGCTTAAGAAACCCACCAATGACCAGCAGCCGGGAGGGTGTTTAGAAGACCAGGTGAGTGAGTAAAAACAAAAATAGTCCATCTGTTATTTAACCCCACTGGGGAATGAGGAAGAGAAGACTTGGGAAAGGCTTGTGTTGAACTTGAACTCATGTTGTATGGGAAAATTAGATTGATCCCGAGTTACAAAAGAATATTGTTGAAGAAATGTAGCGGTTTCAACATGAGCATGGTGGTTAGGAGGCAAACTTCCAGAATAAGGTTGTCCGGATAGGGCTGGAGAGATGGCTTAGTGGTTAAGCACTTGCCTGTGAAGCCTAAGGACCCCGGTTCAAGGCTTGATTCCCCAGGACCCACATTAGCCAGATGCAGAAGGGGGTGCACACATCTGGAGTTTGTTTGCAGTGGCTGGAAGCCCTGGCACGTCCATGCTCTCTCTCTTTCTCTCTGCCTTTTCCTCTTTCTGTCTGTTGCTTTCAAATAAGTAAGAATAAACAAAAAATAATAATAAAAAAATATTATCTGGATAATCATGGACATACTCACGTCTTGGAACTTTCTTCTCTATGACATAGGGATGACATTAAGTCCAGTCTAAAATAGTCTTGAGATTCAAAGATTTATACAATAACAGTAGTATCAGGTATTTTTTTGAGGCAAGCCCAACAGACTGGCTTTTATTTTTATGAGAGAGAGAGAATGAATTGGTGTTCCAAGGCCTCTAGCCAGACACGCGCACCACCTGGTGCACATGTGTAACCTTGAGCGCTTGAGTCACCTGTGCATCTGGCTTATGTGGGATCAGAAGAGCCAAACATGGGTCCTTGGGCCTTGCAGGCAAGCACCTTAACTGCTAAGCCATCTCTCCAGCCCAGGTAATTTAAAAAAATATAAATGTGGCTGGCACCATTCTAGGGAATGCTGCAAATGCATTGATAATCCACTATGACATGGAAGACTGCACGGAGCAGGATGGATGTACTGTGTCTTGAGACCTTAGCTGAAGCCTTTGATAGAACATTACACTTTGCTTGTAAATATTATTACATCCTGGAATAATGCTAGGAGATCCAGGCTAATTTTTCAACAGTAGAAGCTGAGGCATAAACAAGTTATCACTTGCTTAAGAACACTGCCCCATGGTGGAGCCAGGATTTAAATTAGGTCATCTGGATCCTGAGCCGCCATCCTCAATAGCTGCATCGCACTGTGCCCTATGCCACAGCAAATAGGAGATTCAGAACACATTATTAAGATTGCCACATGTAGCAAACACACAATGATATAAAAATAAAGCCCTGAAAAAATCCAGGCGTGGTGGTGTATGCCTCTAGTCCCAGCACTCAGGAGGCTGAGGTAGGAGGATCACTGTGAGTTTGAGGCCAGCCTGGGGTTAAAAATCAAGTTCTAGGTTAGCCTGGGCTAGTGTGTGTGAGATACTGTCTCAAAAAAAAAAAAAAACAACATAAAGCAAAACAAAAAGGCTAAATATTTTTAAAAGATCTATAAAACAATTAAATTGCAACTTTATTTCTATCTCGTGTGTATGTTCATGTGTGCACAGGGGCACATGTGTGCATGGTGCATGTTAGCCAGAGAGCAACCTGGGCTGTCACTCCTCAGGCCATGTCCGTGTGCATCTTTACTGATACAGGGCCTCTCACCGCCCACAAAGGCCAACCTGAGTCAGGAAGCCCCAGGGACCTGCCCTGCTCGGCTTACCAGGTGCTGGGATTCCACGTGGAGATGCCTCACCCAGATTTCTTTTTCTTTTTAACATGGGCTCTAGGGCTTGAACTCAGGTCCTCATGCTTGCATGGTAAGCACTTAGACAAAGGAGCTACCTCCTCAGCCCTACGTTGGAACTCTAGGTAAAGTCTCAAGGTAGAAGGTCAACACAAAAGAGTTATTACCTTTCTTTCTTTTTAAAAACATATTTTATTTATTTGTTTGAGACATACATAGAGAGAAAGATAGAGAGAATGGCACGTCAGGATTGCCAGCTACTGCAAACAAACTCCAGATGCATGCACCACCTTGTGCATCTGGCTTACATGGGTCCTGGGGACTCAAATCTGGGTCCTTTGGTTTTGCAGACAAGTGCCTTAACCACTAAGCATTTCTCCAGCCCAATCTTGGTCTCAGCGTAGCAGTGGACTTTATGCTGGCTGGAGCTATCCACGTACGAAGTAAAATGCCCAGTGGGGCTGAGATGGCGCAAGGCAGTGTGTCCGGCGCCCTGCAGAGGGGCCCTTCTCACCTATCACGTGCTTTCTGCTTCCCAGCTGCATGGATCATGGAGAAGTTTTGTTTCACATTTTTATTTTCAGCTTGTCCTGATAATTTTTCAAGATATGCTCACAAAGTATGCCTCATACACTTCCTATTGAGACTTGATATTCAATTAGCGTCTCAATCGCTGTAAAATTTAAAGGTTTCTTCATAAAGGAGGATTGGGCTAGATGTGCTGGTGCCCGTCTATGTTCTCAAGACTGGGGAGGCGGAGGCAGGATGATTATCGTGAGTTTGAGACCAGGCCCTGGTTTATATAGTGAGTCCAGGCTAGCCATTGCCCTGCCTCAAAAAAAAAAAAAAAAAAAAAAAAAAGTAGGATGAGAATAATAAGTCCAAGTAACACTTTTAGATGTTTTATGTATTAAGTTGTGAGAGCTAAGTGAAAATTTTCTGGGAGATCACTGGGTGTGGTGGCTCACACCTGTAATCCCAGCACGCAGGAGGATTTCCCTGAGTTCCAAGACAGCCAGGAATAAACAGTAAGATAATGATTTTTAGAAAGCATTTTTTAAAATTTATTTGTGAGTGTAGAGAGAGAGGGCACACCAGGGCCTCTACCGCTGCAAAGAAATTCCAGATGCATGCGCCCCCTTGTGCATCTGGCTAATGTTGGACCTGGAGAATTGAACCTGGGTCCTTAGGCATCGCAGGCAGCCATCTCTCCTGCCCTGATTATTTTTTTTTTTAAAGTCCTGAGATGAATGAAGTGTGTGTTCTCCTTGGAGGCTCTTTGAGGAATACTGACCTTGTTATATAATTTGGTAAAATTAAGGTAGTAAAGAAGGAAACATTGTAGCTAACTAAAAGTGATCCTATTTTTATTCAGTTTTGAAATCATGTTTACTTTTAACTTTTTTCATTTTTATTTTTAACTGAAAATAATATCCAATTTTAGAATACTTAAGAAGGCCACATGGAATATCTATTTCTGAAATGTGCTTTCTATTAAAAAATAAAACTTCTATATCCTGGAGCCAAGTTGTTGATATCATAAAAGGGTAAAATAAATTAATTTTAGAATCAAGAGGGTAGACAAATTATTTCATGACTATTTATTTTAAAATAAAATAATCTTGCCTGTCATATGTACTAGTAAAGGTTGAAAATTAAAATTTTATCATCCTCACAACCACCAGAGAAAGCCACTGCATCGGATTGGCTGAAAGTAAACACTTTAGAAGTACTGTGGGGAATTTTCTTAATCTGATTTGGATATTAGAAAGCTTTTCATGTGTTCCACTGACTTGGGTTTTCCTTTCTTTTCTTTCTTACAGCTCTCTGTCTTCCTGGAAGAAATTTGCCATGAGAAGGAAATTTCTGAAAAGTATGGACTGTCGGCCTGCTGCAGCCAAAGCGGGGAGGAAAGACATCGCTGTGTACTTGCACACAAGAAGATCAGCCCAGCATCCATCCCACCCTTCCAGTTTCCAGAACATGACCAGACTTGCAAAGAGTACGAAGAAAGCAGGGAGACGTTCATTAACAAGTAAGGAAAACCCTTTCTGGTGGTCAGTACCAAACAGATTGTAGTGTTTGAGTCCATGGGTGGACTCCAAGGGATGGAGAAGCAGGGAGAGCGGAACGTGGGGCTGTGCGTAACCCGCGTTTGCATCACGTTACGCATCCTGCCAGTTGGATGGGTGGGACACAGATGTTGGCCTCTGCAGCAGTGATGGTGAGCAACGCTAATATGCAAGTGGGCAAGTTAAAGTGAGGAACTACAGGGGAGAAATCCGTGCGTGTTCCAGAGGCCAGGGAGCCATACGTTCTGTGTTTAAAAAGGAGTGTGCCAAGGCTTAGATGGATTCATTTGGTGCCTGGTGCTGTGGGGATAAGCGAGCTTGGCGCGGAGGCCTGGATGGATGTGTACCAACAGCTTTCAACGCTGCACTCTCTCCTGCCTTCTTCCTTCCCCCACTTGGATGACGTGGGAATTATGGCTTAGAAAGACAAAAGAATGGGCCAAGGGCACATTTTTGCCACACACGAATCATGAATCCGGGATGTCTGCATCTCCCTCTTCACCTCCCATCTCCCAGTCTACTGCCTAAACCAGAGAGGGGGTCCCCCTCTTCCCTACAGTGGAGAGCACCCCAAAGGGTAATTGTGTTCTGTGTTAACCCACGTCTGGCCTGGCTGCCTCCTCAGACACATCTTAGTACACAGTGAAAAAGACCTTTCAGTAAAAATCCTAACATTTCTGCCTATTTGATTGCATAATAGAATCTGGAACAATGTGGTAGGTCTCCCCCCCCCACCCCCTGGGGATACTGCAAGAAACTTGACGATATCTGGAAAGCATATAACCAGTTAGTTCCCCTTTAGGGACAGTGGCGAGAATGCCCATGGGCACGTTCTGGTGCCATTCCCTGTATGTTTGAACAAATCCCAGAAACCTGTTCCAGGCTGTGCAGCCTGTCCTGGGTGTGCTTGTAAGTGTCCCGGCGCTGCCTGTCTCCCAGGTACATCTACGAAGCAGCCAGAAGGAACCCCTTCACGTATGCGCCCACGCTTCTTTCCCTGGCTGCTGGTTACAGTAAAGTGATTCCAGCTTGCTGCAAAGCTGAGAACTCCGCGGAATGCTTCCAGACAAAGGTACTGTGTTGTGTGGATAGCTGAACCAAAACCTCGCTTGGCTGTGGCTCAGGAAAATAAAGTGAAAAGTGGAAATATTCTTCATGTGAAGAATGTGATTCTCAGAACAGAACACAGTTCTTTTCCTTCGTCCAAATGAATGTTGTTTTTATTGGATCTTTCCAGTTACAAATGAAATTGTATTTTACATCTATAATTAAAAACAGGACTGGAAAGATGGCTCAGCAGTTAAAGGCTATTGCTTGCAAAGCCTGATGGCCTGGGTTTGATTCCATAGTACTAATGACAAGCCAGACACACAAAGTGATGTATGTACATGGAGTTCATTTTCAGTGGCAAGAAGCCCTGGCATACTCCTTTTCTCTTTTTCTCATAAATAAAAATGTATTTATTTTTAAAAACACTTATATCCAGGCATGGAGGCTCACACCTTTTAATCCCAGCACTGGGGAAGCTGGGGTAGGAGGGTCGCTGTGAGTTTGAGGCAAACTTGGATGACAGAGTGAGTGTCAGATCAGCCTGGGCTAGAGTGAGACCCTGCCTCAAAAACAAACAAACAATAAGCAAAAAACAAAAAAGCACTCATAATGGGACCATACACATTTAGATCAAGGTAAAAATATATGTACTTTATGGTTTCATAAAATATTTGCTGAATATTTAAAGAAAGCAGAAGTAATAGTTATATATAAAAGCAATGATTTAATAGCTACAAGTTGAACAAAGAAGTGAATTGTGCTTCTCTTGCAGACAGAGACAGTGAGCTGCTAGCTACAGTTTCTCACACCAACATGAAACATACACACGTAGAGCAAGAGTCCTCACAGGTGACTGACAGGTAACCTACACACGCCAAGTTCCACCAAAGAAGAACAGACTGGAAACCCATGGGTTCTTCACATTTTCAACTCAGCATGTCTGAAAGATGCAGCATACTCTAGCAGTCTGGGTAGACTGTTGTTTTTTGTTTGTTTGTTTTTGTTTTGTTTCTTGAGACAGGTTCTTGCTATGTATGTCTGGCTGGCCTCGAACTCCTGACACGCCTCCTGCTTCAGCCTTCTGAGTGCTGGGATTCCAAGCAAGTGTTACCAGACTTGACTTATGTTTCCAAGTGAGAAATTGGACTCACTGTTTTTCACGGATGCATCCTCTAAGAATTGCTATTGAGGAAGGGTCTTTGGTGGGAAGGAGGGACAATGATGGATGAAGAGATGATAATCTAAATTTCAGAGAAAAGGTGGATGAAAATGGGGAGGAAAATGACAAGCCAATGGGGAGAGAAGCAAGTAAAGAGTGTGAACATGCTTGGTATTCGTTCTTCAGGTTTTACGTTAAACTCGCATGTTGCTATTGTCATCTAAAGAACGAGGGAGCTTCGGGTTAGGGAAGTGGATGACTTTCTTGGGCTCAGAGATTTAGAATATCTGTAAGTCACCACTTGCCACCAGAAATCCCAAGAATTTTGTAAGAATTCTTCACCATGAGATGGTGATGCGCGTGCACACACACACACACACACACACACACACTCACACACACGCATACGTAACTGACCAGAAATCAGCACGCTTTGGTCTGTCTTAACACTGTCAAGATAGTTGTTTATTAATGGTTCCCAGTGTCAAAATTATAATGTTTTTGAGGTATTTTTTAAATGACAGAAAGAATGACTAGTGTTGTGCTAAAATACACGGTATTTGTAAGTTTTAGTAAAAAAAAAAGTTCATTTTATACATGTTTCCATTTTACTTAAACTTGTTGTTCTTTCCAATTATTGGATCTTACCAAAGAAAATACAGGCTTGCTTAACACTTTGTTTCTGACATCTAGACAGCACTGATTGCAAAGGAATTAAGAGAAAACAGCTTGTTAAATGAGCATGTATGTGCAGTAACAAGAAAATTTGGAACCCGAAACCTCCAGGCCATGTAAGTTGAAGCTCTTTGGAGGGGAAGCGTGTGGGTCTGTAGAATTACTATTTTACAACTCGGGTTACCTTTACTCAATGTCACCTGTGGGAAGTCTTCTTTGGTTTCCGACACTGAGATGAGAATCATGACATCTCAGCCCTTGTAGGAAGCTGATAGAACAGCCTCACAGGCTGGGCGTGGTGGTGCACACCTTTAATCCCAGCACTCAGGAGGCTGAGGCAGGAGGATTGCCATGAGTTGAAGGCCACCCTGAGACTACATAGTGAATTCCAGGTCAGCCTGGGCTACAGTGAGACCCTACTTCGAAAAAAAAAAAAAAAAAAAAAAAACAAAAACCAGCAACAAGAACAGTCTCACAGAAGTAATATTTGGGGGAGGTCTACGCTGCTTGTTCTCATGAACACTTGCAGTTTTCTGTCTAAAACTGATCTCATTAGACCACATCTTCCTGGCCCTCCTACAAAGTGGGTCAGCCTCCTTTAAGAGTCATGTCAAACTTGCGACTTAACGCGAACTGCTTTATATTAACTGCTTCCAAATCTGTTCTAATACCCATTATGTCAACCATTGCTTCTCAGTAGAATATTCCTTTGAAACAATAATATTAAAACTCCCTGTCAGGTGACAAGACAATTTTAGTTTTCATAAAAACACTCTTTAATTCTTTCATAATGAAACCTTTCTAATGTAGCAAAACATTTCAACTCCTAATTAAAGAGTGGTGGTTCTGTGTAGCCAGAGCTGGCTTGTTCAATGAATGATAGCTGTAAAAAAGTGCTGTGTATGATGCAGACCGCTAGTTCCAAAGGCTGGCTAGAATTTCTTTTTCAACAGAAGTCATGCATTACCTCTCAATTCTATTAGAAATTCAATGACTGACCCATGAAGTACATTGCCCAAATGTATCTTAGGAGTAAAATAGAAGTTAAAATTACAGTGACTTTATCAAAGTTACAGGCTCTATATTAATGACACAAGTCACCCCACTTGCTGGAGGGAGCAGAGCCTCACTCAGGCAGGTCTTCACGTGTGACGGAGCACGCCGAGGGAAGAGGCCATGACTTCTCACGTCCCTCTGCCCACAGTACATGCCTCGGCCTGATGCCTATCACCATGTTGAGTCAGTTCCACTTTCTTCTTCTACTGCATTGATTTGTCCATCTGCACCCTTCCCTGGAGCCTCAGAAATTTGTTTTTTCTATCTATTGAAAAGCAAGTACCATTCTTATAGGATAGTCCATCTCTTAATTATTGTTCACTCTTTTATTAAATTGATTTTTTTTTTAGACAGGGTCTTATAGTTCAGGATGGCCTTGAACTCACTATGTGTCTCAGGCTGGTCTTGAACTCCTGCCTCCATGTCCAGACCACTGGAATTACAGATGTGTGCCTGCACACTCAGCCTGTCTACTCACTACCGAGACCCCAAGCGCTTAGCATCAGGGATCAACAGCAACGATAGGGCTCATCTTAATCCCTAAGAAAGGTTTCAGGAAAAGATAAAACACTTCGAAGTCATGCAGGGGACCAGCTCACAGTGACTGCCTTGGAAGATGGGGCAGAAATTGATCAGTCTTAAGATATGTTTCCTTTCCTGTTAAACAAGTCGTTTATTTCAGTTCTCATCCCTTGGGGCTGTAACTCTACTAATACTCCCCAGATGATGCAACACTGTGCCCCCAGGGTGGATTACTGAGACTGACTGGAACCCCCCTCTCTCCAGGACTGTGATTAAGCTGAGTCAGAAGTTTTCCAAAGCGAACTTCACTGAGATCCAGAAGCTGGCCCTGGACGTGGCCCACACTCACGAGGAATGCTGCAGAGGCAACGTGCTGGAGTGCCTGCAGGATGGGGTGAGGAGGCCCGCCTCCTTCCTAAGAGCCCATTTCTGCACCCTTTGCTTTGGTCTTACTCTAAGATAGAAGGTGGCCTCGCTTGCCTTGGTCTCTGTATAGTAATTAGGTGACCCAGGAAAGGTAGAGACTTCCTGAAAGTAAAGTGAAACCATCTTTCCCCCTTGATGTGTGCGCACATGTGGTTATGTGTGACTGTACATATACATGCTGGCGTGTGTGTGTGCGTGTCATATGCGTGCCCGTGGAAGCAAGAGCTTGACAGTGAGTGTTCCTCCTGTCACCACCCATCTCTCTTTTATTGGGGACAGTCTTTCGCTGAACCTAAAGCTCACTGACTGGATTGGACTAGAGTAGCTAGCCAGTGAGCCCTAGGGATCCACCTGGCTTCTCCTCCCCCAGAATTCTGCATGGGCTCAGAGGAAAGCACTCAGATCTTTTTGCTCTGATGCAAGCGTTTGACCCACAGAGCCATTTCCCCAGCCCCTTGGCTTTCACTTCAGGGATTCACGACCCCCACATTCTTTGTGACATTGGGGCCCACCATGACTTGATTTGACATATATATCATGTCTGCTAGTTAGATCTTGAGTCCTTCCCACCAGCTAGCCTGTCAGCCACTCGTTAGGAAAGCATTCACTGACATCCAGGGATTTACAGTCTGAACGGAGAGAATGGACAGGGGCCTCCTTGGAGTTAAGGACTGCCTTTTGTTTGCCATTGTTTCTGGAGAACAGTGCCTGGCCTATCATAGTCTGTTGAATGGTTAAACATGTATTCTCGGCAAAGAGCGGAGTGAATAAAGGGCTGTAGGCAAACTCAACAACACCCCGAACGTCTAGCCACAGATCCTATAGTCAGTTAATGGTGGTCAAAGGATGGGATGATTCTGGAATAATTCTTGACTTCCTGGATATCGTGTAAGAAGTCAGTCTTCCCGACTTACAGGAGGGTACCTGTGTCGCCAAGGAGGCTCAGACAGCTTGGAGGGAGGCCTGGAGAGGCTGATCTCAGCCCAGTCTGGGGGCACCTTGGCAGAGGCACAGTGTATGGATGGGCATGTGGGGGATGGTGCCAGGAGAGTACCCAGCTGCCGTGAAAGAGGCTGCTGGACACATCTTATCGCGCTTAGCTTCACATCTAGAAGGATTTGTCTGCATACTAGGAACAGCAGCAAGAACTGTTTTTATGTTTTTAAGTTTTCTTTAAGGTCTGTTTTCCAGGTCTGCCAATGAACATTTTGATGCTTTCCAGAGTCATTCTTAAGATTTAGTTTTTTAATTTTCAGAGCCAGTAACAAACCACTCTTTTTCATGTAAGTTGCAAGCATTCATTTCAGTGGATATTTCAGTTGGGCTGTAACAGCTGAATAAGGAGAGCACGCAGCCCCTCTGTCCGGGACACTGCAGGGTCACCGTCTGTAGACTGCCCTCTGGAGGTCATAGCGCGCCACTGCAGGTCGTCCTGGTAAGCGGAGGCCGAAGCTTGCTCTCCAGGTTTCACCTCCCACTAAACAAACACAAAGATGCTGTTTGACTGGAGCTGCACCTTTCCATCTTGTTTATGAAGGCTTTTTAAATTAAAATAGAAGTTAGTGCTTAGGTAGCAGCTATAGAAAGAGGATGTGAACAGTTGATAATTGGAAAGGAGTGAGGGAAAGCAAAAGTGAGAAGAAAGCATGAAAACGGGATGCTTTTTTTTTTTTAAAAAAAAAATGGGCTTTTGCTTCTCCCCTACAACCGTCTCTCTCTCCGATCCTCTCCATTCTCCTCCCTCCCTCTCTTCATTTTCTAGCTCTGAGGTCCCACCTTAGAGAATAATCCCTCAGACTTACACTTGCCTTTCCTCGTTGCAGGAAAAAATTATGTCATATATATGTTCCCAACAAGAGAATCTGTCAAGCAAGATAGCAGAATGCTGCAAATTGCCCACCCTTGAACTCGGCCATTGCATCATTCATGCAGAGAATGAAGCCGCGCCCGAAGGTCTGGGCCCAAATCTGAACAGGTTTTTGGGAGACAGAGATTTCAGCAAGTTTTCCTCGGAGGAGAAAACCATGTTCATGGCGAGGTAAGGCACTCTGAGGGGAGGCGCGAGGCCCCGGCTGTGTTTCTGTTGAAACCGTGAGAGGGTACTTCTGTGCGTGAGTGAAGATGGGAACTCCAACAGGCCCATGCAGGCGGCCAGCGATGGAGGAAGGGCCTGTCTTGCAGTGGCCAGACTTTCGCAGTGCCTGCATTGGACTTTCTAAAGTCAGTCTCTCTGGAGAGAGAAGGGCTGTCATTCTAAACGGGTTCCCCACGTGCAGGCCATTGTTGAGCTGCCAGGGCTTAGATACCTTTGTGGTAAGAAGGGCCCTTGGTAAATGTCCAAATGAAAAAAATGTCTCCAAACTATAACTCAAGATATAATGCTAGACAAAAGGTCTTTGATTGGAAAAGATTTTTTTTTTGCTATGTATTTAATTTTTTAAAAAAGGAAATGAAAACATTTTCAGAGACAATTACGAAGGAGTGGTTTGTTGTATAAGTGACAGCCATGTTTTCATTTTCCTTGCCTTTCAGGGAAGCGTGCAGTGAGGTGAATCCAGCTTTCTCTATGCTAGGTGCCCTTGGATGAGGGGTTTGTGTAGTTCTTAGGACATTACACTTGATGATCTCTGAGGGCCTTTCTGAATTTAAAAGTCCAATTCTAATACAGTCATGAAAATAATGGCCTAATTTTCCTTTTAGCATTCCCTGAAGATGTTACTCTCATTGCATTAAAATTAGGCATTCACAGTTATTTTGCACTGCTAAATAAAATTAGGCAAACTAAAACCTAGACCAGGTTTAAGAGACACATTTTGACATTTTATTGGTGGTAAGAAGTAATTCCTACCCATATCTATAATATGGGAGCATGATTAATAACTTCAAGGGTTATCTTTATGTTTGTACATGTGCACACATTGGAAACAATTTGTTTCCTGGCAGCAGTTCTTCAATTACAAGGGGTATTCTGAGGGGAAATTTTTCTCAGCTGAGAATTCACTGTGCCCAGATCTTGGCACTTCCTCAATCCTGGTCTCCATTCCCTACAACTGCCCAGAGGAGCCTTCGTGACATGCTGATTATCTGCCTGCGAACTTTGGTGTCATCTCTTTTCCTGTATTCTTTACTTCTCTTCATTGATTTATCACTCCCCAAGATGGATGACCAATTTAAGCTTGCATCTGCTTCCCTATAATTTATGTTTTCTGTAAGGCAGGCATTTCATCTTACACAGTACCACTCTCCACCACATAAGGCAATGTAGCATTAGGTGGGTGCTGAAAAAGATTTGTTGGATTAATGGATGTAAACTCCACAATTGAAAAGCCAAAGTAAGATATCAAATAAAATAAAAATTTTTGTTTCCTTTAAAAAACTTTATATACACACACACACACAATGTACAACACACACATGTAATTTCAAATCCAGGTTCCACATGTGAAAGAGAAGAGGCGACATTCGTCTTTTTGAGTCTGGCTTGTTTCACTTAACATATAACTGCCAGTTTCATCTATTTTCCTGAAAATATTACGGTTTCATAGAATGCCACCAGACCATTTGAGACTATTAATAGTCTTTGTCATCCGTAGAGTACAAATCCTGGTTGATTTCTTCCCTCCCTCTCTCCTCTACTCCCTTTTTTTTTTTTTAATATTTTATTTATTTATTTGAGAGTGACAGAGACAGAGAGAAAGACAGATAGAGGGAGAGAGAGAATGGGCGCGCCAGGGCTTCCAGCCTCTGCAAACGAACTCCAGACGCGTGCGCCCCCTTGTGCATCTGGCTAACGTGGGACCTGGGGAACCGAGCCTTGAACCGCGGTCCTTAGGCTTCACAGGCAAGCGCTTAACCGCTAAGCCATCTCTCCAGCCCCTCTACTCCCTTTTTCCCCTCCTCCCTTCTCCCTCTCTACTTTTGTCCTTACCTCCCTCCTCTCCCTTCCTCCATCCCGCCCTCTCCAGATTTTTTTAACTTCTATATGCCCTAATTATTATGCAGGAAAAATTAGGGAATTAGTGGCTTCTTTTGCTATAGCTCCAACAACCTATTTTCTGCACCCATTTCAGTTATCTTCACGAATATTCGAGGCGACATCCTGAGCTCGCAGTTCCAGTGATTCTAAGGGTCGCTAAAACTTACCAGGAGCAGCTGGAGAAGTGTTTCCAGTCTGAAAACCCACTCGAGTGCCAAGACAACATGGTAGGGATTTTGGGGAGAGGAATTTGGGGGAGAGTCTGTAAAAGCGGATTGATGTGATCCATTAGAAATGCTGCTCAAGAGCTCTTAGTAACCAGAAATTGGCTATATCTATGAACTAGCCATCTAGCTCTTCACAAGTTATGATTAATCAACAGTTAATGACTTGTGTAAGAAATGGAAACATCTGATGCACAGAATAAAGATAATATTCATTTTTGACAGTTCCAGGAAGGCAAGAAATTTTTAAACAGGAAAACTGTAATCCTTTATCCAAAGATTGAATTCTGTCACCAAATAATTTACTATTCACACAGTATTAAAGTTGATCTTCCAGAAGTTCATTTGCTTTAATATTCAAAATCCATACTTTACCATATTTGATTTTCTTAAAAAATATTTCCATTTATTTACTTATTTGAGAGACAGAGGGCGAGAGATAGAATGGACACACCAGAGCCCTCTGTCACTGCAAACAATTCCAGACACGTGCACCACTTTGTGCATCTGGCTTCATGTGGGCAGTGGGGAGTCAAACCCAGGCTGTCAGGCTTTGCAAGCAACTGCTTTTAACCACTAGATCACCTCTCCAGCCCCTTACTTGATACACTTTTTAAAGCTTCTCAGATTGGTTTCACCATAGAATAAAATCCCGGTTAATATTACCTGTGAAGCTGTGTGTCCAGGCGGAGAGGAAGGTGTGTCGTTTGTTTGCATCTCCAGGAGGAAGAACTGCAGAAGCCCATTCAGGAGAGCCAGGCGCTGGCCAGGAGAAGCTGTACTGTCTTCCAGAAGATGGGAGACTACCACTTACAAAACGAGTATGTGTCTGAGGACTTGGGAATTTCTGACTTCATTTTGCTGCTTTGAAATTATTGTCAGGTGAGGTTGGGACGATAGTACAGGCAGTAAATCTCCTGGTGTGCAAGCCTGATGGATTGAGTTTGATCCCCAGCACAGTTTTTTTTTTTTTTTAAAAAGCCAGGTGTGGTGGTGCACACCCTTAATCCCTGCACTGTGGAGGCAGAGGTGGGAGGGTCACTATGAGTTCAAGATCACTCTGAGACTACATTGTGAGTTCCAGGTCAGCCTGGGTTATAAAGTGAAACCCTATGTTGAAAAACAGAAGCAAGCAAACAAAAAAAAGCCTTGAATGGCCTTTTATACCTGTAATGGCAGTGCTGGGGAGGTGGAAACAGCCAGGTCCCTGGGGCTTCCTGACCAGCCAGTGTAGCCTACCTGGAGGTTTCCAGGCCAATGAGAGGACCTGTCTCAGAAAACGTGGACAGGGGCTGGAGAGATGGTTTAGCCATTAAGGGTCATGCCTGCGAAGCCTAAGGACCCAGGATTGATTCTCCAGGTCCCACGTAAGCCAGATGCACAGGGTGGTGCATGTATCTGGAGTTCCTTTGCGGTGGCTGGAGGCCCTGGTGCGCCCATTCTCTCTCCCCCTGTCTCTAATAAATAAATAAAAACAATTTAAAAAATGTAAAAAAAAAAAAAGGTGGACAGTACCTGAGGATCAACCTCCAAGGTTGCCCTCTGGTGTCCACGTGCTTACTGTCCCCCAACACACACACGCGCACGCACACACACACACAGACGTGAATCAAGACAAGGTCTTTAATCTAACTGTGCGATGGGCGGTGGGCTTCGGCGCGCGCTCACGAGCCGCTGGCCCGCAGGTTGCTGGTGCTGTACACGCGGAAGGCGCCGCAGCTGGGCGCGGCCGAGCTCCTGGACCTCACCGGGAAGATGGTGCACGTGGCCGCCTCCTGCTGCCAGCTGGGCGAGGACAAGTGGTCTGCCTGCGGCGAGGGCGCGGTGAGTGCCTGTCTGCCTCGCTCCGTCGCTCGTCCGCGCGCTGACTCCCAGGGGCCTCGCGGTCGCGGGCAGCGGAGGCGCTGGGCAGAGGCCACCGGACAGCGGTGTGGAAACGCGGCTCGCCACGGCCGGCCTGTGGCCTCTCCTCCTGTGGCCGAACGGCTGGAAGAGGTGCAGCCAGTTCAGTTCACTCGACAATATCCTAGCCAGCTTCAGATACAGGAAAGAGAATAGCCAACATGGTGTGCGACTTACTCCTTTTTTATTCCCTAGATTCTTATTTTAGTATTAAAGATTAAAGGAAGGAAGGAAAAGTTTAACCCCCGATAACAACAATTAATCATTTTTACTTTAGCCATGCTTAGGTTTGTGCCTTTTGCAGTACAATATTATTTCAACAGTGGTATGTGGAGTCACTTGTTCCCTTTGATTGAGTTTGCCGTAAAGAGCGGGCTGGGTCCCATGTTCAGAATAGCAAACGGCTTTCCAGCGGGCGACACCAGTCATTTTTGCTTTGCAGCTCCTCGTGTCCCACACGTCAGCACAGAATGAAGCTTTCCATTAGTTCTCAAGCTGTCCTTAACACTCCGTCATTGAACAAACCTAATTTCATCCCTCAAGGTCACAAGTGTGAGCACGATTGCTCACCCATTTCCTCCTTGGAAAATATTTGTTACTCTTCTTATCTTGGAGATTTTTCACTAAAGGTTAGGGGGCGAAGAGTTTTCTGTCATTAAGTGTCACCTTAATCACTGGTTGAATTCCTCAGCGTGCGAGGCTGTGGGCTGTGAATAACTGTCCTCAGTCTCCCTGTCACACTGGGAAAAATACTTCGCCACCAAGCTTGGGCTTTTCTCATTTGACATTTGAGAATAAAAGTTGTCCCATTCTCATAAGATGGTTCCCTTCCTGAGTAATCGGAGCAACGCCCACAGCATTAGCCTGATGAGATAGTGCACTTATGGTGCACTAACTCTACTTCAGTTATAAGTAGGTGTTGAAGAAATATCTCTGAATTGTAGAAGGTGGATGGATTTGACATTAGAAATTCCTTAAATCCACACACGCTCTCTCTCTCCGTGTTTATCAGCTGTGCGTATATATGTGTGCGTCTACGTATGCATGTTTGTGTCGGGAGATGGGAAAGAGTTCTATGCAACTTACTCCAACTGCAGAAAGTGATTCTCCGCTTCATTTTTAACTTTTTTCTTTCAAGCTGTTTATTTTGGTGTTTTCAAAACTTTTTATCGATAACCTGCATATATATAGACTATATGCCATGATCATAAACCCTTCTCACCACCCTTTCTCTTCTCCCTCCACTGCCCCTACTGCACTGTGATCCTCTGTATTTCAAAAGTAAAACTCAACTAGTTCACACAGCAAACAAACCACTCATTTTCTTCTTCTCCTAACCAGGCTGATCTCTTCATCGGACACCTGTGCATCAGACACGAAGCAAAGCCTGTGAACCCCAGCATCGGCCAGTGCTGCAACTCCTCGTACTCCAACAGGAGGCCGTGCATCACCAGCTTGGTGGTGGATGAGACCTACGTCCCTCCACCGTTCTCTGAAGACAAATTCGTCTTCCACAAAGATCTGTGTCAAGCTCAGGGTAGAGAGCTTCAAAAGATGAAGCAAGAGTAAGAAAGTTCTATTTTCTTTTATTTACTTTTATATTTATTTATTTATTTGACAGAGAGAGAGAGAGAGAGAGAGAGAGAGAGAGAGAGAGAGAGAGAGAATGGGTGCGCCAGGGCCTCCAGCCACTGCAAACAAACTCTAGATGCGTGCATATACACCCCCTTGGGCATCTGGCTAATGTGGGTCATGGGGAATTGACCCTGAGTCCTTTGGCTTTGCAGGCAAGCGCCTTAACCGCTAAGCCATATCTCCAGCCCTCTGTTTTCTTTTCTTTTTTAAAAATCTTATTTATTTGAGTGAGTGGGAGATAGAGAAAGAAAGAGAGAAAGAGGGAAAGAGAAGTGTCCGGTGACGGGTGGATGGAGTGATGGTGCAGGGTGGGGGTTGCCGGGGCTCTGAAAACTCAAAAACTCTACAAGGAAGGTTTTAGCACAGGACCACCACATAGCAGACTTCACGGGGGCTCTGAAAACTCAAAAACTCTACAAGGAAGGTTTTAGCACAGGACCACCACATAGCAGACTTCACGGGGGCTCTGAAAACTCAAAAACTCTACAAGGAAGGTTTTAGCACAGGACCACCACATAGCAGACTTCACGGGGGCTCTGAAAACTCAAAAACTCTACAAGGAAGGTTTTAGCACAGGACCACCACATAGCAGACTTCACGGGGGCTCTGAAAACTCAAAAACTCTACAAGGAAGGTTTTAGCACAGGACCACCACATAGCAGACTTCACGGGGGCTCTGAAAACTCAAAAACTCTACAAGGAAGGTTTTAGCACAGGACCACCACATAGCAGACTTCACGGTGCTGATGCTGTCTACACCACAGGCTGCTCATAAACCTGGTGAAGCAAAAGCCAAGAATGACGGAGGAGCAGCATGAGGTTGTCACCGCCGAGTTCTCCAGCTTCTTGGAAAAGTGCTGCCAAGCCCAGGAGCAGGAAGCCTGCTTTGCGGAAGAGGTGCGTGCACACGCTTTCACTTGAAGAATACTTGTCTGCATGGTTCCATAGTGAAGAATGAGAACACCCCAGCAAATCTGTAGCTTTAAAATAAAGACAAAAAAATTAAATTAAAATTTTAATTTAGAAATCAGTCAGGCGTGATGGCACACACCTTTAATCCCAGCACCTGGGAGGCAGAGGTAAGAGGATTGCCATGAGTTCAAGGCCACCCTGAGACTGCATAGTGAATCCCAAGTCAGCCTGGGCTAGAGTGAGACCCTATCTCGAACAACCAAACAACAAACAAAAAAATTAATTCAGGGGCTGGAGAGATGGCTTAGCAGTTAAGGTGCTTGCCTGTGAAGCCTAAGGACCCAGGTTCAATTCTCCAGATCCCAAGTAAGCCAGATGCACATGGTGGCGCACACATCTGGAGTTTGTTTGCAGTGGCTAGAAGCCCTGGAGCTCCCATTCTCCCTCTCTCTCTCTCTCTTTGGCTCTAGTAAATAAGTAAAAATTAATTTATAAATTTGATGAGATTTTTAAAAAATCGTCCCCTTTTCCTCACTAAATATTAGGAAGATGTATTGTTAAGTATATAAAGAAAATTAGTAATTTTGATTTGTTTCCTAGTAGATAAAATGATTAAGTCTATATATAAACAATTGATGGTAACTTAGACTATTTCTGGCTTAAAATGAAATTATTTCATGAAATAGATCAAAAAGGTTTGATAGTATATTCATTATCTAAGCAAGATATTAGGAGCATATAAGACATCTTTTGAACCCAGAAACATGCCTTTGTATGTCAGCACACTAGAAAGGAGGAATTATCTGAATCCAATTACTCAATAATTTTAGCTGGATTTATTATTGGCTGCTTTTTAAAAATGGGCACTTCATATGGCATTTAAAAAATGATTTTTTCTGGCTTACTTTACTATGGCTGAAAATTAAAACTGCATTATTTAAGGTGTGCACCATATTTTCATGCCTGTGCATGTTCTAAAATGATTATCCTAATCAAGCTAATTGGCTACATTTTGTAATTTTTTGTTTGCATTATTAAATATATTTGGATATGCCATCACTCAGTTTTGAAAAGATATCCCAAATTAAGTTTTATCTGTGTCAACATGGCCAAGTCTAGAGGCTTTGTTAAATGCAAAGTCTAAAACCAGATGGTCTTTAGAGACATACGGTTTTTCTGTAAACAACAATTTGAATGTGAACATTTGATAGAGGATGTCTAAGATGAACAAAACCTGTGAGAGGGATATAGATCATTTCTGGTAAGTTTGCATAAAAGAAGCAACATTCTCTGACTTGACAAGACATTGATTGAGATGTAGAGAATAGCAGCAAATAGCAGTGCTTTTTTACAGAAATCTTTTAATTTCTAGGAACTTGGAAGTGTGGTGGGGCGAGAACAGACAAGGACTTGATGGTTAGGATAGAAAAGACTTTCCTGCTGGTGTGAGTGGGTCATTGGTCTTCGCTGGCTCCCACCATCTTACCTGGCATCAGAAATAGTTTACTGTTTATTTACAAGGTGTGTGTGTGCACGCGCGCATGTGTGTGTGTGTGTGTGTGTGTGAGAGAGAGAGAGAGAAAGAGAGAGAGAGAGAGAGAGAGAGAGAGAGAGAGAGAGAGAGAGAGAGAGAGAGAGAGAGAGAATGGGCATGCCGGGGCTGCTGCCGATGAACCCCGGAGGCACACACTGCTTTGTGCATCTTGGAAACTGGGTATTCAAACTCGGATTGTTGGGCTTTGTAGGCAAGCACCTTAACCATGGAGCCATCACTCCAGTCCAGAAATGCATTTCTTTAATTTCTTTACTTTTGACTTGGTTAGTGTACCGTCTTACGCATTCAGCACATTTTGCAGAGTTCACTCCATGACTGGCACACTCGTCTACCCCTTCACCTGAGTCTTTTCATCTATTCTTCACTTTTAGGGTCCCAAGTTGATTTTAAGAACTCGTGCTGCTTTGGGAGTCTAAAGAATTTCAGGTAACAAAGATTTCAGAAAATAACATAACAATAAAATAGTAAAGGTAATAGTATAGTGTTCCCCCTAAATATCAATCCCTAGTGATTGGGATCCTAAAACATGCCATTCATTTTCTTTAAAAAGAATGGATTCAATTCAATTCAATTAATTCAATCAAGTAATTCAATTAAAAGGGTTTGTTTTAAGTGCTGAAAGAAAATTTTAGGTGACTTTGCAGGCTTTTTAGAGAATGTCCTTTGAAGGTCTACCTAGCACTTCCCTGATGTAAAATAACAGATCCAGTGACCTTCTGTCCCCACCCACTTAACTAGAGCTCAGTATGAACTCTGTGTTTCAGGGGAAAATAAGAAGATTTATGAGTCTGCAGTCTGGGGCGAACGTCTCTGTTGATTTAGAGCCAACACCCTGTCATGACGTGATGAAGACTTCTGTTTGAGATTTCTCTATCATAGAATAAAGTTTTTCCAACTTTCTTTTTTCTTAGTCTGCTTATTTATGAAAATTTATAGTTCCTTTAGATGACATTGTGTGAAATACATTCTGTCAAAAACAATCAAAAATGAAATAGACCCACGAGCGGCAGTTGGTGTAGAGAATGGACTTGCATCGCCACAGGCTGAACCCTCAGTGACCAGAGCAGACGTCCCCAAGACAAGCACATCTGGGGTCATGCACCACATTGACCTTTAAATGAACGACCACCTATGTGTTCAAATGGACAGTTTACTGACAAATAATGTGAGAAGATACTATGCTTTGTAGAATTCAGGGAAACTCAACATTTTTTTTTTTTCTCAATCTTGTTCCATCCTCTACTCATTGACTTTTTAAAAAATATTTATTTATTTACTTATTTATTTATTTGACAGAGAAAGAGAGAATAGGCCTACCAGGGCCTCCAGCCACTGCAAATGAACTCCAGATGCATGCACCACCTTGTGCATCTGGCTAATGTGGATCCTGGGGAATTGAACCTGGGTCTTTTGGCTTTGCAAGCAAATGCCTTAACCACTATGCCATCCCTCCAGCCCCCTCAATGGCTTTTTTAAACACATATTAGCAGCTCTGTGGTTGCTTTGAGCAAATTTAATCAGCATTTTATTTCCAAGTTTTAAAATCCCTTAAGTGAGCCCTCCCTGGCTGAAGGCCTTGTTCTCAGTGTAGCCGCTGGTCTTCAGTTGTTTTGATGCAGATGTAAGCAAAAGCTCAGGGGCCAGACTGAGCGATGGTACACTGTTCAGACACAAAGGGAGGGCGAGACCAGTCTGGAGGGGCAAATGGCCACACCTGTTTCGGGAGAGTTTGGGGAGATGAATGGGCATCCACCAGCTGCAGTAGAAGAAAAAGCCTTTCGTGGCAGGGCCCTGTGGCAGAGGGACCGTGTATAATAGCATGATGAGAGCTTTTGGGAGGTACCTGTCCTGCTTAGGGGGAAGATGACGGAAAGTGTGAGTGGCCTGGAGGCTGAGAAACTACAAAGTGCTTTTGATGAAGGTTAAAGAGGACATTTAGAAGTGGTGAGGTGTAGATTGCTTAGAGGTTTGAAGAGAACACAGCAATTCTTTGAAGGTTGATTCAGTGAAATCTCAACCAAAATTCCCAGATCTCTTCTTCCCTTTCTTTCTTTCTTTTCTCCTTTTCTTTTTGTAAATTAACAAACTGTTTAACTCAGATACACACATAAAGGAGCCTGTGAAGCTGAAATAGCCTTGAAAGAAAAGAAAGAGGACATTATAGGGCTAACATGACTTTATTTCAATAATTGTTATAAAGCTATAGTAATAAAATAGTAGAATATTTGTATACTCTAGATTAATAAGTCATGGAACAGAATAAAGAGGCCAGAAGTGTACTCACATATATATGGACAAGTGAGTTTTGATAAGTATGAAAAGGCAAAATAGAGGGTGGGGAGAGAAGAGCCTTTCTGATGACTGGTATTGGAGCAGCTGGCAATCTGAATTAACTACAGAGCTGAGAACTATACATGCCATCATCTAAATGAGTTACAACAAGTCATAATACTGAAGAGGGGATACAGTTAGGGTACCTGGACCCCTGAAGGTGTAAAAAGGGTAGGAAAGTTCTTCTTATCTCTTGCCTAGTCCCAAAGAACTGGTTTTCCACGAACAGTCAAGAACCCTACTGGGAGGTCTTTCATGGGATTTAAACGCTGTGGCTGGTCAAGTTCAGCTCATCTTTTCCTAAGACTGCCCTAGTCCTAACCAAGCAGCTGGCCTCCGGTTCACCTGGGCCCAAGACACCATCCTAAGGATACAAATACCTTTACAAGGAGAGGGCGGGCTCTCTGATCACTTGGGAACCTCCAGCTGTGGGTGAGTTTTTCCCTCAGCTGGGCCTGAGCTAGCTTGACTGGGTTCAGGCCCAGGCCCAGCAGGGAGGCCCCTAGCCCTTACTCTCTGCATGGGTTGCTTGTCCTCTCCAGCCCCCCACATAGCAGGAGCTCCTTGAACTCTCTTTCTCTTTTCTTTCCACACTTTATCCCCCCCCAGATCCCTATCTGGTCACACAGACTCTTGAGCTCCAGCTGGTGTTCTTCTCTTCTCCCCACTTTGTTTCCCCTTACTTTCCTGTCTTACCCTTTCCACGCTCCTTTATAAAATCTAAACAAAATGTGGCATTTTGGAAAACATTGAATCTAAAACTGCCAATTCTTTGGTTAGTTTACTAACCAAACTCAGGGCTTGGGATTCCAGAAATCACCCGAGAAGCCCATTACAATACAAAATCTAAAAATTATAAAGTTTTACGAAAAATTCTTTGTAGATATGATACCAAAAGTATGGTCCATGGGCTGGAGAGATTGCTTAGTGGTTAAGGTGCTTGCCTACAAAGCCAGAGGACCCAGGTTCGAGTCCCCAGTACCTATAGAAAGCTGGATATACAAGGTGGTGCTTGTTTGCTGTGGCTAGAGGCCCTGGTGCACCCATTCTCTCTCTCTCTCTCTGCCTCTTTCTCTCAAATAAACAAATAAAATATTTTTTAAAGGATGGTCCATAAAAAACGAATAGATAAATCTGGCTTCAAGTAAAATGAAACCATTCTCTAAAAGACATCATTAAGAGAATGAAAAAGATGAATCCAAGACTAGGTGAAAACTTTTACAAAGCTTAGAAATTCAAAGTATAACCTTTCTTGTATCCAGAATATATTGAAAAACTTTTAAAACTGAGCAATGAGAAGATAAGCAACGCAAAGCTAATGGGGTGTTCAGACTGAGCCCTTAGTCGGTCGTCCCGCCCAACCGCAGAGCCCACCAAAATGCTCTAAGTCTGCAGGGCTCGAGCGGTGGCCATATCCATTCTGTGAGTCCAAAGATCAGCCTAGTCCAGTGACAGCCACCCCGAGGCTCTTCCCAGGCGGGGGTGAGCTACGGCTGTGATCTCTACAAGCCATAGTTTCTAGTACTGCCTCCCCAGTAACTCTGCTTGTCCTCGAGCTGCAGTCCGCTTCATGCTGCTGGGACAAAACACCCGACCAGAAGCATCTGGCGGGGAACAAAGGGTCTACTTTGGTCTACTGTCTCAAGGGGAGGCTTGACGATGGCAGGGGAACCGTGGCAGGAGCAGAAGCTGGACTTACACTTCCCACAGCAGGTGGAAAACAGCCGCAAGGAAGTGAGCTGAATTGTGGCAAGGGGGAGCTGGGCTATAAACATCCCTACATCCGCTCCCAACAACACACCTCCTCCGACAAGACTCCACCTCCCCATCTGCCACCAGCTGGGGACCAAGCATCCAAAACACAAGTTTTTGGGGGGACATCTGATTCAAGCTACCACACCTTGGAACCCAAATTTCAACCCCAGTCAAGCGTTGAATTCAAGCAGCAGCATCACGTGGCTGGGTTAGTCCTGATCATGTCACTGTGGCAGAATTCTTAACAGGTACAAACTTAAGGGCGGAAAGATAGATTTATGTTGGCTCCCCGTCAGGATCCGTTAAGGTGGGTAAGGCATCTCAGAGGGCTTGGCCTACAGTGACAGGAACATGCAACTGCTGCTTCTGATGTGGGGCTGAACGGAGAGGACACAAGAAGGATGGACAGGTGGTCACCCTTAAAGCCCATCCCCAAGTGGCCTATGCCCACTATCTAGGACCTTCTTCCCAAAGACGTCACAATTCCCTAGAGAATGCCAAGATGGGGGTCACACATTCAGACACATGAGCCTCTGGGGAGTATTTCACGTTCAAGTCATCATAGTAAATAAAATGTCTTGCAACCCTGCCTGGCTTATAACCTCCTGTAGCAGCCACAGGGCAGCCGTATCTGATTTCAGAGGCCAACCAGTACTGCCACCAGACAGTGCGGGGAGCCTGCAGCCCACCTGCTTTACAGCAATGGCAGTGGCCCAGTCTAGTTAGATAACTCAAAAATAAACACTACTGAATGTTGTAATTACCAGGTGGCCACCCAATAATTCCAGGCTAAAGAGTGAAGCTTTGTTCTTACTACAGAACACCTGTAAAGTCCGGAAGCCGCAGCTCCTTCCTCAGGTGCACAGACAGTGATGGAAAGAAAGGAACGAGGGCTGTGAAGAATCAAGCAATTATGAATAAACCTCTGACCTGTGAAATGACCAAGAACTCAGAGCAATCATGTCTTATTTCAGGGAACGATGAGGAAATACGGCTAGAAGATTAAATATGATTTGGAAAATGTCGAATAGACAATTCAAGAAATTTGATACCTGTAATTTCAACACTGGGGAGGGAGAGGAAGGAGGGTCTCTAATTCAAGGTCAGTCTGGGGATTACGGACATAACTCCCTCTGTGGGTGGGAAGGAATGAAGAAAGCGTATGGGAGTGTCTGCCCAGAGGCGTACTTCATTGATCCCAGCACTCAGGAGGCTGTTAGGAAAATATGGGGCATAATAAAAAGAGCCTGTCTCGGAGAAGAAAAAACAGTTGAAATCTAAGCTTGCCAGAAATACTGAATATCATCAGGAGAATTAATGAGTTTAAGATTTTAGATTTTCAGAAGGACAAGAGACAGAAAAACGTACCCGCCTCTTCCTGTTGGTGGCCCCGCTGTCTGGGCACACATCTGGATCATCAGCTGCAGTGTCAATGATGCCACCTGCCCTGAAAGTGTCCTGGCATGTGCCACCATGCTTGGCTCTATGGAGTTTTTTGTTGCAAATGTATTATATAACCTTATGGTGGTGAGCCCTGCCTTCTGGCTCAGGTGAGCTGAGGGACAGCTGACTGGTTTGGGCTAAGGGCTGTCTCAGGAAGAGGCTGGCCATGACACCAAGTTCTGGGGGCTGAGCTTGACCAACTACAATGTTAGGGCTAGATTTAAATCCTAGGACAGACCTCCCTCCCAGGAGGGGCCCAGGTTGTTTGTGGAAAAAAACAGATCTTCTTTAGGCAAGAGATAAGAATTAAGGTCATCCTTTGATGTCTAGCAAGTGCAGACTACAAGGATAGGCCCAAAGGCATTCTTGTTTCTTACTTTCAGGGGCCCAGTCACCCTAACTGCCTAAAAGAACTACCTGACTCCCTCTCAATACTTGGATTTGACACAGGGAGATGCGACTTCTCTAGCACTAGCGATGCAAATGATGCATCAAGGGACAATAGTAATAATGCGGGCTAAGACTGTGCACATGGGCAGAGACTGCTGAGGTTTTGAGGGTTCCCAGGCCTGGTCTTTCTAAGATCTCTTTGAAACTGAGTAAGAATTAGGTTATCAGGTTTGCTGTGAAAGTATTTATTAAAAATCATTACTATGGAGCTGGGTATGGTAGGGCATTGACACCTTAGATATGAACTCTTATTTACCTAGGATAAGACATGTTTACCTCCTCATTTTCCACTTTAGAACTTTGTCCAGGTCAACAGGCATTTCTACGAAATGAGATATTGTAGACCAGCATTTACAAACATGTTTATCAATTACTTAATTAGAAGGTTTGTGTGTTGTAACCTTGGATAAATAATAGACTACATTACTGTTTTTAAATCTAGGATTTCATTAATGAATAACAATATTTCTTCATTCTTACGAATTTCCTGAATTCAGTGAGGATTTTGGTGTATCCTTAGAAAAAATATTCATCAGAAAAGCTGGTTGTTAATCATAACTCCTTAAAAAGAATATAAATAAAATATTCATTTTTATCAAATGGTAGAATATCTTCCCTAAAACTTAACCTGAAATAATGAAGCCTCTTAAAGCTACATTTTTTCCCTGTTTACTTTAGCTTTATTAAATGCCAAATTTTTCAGATAATTTACAACATGCGGGTAGAAAATTCCTTAAGTGTCTGGAGTTTGATTGCAGTGGCCAAGGCCCTGGTACTCCAATTCTCTCTCTTTCTCTTTTTCTCTCTCTAAAAAGAAAAGAAAGAAAAAGAAAATCTTATTTACAACTGTGGTAGTTTGAATAGATGGACCCCAATATATTCAGCATTTTATTAGTTTGTAGTTTGCATCTGCATCCACCTAGGTGGAGGAAGTGTCAGTGGGCACGTCTTAGGGTCCAGCCTTAAGGTGTGGAGGTGTATGTGCAATCCCAGTCTAAGGATATGCAAAGCGCCAGGAGTTCCTGAAGTGGTGTGTGTGTGTGTGTGTGTGTGTGTGTGTATTGTAGTTTGGGTTTTTTTTTTTTTTTTTAGTTTTTTGCTTGTGGCTCCTCTCTCTCTCTCTCTCTCTCTCTCTTTCTCTCCCACTCTCTCTTTGCTCAGACCTGTGAAAGTAGGCCAGTTTTCTTCTGTCATTATGGAACTTCCCCTGGATTTGTAAGCTTTAATAAATATCTCTTCCTCCATAACTGTGCCTGGCCTGGAAGTTCATCTCAGTGACCTGAGGCTGTCTGCTACAACAATCCATCGATCCTGTATGTAATGATAAGTAATAGGCATAGTGACTATTACAATGGATGTAAAAAGGCTTGTCTTTCACAGCAGGCATCACTATCAAAAATGTCATTGAAGGGGCTGGAGAGATGGCTTAGTGGTTAAGCACTTGCCTGTGAAGCCTAAGGACCCCGGTTCAAGGCTCAGTTCCCCAGGACCCACATTAGCCAGATGCACAAGGGGCACACACGTCAGGAGTTCGTTTGCAGTGGCTGGAGGCCCTGGATCGTCCATCCTCTCTCTCTCTGCCATTTTCTCTCTATCTGTTACTCTCAAATAAATAAATAAAAATAAACAAAAACAATTTTTAATGTCATTGAAATAAGGAAGGAGCACCAACACAAGCTGATGATCAGCACCCGCTATGCACCAGGTACTGTGCTCAGTGCTCCTCCCACACATTCACTGAACCCTAACAAAGCACAGTGCAATAAAACTTATTTACACTTCACAGGGAAGCACGAACTCTCAGGGTGTTTTCCTTCTATTTTTTAAAAATATGTTATTTATTTATTTATTTGAGAGAGAGAGTGAGTGAGAGAGAGAGAGAGAATGGGCACACCAGGGCCTCCATCCACTGCAAACAAGCTCCAGATGAATACATTACCCTGTGCATCTGGCTTACGTGGGTCCTGGAGAGTTGAACCGGGATCCTATGGCTTTGCAGGCAAACGCCTTAACCACTAAGCCATCTCTCTAGGCCTTCCTTCTATTTTCTTATGAGTAGAGGTTAAACACAGAACAACAGTCTCAAAAGCTTTTCTTTATTTTGTATAGTAAATAATTGTTTATTTAACAGAGAACCGCTAAGCTCTTTAGAAGGCATTAGTATAGGAAGGAAGACAGTGCTTCCAGGAAGAGTAAGTGTCTCCCTGTGATGAGTCTTGGTGATGAGGAGGCTGGGGCCGCAAGCAATCCAATCCATGTGAGATGCTTTCTATGCCAAATTAAGCCTGACAAGGAACTAGGGCTGCAGACTTTGTTCCCGTTGCTCTCCTTTACTTGTAAGTGTGCTAATAGCTTCTGATGAAAGAGCTAAATAACCAAGTCATCAAGTTTCATTCAGAAATTCCTTCATGCCTAGTGCCACTCATTTGTAAACCAGTTGTATACACATTTACATGTAAATAAATCATTCACAGATACAGTGAATGTTAAGTATAAGAGAAGGATATTCTGTTAAATTGTTCTTATCCTTATGGTAAATAAAAAGTGTTTTAAAATGTGTGAATGGGGGCTGGAGAGATGGCTTAGTGGTTAAGCGCTTGCCTGTGAATCCTAAAGACCCCAGTTCAAGGCTAGATTCCCCAGGATCCACGTTAGCCAGATGTACAAGGGGGCGCACACATCTGGAGTTCATTTGCAGTGGCTGGAGGCCCTGTCGTGACCTCTCTCTCTCTC
Organism: Jaculus jaculus; assembly: GCF_020740685.1. Classification (NCBI taxonomy): domain Eukaryota; kingdom Metazoa; phylum Chordata; class Mammalia; order Rodentia; family Dipodidae; genus Jaculus; species Jaculus jaculus. The sequence goes on along the minus strand of NC_059112.1, from coordinate 2,709,348 downwards.
TACGTCACTCTCAAATAAATAAATAAATAAAAATAAACAAAAAATTTTAAGAAAAAAATGTGTGAATGTATATACTTCAGAATTTAATGGGGGATTTCAATCTGGAAGAGCTCCTTTAATACAGATGCCTTAGTCCCTTTGGGATGCTGTAGTAAATACCATGTTAGGAGGATTACCGATAGCAGATGTTCATTGCTCACTGTGTGGGAGGCTGAGAAGCACAAAGTCAAGATGTTATGTGGATGTTTCTCATACTGGGTGCCTTGTGAGAATACCCTCTCTGGGCTACAGGTGGCATCTTCTTGCTATGTTTTCGTTCGGTGGGAAGGGTGAAAGAGATCCCTTTGTTCACTTTTACAAGGACACTAGGGCTCCATTCTTGTAACTTATTTTAAGTTTCCACTCTCTAATACCTTGAGGGTTAAGATTTCAATGTATGAAAGTTGGCGGAATCCAGCATCCAGATCACAGGAGCAAATAAAACTGTTTAGTTTTGCTTTTGTGTGTGTGTGTGTGTGTGTGTGTGTGTGTGTGTGTGTGTGTGTGTGAGAGAGAGAGAGAGAGAGAGAGAGAGAGAGAGAGAGAGAGAGACTATGTGTGTGTGAGAGATGGTATGTGTACCGTATGGTTTGGGTGGTACGTGTGTGGTGTTTGCTTGCTCCAGTAAGTGCCCATGCAGTGCCCTGTGGGCCTGGCTGTAGCTGGACGCACTTGCCTGTGGCAACTGGAGCAGAATGTTGAGTGTCCCGCCCGCTGCTCTTCTGTCTATTTGAGCAGGAGTCTCTTACTGATCCTGGAGCTTGCTGTTTGTCTCCAGCGAGGGTGATTCCCTGGTCTCTGTTCCCCCATGCACAGGGTCAAAGGTGCTCATGGCTACACCCAGCTGTTTGTGTGGATTCTGGGGTATTGAACTCAGGCCTCCTAGGCTATCATGCTTCTTTCTACAGGAACTATACTCCATTGATGAACCATCTCTCCAGCCATATAGCATGTTAATTGCCAGAATCGTGTAGAGGAGAATGTAAGAGGTATGTGTTTTTTTTTTTTTAAATCAATATTTGTTTGTTTGAAATTTGAAAATAAATCATTCCGGAGTAAGGAATAGGGTGCCAGTGATACATTAGAGAAAGATGGGGGGAAAGTAATTCTATATTTAGCATCTACTATTCTATTTCAGCACTGGCATTATGGCGGCTCAATTTCTTCAGAAAGCAGCTTATGAAGAAGCAGAGACTGTCGATGAGGAGCTACTAGATCTTGCAGAAAGTGCAAGAGTGTCAGATTGCCAGGGTTATTTTCAGAATGTGTCACCAATTGGTAGTCAAACTGGTTGTTGCTTTATGTTTTTAAAACTAGATTGTACATGAAAGGTATTGGTTGTTCTGATGAGAGCTGGTCAAATAATTATGTAGTGCATTGTAAGAACATGAATGTGAGCCACACCCCATGTATAATCTTTAGGAGTTTATAAACCTATGTTTAATAAGCCTGCCCCTGGAAGACCAAGCTCTTAGAGAAGAGCTTCCTCAAGAGAAGGAATCATACCCTTGAATACTAAGGTGTTTATTGATTGCTCTGCCTGGGCCATCAGCATGTTATTGACTGACACCATCACCTGAAGATCCATGTAATATTGAGGGATTTATTTTAAAGTTTCTTTGTGACTATGAACAGGAAAAACAAGAAGTGAATATTAGTATGAATTCTTTTCCTAGTCAGTAGAAAATAATGGGAATTATTATTGTTTCATTATAAACCCTGTTTGCCTTGTGATTAGCAAATTTCATGAAAATCAGAATTCCCCTAGGAAAGTCTTGACAGACATGCTTTAACAATATCAATGCTTTGGATACATTATTGTTATTATATCATGAGAAATAATTTAAAGTATAGATGAATATTCTTTCTTCATTATCTGTGGAGTTTGTTTATTTCCTCTTCTTGGGGCTATTGTCTATTGCTCATGTGCTAGACTCTGACTAGATGCAGTCTGAATAGACGCACAGACGTCTTAAGTCTGACTAGATGCAGAGACATCTAAAGTCAAGTCTGACTAGATGCAGAAGCGTCTTAAGTCTGAATAGATATAGAGACATCTTAAGTATTAGAAACACATTTTAAATGAAGTTCTGCCAGTGACCAACTTCAATTTACAATGATTCTTATTCATTCCTGTTGCAGTTACCTTTGTGTTTCTGGCACAAAGCACCCAACCAAAAGCAGCTTGTGGGAGGAAAGGGTTGATTTTAACTTACAGACTCAAGGGGAAGCCCCATGATGGCAGGAAAAAAGATGGCATGAGCAGAGGGTGGACATCACCTCCTAGCCAACATCAGGTGGACAACAGTAGCTGGGAAGTGTGGCAAACACTGGCAAGGGGAAGATAGCTGTAATAGCTATAAGCCTGCCCCCAACAACACACCTCCTTTAGCAAGGCTCCAATTCCCAAGTTGCTATCAGCTGGGGACCTAGCATTCAGAACACATTCTTTTATGGGGTGGGACACTTAATTCAATCTACCACAAGACCCATTTCAAATGATGACTCCTTCTGCTCTTGTCTGTAAATATGAAAACACATATTATTTGCAGCTAACTAAATCCCACACATTTACTGCCAACAAAAAGTATATGAAAACTAATCAAATAATTACATTTCAAACTGAAAGTTGACATTGAACACACACTGCTTCAAAGTTCAATTCTTAAAACATGTTCCCACAGAAATGAAGCTAAAAGTGAGTAGGAAATAGGGAAAACAAATTAACAGCTAGTTTTTGGTGGATAGTTCTCATTAAAAATATCTTGTCCTGGGCTTGGCGGTTAAGGCATTTGCCTGCAAAGCCAAAGGATCCCTGTTCAATTCCCCAAGTAAGCCAGATGCACAAGGGGGCGCATGCGTCTGGAGTTCGTTTGCAGAGGCTGGAAGCCTTGGTGTGCCCATTCTCTCTCTCTTCCTCTTTCTCCCCCTCAAATAAACAAATAAATAAAATATATTTTTAAAAAATCGTGTCCTGGATATTCAGAATTATGTTTAGTTATTTAAAAAAAAAAAAAACCTTTCAGCTGCTTGAATATACAGAATTTGCATAGGAAAAGGGCCAGTGATAAATTACATGTGGTCAATAACCAACATGTATGAATTTAGACTTACAGACTTAACAGATTTCCACTCCAAAGATCTGTGACCAGACATTATTTGATTCAAAGTTTAACATGGTGTGACAGTTGCCTTTTATTTATAATAATTTCTTTTTTTAAAAATTATTTATTTATTTATTTGAGAGCGACAGACACAGAGAGAAAGACAGAGAGAGGGAGAGAGAGAGAATGGGCGCGCCAGGGCTTCCAGCCTCTGCAAACGAACTCCAGACGCATGCGCCCCTTGTGCATCTGGCTAATGTGGGACCTGGGGAATCGAGCCTAGAACCGGGGTCCTTAGGCTTCACAGGCAAGCGCTTAACCACTAAGCCATCTCTCCAGCCCTATAATAATTTCTTAAAGTTCCTGTGGTTAGGAATATAAGTCACATACACTCTACGTTGTCATTTCCTCACATAGATGACTACCTTCTTCACGGACATTTGAAACCACCAAGGAAGGGTCAGCAAGCATGCACTTACTGACACTGTAATGCAAACAACACAGTGAGGCACAAGTGCTTTCTACCCGGTAAGAGTGACGGTGCCTGTGCCCATGGTGTACTCCAGAACCCAAGGCCCGTGCACATCTGTGAGGACGGAGAACAAGTGTCTGCCAAGCAAAGGCAAGTGTTTCTCCTTGCCACGGCCTTTCTTGTACAGACCCACCAGCCTGACCATGCTGCTTGCTAAGAAACAGCTGTTCAGCGGTGCTGTCAGCGAGGAAAGAAGCCCACATGTCTGGAGATAAAGGGTCAGCACCCACATATCAACTGCCAGTTAGGGCTCTGCTAGGGCAAGGGTGGGCCTGCAGCAGAGCATCACCCAGCCGCTGACCAGACAAACAGAATCAAAGCTCTTCTTCAGATCTATTTAAAAGATTTCACTTTAAAAAAGTACCCAGGGTCTGGGGATGCAGCTCAGTTGGTAGAGCACTTGCCTAGCACGCATGCCCTGGGTTCTATCCCCAGCACCACACAAAACTGAATAGATGGAACAGACCTGTAATCCCAGCTCTCAGGGGGTAATGTAAGGAGGATCAGAAATTTAAGGTGATCCTCAGTTACAAAGAGCATTCCTGACCAGCCTGGGCTACATGAGACCCTACCAAAAAGAAACAAAGCCACAAAACAGATACCCAGGCATACAGTCATTAAATTTGAGGAACACAGTCTAGTTTAGATATTTCAAAAATCAACATTTAAATATCTAGTGTGAGCATGTGGACAGAAACATGTACATATTTCTGCCTTAGTGTAAGAATTTGTTGAAAAACAATAAATTCACAGGATATAGCAGTTTTATTGGTGGCAATTTGCCATGTTCTCCTGCTATCCTTGACATGTACGCTGAGGCAAATGCAGGTCCTTTCCTTCCAATCTGGATTACTAACTTTCAGATCACACACTATATACCACACAATAAATATATCTAGATAAGCAGAGGCAGGGAGCTTATAGGAATGCAGAGAGTCTCTGCAGGAATCAGGTATCAAACCCAGGCAAGAAGTCTGCTGGATAGACTGCTGCTGTGGAGGCCAGCTGTGCTAGGTCCGGGCTCAGACTCAGAGCTGCAGAGGTGTGAAACGGTGGAGGCCCTCCTGAGGGGGAGGAGCCAGTCCAGCAGTTGGCCGATGTACATGCAGGTCCAGACATTAACTCGAACAGGCCATGTCACTGGTGGGGACTGAGGCAAGCTGAAGCCCATGGGACAGTCAGGAATTCCTTTTGAGGTATGACGGGGTGGCTCTCTCCTGGAGTCTCTTAGGGCAGGATACAGTCTGAAAAACCATGTATTTTCATATGCTATTAAATATTCTAAATAATAACACAACTGTGTTTATTTCACTGGAGGGACACTAGGTGGGCTTTATAAATGACATGCTGAAAATTAGCAGTGGTTTGCTAGTCATTACAATGAGACACTCAAGGCTAAGTACAGGGTCACTTTTCCCTTGCTTTCTCATTGATCTCAGTGAGAAATGATCTCATTTTCTGAAAATCTTACAGAATTTTATCTCTTTCTCCTACTGAGCTCCTCCTTGAAGTTAAACAATCTATCAAAAGAGATTCTGCTATAGTCTAAGTACTCAATGACTAGTATTTTCATCAAAGCCCTTATAAGTATTTCTTCCCTCCCTCTCCACTATTGATGGAGAATTTATGGGCTCAGGAGGGGTCCCCCAGATTTTATAAACTCCAAGTTTTGGGTTCTCTCCTACCTTTAACAAAGAATTAGTAAAGATGGACTGAAGAAGGATAAATTATAAATTATTAGTTTATTTAGGGGGAAATCACAAGTTGTGGGGTTTAAGGAAGATTGGGGTCTAGGAAGTAGGAAACATGCTTTCATGTGGAAAACAGTGTAGTTTTGAGGTTTTTTAGAAAGAGACTGGAGTAGAGCTGCAAATGCATGGAAAGTGGAATCTAGGAACTTGTGTGCAGAGAGTTAGGAGGAACCCCCATATCATCTGCCATGTGTTTTTCCATGTAGGGAAGTTAAGAGGGCAATGGCGAGGCTCAAGAAAAAAATGACAGGGCAGATATCAAAGCAGAGACCAGGAGATTCGGAGGAGAAATGAGGAATGAAGAGGGTTACATGCATGGTTACTCCAAGTTTAAAGCAATTTTACAGATAGCAAGCCTAGAGGTGGTGAAAGCACCCACTGGTAGATATGGAGTGTAAGGCAAATATGCACATAGATTAGGAGACCAGAGGAAAATCATACATGGAACTGAAGTCAGAAGTCACCCCAAACTATAAAGCAGAGGCAAGCAGAAAAGCCATGCAGACCAAGAAACAGTGTTCTATGCCTTCCTCCCCTACTCGACGCGAGCAGCCAGGCTGGGTGAGAGGAGAAGCTCCTCACGTATCCAAGCAGAGACAAGAGGGAAGCCCGAGAGAGAGGGCAGAAAGAAGGCGGCGGCCTTTGTAATACAGAAGGTGCTTTCTTTCTGTCAGATTCAGGTATGTAAGGGGAAGACCTGATTTGATTCGTAGATTTGGAGGGTGAGCCTCAGGGCCAGCCCGCCTGGACCATCTATCTAGGTAGTGAGCTAGACTGTGGGCCGCAGAGGGCAAGGTGGCATGTGGGTAGTATCTGGTTTTCTTTGGGCCTCAATCTCTAACTGAAACTGTCAAAAACAAAAACAAAAAAAAGCTAGCTTTCTCCTATCTTCCTTCACTATTGTCTTGGTGGATTCTAGCTCCTTCAAAATCTAACTGTCAATTCCTGAGCAAGACAGTCGTTTCTCTTCCCTTTTGGTTTCTTTTTAATAAAAACTGAAAGCTGGTGGTCATACATGGACATCCATCTCATGGCCAGCACGTCGGAAGGACGCGTTTATTCCTGGAGGTGAGTGTTGTTGGTGTCTCGTACTGAACTGCCAAAGTGACCGTGCTTTCTTCGGCTTCACCTCAGTCAGGGGAAACCCCTCGAGGCGCGCAACCTGCCCCTGTGCTGCGTACATCGGCAGATGCTGCAAGTCAGCGAAGACAGTTTTCCTTCCCTGTGATGCCTCTTCTGCGTCTCTTCTATCTTCTTTTAGCAGGGAAAATGATATAATCCATTATCTAAAAATTGTGTCTGTGATCAGAACATGGGATCTCTGAGTTAAAGCCTCAGAGATCCTTAATATTTATTTATTTATATAGCATTTTGAGTGCATGTGATATCACAAAAGGGTAACAAAGACATAATTATAATATGTTACATTAAGTAACATTTAACCAAACTTAACAAATAAAATCATTTTGATTATGTCAGTTTCTGGTTTGAATATTCCTCTATCCATTTTCCTGACTTATTCTTGAAAAATACCACTATAAAAAATAAATAACAACAAACTGGTGAGGAAGTGGGTAAAGAGGAAGGGAAAGTAGTCTAATTACTATGGAAGTGAAGGTAGAGGTTTTTCAAACAATTGAAAACAGACCTACCATATTGAAACGGTTCTTTTTGAGAGCAGTGGAGCCTTATCTCAGCTCTTAGGTGGGCTCCGCGTGGGAGCTGGGCTCTTGGTGGTCACCAAGGCTCCGTGGAGTCACTGGATTTGGGCTCTTTGCCCAATCAACTCAAGAGTGAATCTCATGGATGACAGAGGATGAGCTACACAGGAGAAATGTGACCTAGCCAGCTTGGACCAAAAAAAAAAAAAAAAAAAAAAAAAGCTCACCGAGGAGGGCTGGAGGGACAGCTTATCGGCTAAGGTGCTTGCCTGCAAAGGCAAAAGGATTCAGGTTTGATTCCCTAGGACTCATGTAAGCCAGATGCACAAGGTGGCTCATGTGTCTGGAGTTCGTTTACCGTGGCTGAAAGCCCTGGCACACCCATTCTCTCTCTTAATCTGTAAGCCATCTCTCCAGCCCTGGGTTCAATTTTTTAACACCCATATAAAGCCAGACCCAAAGAGTGGTGCATGCATCTGATGTTCATTTGCAGTGGCAAGACCTTGGCACACAAATACACACATATAAGCAAATAAGTAAAATAAAAAAAAATAGGCAATAGAACCTCTGACAGTTTCCCAATGTTTCCAAATAAATGCCTTAATGTCAGTAAAATGTAATGGTCCTGACTGGCTTTCAAAGGAAAACTTGTGACCTCTGAATGTTAATTTTCATTTTGTAATCCATCTTTGGTGACACAGATTTCTCATAAATATTTAAGAAGACGCCCAGAGCTGGCAGCGCTGGTGATTTTAAGAGTGGATGCAACACATCAAGATTTATTGAGGATGTGCTGCAAATTAAAGAACCTGCTGGAATACCACAGCCATGAATTCTTTCATCAAAATGTGTTCCTCAGGCTGATCGTGGTGGCACATGCCTTTAATCCCAGCACTTGGGAGGCAGAGGTAGGAGGATCGCCATGAGTTCAAGGTCAGCCTGGGCTAGAGTGAGACGCTACCTCAAAAACAAACAAATGAGCCTGTGGGCCTCATAAGCGATTATAAACATGACCAAAATCCCCTGCTATTAGCAGCGCTGTGCTTGCATAAGATGATTTTGCATTTCTTGCTAATTGCGAGCCCTGGACAAGAAACATGCTTCCTTTCTAAACCAAAGTGGGTCATCACACATCCACAGTGGGTTTCTGGGTGTCACCTCTTCTAGGCTGTCTCCTGAGGCCTCTGCAGTCTCCCCTTAAAGCAAACACAGATGCCTGCTTAGCTAAGTGGCAAGCCGTGGCCTGTTTGGGCTCATCTACAGCTTCACCCAGCAAACCTGGAAAACGTTCCCCTTTCAGGCCAGAAACCTGACTGCTCACAGACAGCATCTCATGCTGCATTGGATCGCAAAAGCTGGGGTCCTCACCAGCTTCCTGCCTGACGACAGTCATCGGTGGGTTACCAAGGTCTGAGTGGGCCTGGCTCTTGTGACTGTAGCTGATGGGGCACCCACTCATGGAGGGCTGTGGCCCCCGGTGGCTGGGAAGGGCCCAGGCCTGTTCTTCCTTATCTGGGCTCAAGCAGGCACATTCACTCTTCCTGTTCTCAGAAAAAAGGGTCTCTGAGGGAGACTGGTTTCAGGTAAGGGGTCACCCTCTCAAAGCATCGCTGTAGACCTCGGCGCTAATCTACTGCAGTACCCTGCAGGACCATGGTCGTCAGAGCTCAGGAGGCAGCCTTGCAGTGCCCTGCTGGGTCTCCCAGGAGCTTCGTGAGAGGGACATGCGGGGTTACTGAGTGAGCGTTATAGTTCCTCTGTAATGGTCATGAGATCGGGACCGTGTGAAGACAGTGAGGACAGGGTCAAGAATCCCGGCAACTCGTGCAAATCCGATGCTTATTAGGGTAAGATAGACCATGTCTGCTCATCTCCCGTAATTATGATTCTGGCAGAGTTAAGCCTGCCAGGTTACTAGAACCTTCTCCTTGGAATCTGTTTTCATGATTCAAGAATTCTTTGATTTGGAGCGGGTCATAGTGGCACCTGTCTTTAATCCCAGTACTCGGGAGGCAGAGGTAGGTGGATCACCGTGAGTTTGAGGCCACCCTGAGACTACATAGTGAATTCCAGGCCAGCCTGGACTAGAGTGAGACCCTACCCTGAAAAAACCAAAAGAAACCCTCTTTGATTTGTACACACACTGCTATATGTTTATGTTAAACCATGACTTCTCAACATACCCACATTTCTATACCTCTAAGGACATAGGTATATGTCTGCATGTATGTCTGTGCTGTGAATGTAAAAAGGACAATTGTTAAACTAGTCCCCTCCACACACAGATATATTAGTGCAACTTTAAATAAATTCTAACAATCTTTACTTTCCAGAGGGAGAAGTTGCAATGAGAGGTGTGTGAACGACTTGATGGTGAAATTCACCATGATTTATGTGAGAAATTAGGAGGTAGTAACTTCCATGACAGGTATGGCTCTAAGATACTGTTCAGCTTCATCCATATTAGTGACTTTTTGTTAATTTCTAAGGCTGAGAGGTTGTATCCAACCTTAAACATCTCATGCCTTGAGTGTTGGTAAAATAGATGTCTAGGGCTGGAGGGATGGCTTAGCAGTTAAGACATTTGCCTGCAAAGCCAAAGGACCCAGGTTTGATTCCCCAGGACCCACGTTAGCCAGATGCACAAGGGGTGCATGCACCTAGAGTTCATTTGCAGTGGCTGGAAGCCCTGGTGCACCAATTTTTTCTCTCTCAATCTCTGTCAAATAGATAAATAAATAAAAATAGATGTCTACATGCTACTGGGGACTCCAACGCTGCTTTCCAGGTCAATCCCAGAGGTGGTTGATGGCCAGGGGACAGGGAACAATGCAGGCCTAGCCTAGTCCCGTGACATGTCACAGGCCCTCTTTCTCCTACCTGACCACTTGCATTGTGATTTAGAATCAAGCTTGCATCAGAGATAGAATCCAGGGTCCCTGTGTCAGTTTCAAGATAGATTAATCAAGCAAATTTACTACTTTTAGCACCAAGCAAATTTACTACTTTTAGCACCAACCATACAGCTACATGGGTTACTCAAGTTATTTGTCAGAGGAAACATACACTTCTCATTGGGTACAGAAAGCCTGGCAAATCCATTGTATTTAAAAGATTAAGTCATCCAAAAGCAAAAGCCAATATTTAGCAATCTCTAAGATCTCACTGTAATAGTCTATTTAGAAGCACAGTATTAAAGAAAAATTCAATTTGATACAGGATCTCCTATTATCAAGCTTAAATTAAATGTCCAGAATAATGGATCATGGAAAGAATTCTGGCTCGTGAAGGCAGCGAGATTTTTGGCTTATTACTTTTATGTTGTGTTCAGTCATTAACACCCCACAAAAGGATTAGATTTGTGGCTCTCAAACTCCAGGATGCATCAGAATTCTGCAGAAGAGGTACTATAGCAGACCCCCCACAGTTTCTGATTCGGCACCAAGACCATAGTGTGGCGCTCTTACAAGTGGCCGGCACTTCCCCCAGTTCTCGCTCTCTACTCACACGATGATCCGATGGAATTCTCCTCAGGTCTCAGAGAAGTAGCCCGTGCTCGGCTGCTGACAACAGAGATGGCTTTCACAGTGGCCGCAGTAGTTTACGTCTCTGCCTCCACCCCATTCTTGAGCCTAGACTCAAGATGCTCCCGTGGGCCAGGAGTCTGCGTGGAATGAGTTCTATTGGTGACGGAGGCAATCTAAGAGGACTCTTTCGGGAATCTACTGGAAGTGACTGTCATAGTGTAGCAGACTTTGAGAGCGAAGGGGCCTTTCTCATCTCAGATGGACTGGTGTCCAGTGGCTATGGCTGTCTAGTTTGTGTCACATGCCAAAGAGAAATTAAGGAATGGCAACAAAGAAATGAGGAGGGCAAAAGTAAATTGCATGAAGCAAAATATAGAAAAAGACTCCTGAGAGAGTGGGAGGGGTCCCCAAAAGAAAGGGAGAAAGGGCTGTCAGATTAGAGGCTTACGGCTGTGTGGTGGTTTGAATCAGATGTCCCCCATAAATTCGTGTGCTCTGAATGTTTGGTCCAAAGCAGGTGACAATTTGGGAGGTAGAGCCCTGATGGAGGAGGTGTGTTTAGGGGTGGGCTTAGGAGCGCTAACATGTTCAAGACCCTTTATTTCATCCTCACTACTGGAGAATAAAGTAATCAATGTTCAAGTAACAGTTGGCAGACTGGTGGGTAAAGAGACTGCAGTGATTTGCTTCAGGTGTCCCCATAAACTCAGGTGTTCTGAATGCTGGGTTCCCAGCTGATGGAGATTTGGGAATTAACGCCTCCTGGAGGCAGTGTATTGTTGGGGGCGGGCTTATGGGTTTTATAGCCGGCTTCCTCTTGGCAGTGTTTGGCACACTCTGCTGTTTCTGTTGTCCACCTGATGTTGGCCAGGGGGTGATGTCCACCCTCTGCTCATGCCATCATTTTCCCCTGCCATCGTGGAGCTTCCCCTCAAGCCTGTAAGCCAAAATAAACATCTTTTGTTCCCACAAGCTGCTCTTGTTCAGGTGTTTTCTACTAGCAATGCGAACCTGACCGCCACAGGTGGGGATGAGGAAGGAGGCGTGAAACCACTTCGCAGGCCAACCACACATGTGACAGGGATGGTGCGGGGGAGGGTGAGTAGTTTCTGAGGGGCAGAGTCCACCGTGCAGGAGTGCAGCTATGGAGTAGCAGGGACAGGTGACACAGCAGCCTGGCTTCGCTGCCCTGAACCTCATCCCAGACATCCTGCGCTCCAGTGATGTCCTGAGCCAGCCCTCGTGCGCGCTCGGCCCCTGCTGGCCTGTCTGGGGCACTGCCCCCAGAGTCCACCTGCCGGTGGCAGAGAGCAGCCTGGGTGCGTGTGCACACCTGTGAACACACCTCAGCAAGGGCACGCGGGGGTCCCTTCTCATGTTAGCTGAAGGGGGCTTCACCTCTGACTGGGAGGCCACTGCTGATTTTCATTTGAATAACTAACATGCAGGGCCGGGCCCTTAATCCAGCACTCGAGGGCTGAGGTCCAAGCACTGCCACAAGTCCCGGTCGGCCTGGGCACAGTCATTTCTGTGCTCTAATTTCCAAAGCCCTGCGCTCCCCCTCTGGCTTTCCTGAGTGTCCGCAGCACATCACCCATTGCTACCAGAGTCGACTCTAATGTTCTGAGCAGAGGGAGAAGAGGTGACGGAGAGACTCGGGAGCTCGGTTTAATCATTCCACGGTGAGCACACAGACCATCACAGTGACCCACAGACGTGCGGCACTATTTTCAATTGAAAATAAAGTAAAAGACAGCGTTAAGTCCAACGCCCTCGTAAGCAAAGAAGATTAAGGAAGGACACGTATCAGCCACTTTGTCAGAGAAGTGAAGCCAACGTCTCATTGGAATAATTAATGTAAATATTTTGCATCTAACTCCAGACTTGTTACTGTTGAGAACTTTCAAATCACAACTTGTCTATTTCCTGATGTGAAAAGTGATAGATCCATTGTGAAGCACTTATTAACTATGTAGAAATTAGAAAAGCATGAACCACCCATAGCTGTACAATCCACACATAGCTAAGGTGTGGATCTTGGCTGGTGAGGCTATGTAAAAATTTAGTAAAGCACAACAAACACATAAATCTTATGGGAAATGAAAATTTTGCAACGTGTAGAATTTAGCCCTATAATTAAAACTTATTTGGAAACACAATTCTAATGACTGTATGTGACATCCTCTGAGCACCTGTTTCTTTCCTTTTTGAGTCATTTTTTTTTAATTGAACTGTTTTACTTCCTTTTGTCATAGTGAGCGGCAGTATCACCACACATCCTTGCAGAACGTTTTTGTATTGCTGATTCCCATGTGATAAAGTCCCACAGGCAGGGAGGGTGAGAGGGTAAATATTACTACCAGCTTATCTTCAAGAAAAATTATATCCATTTGTATTTCTGTAAGTTGTTGCAGCCCACTTATTCATCTTTGCGAACAGAGCTTTTTCGTGTTGACATGCTAGTCATTTTATTGTTTCTCACCTCTAGATTTTCTGCTCTGCAGAAATGAAGATGAGCTCCTCCTTTTATAATTTATTTGTTTGCGAGAAAGAAGCAGATAGATAGATATGGGGGGTGGAGAGAGAGAATGGGCACAGTAGGACATTCATCCACTGCAAATTAACTCCAGATACATGTGCCACCTTGTTCATCTGGCTTATGTAGGACCTAGAGGGTTGAACCTGGGTCCTTTAGCTTTGCGGGTAAGTGCCGTAACCTCTAAGCCATTTCTCCAGTCCTCTTTATACTTTTTCATTGACAATTTTATACATATACCTAATGTATTCTGATCATAATACTCTCCCATCACTCTCTGTAGGTATTTTTAAAATAGACTCTTACTCTAGCTAGGCTAACTGGAACTTTGTATTCCAGGCTGGCATCGAACTCACGGACATCCTTCTACCTCCATCTTGAGTGGGGATTTAGAGGCTGAGCCATCGCCCCTCTTAATGTCTCCTTCCCAGCTTGCTTGATGTTACGTCTCGCCAGCAGAGGGCGCGAGAGGAGCATTGCAGGAGCAAAGGGGAGTCTGGTGTTTCCCAGGGGCGGCCAGACCAGGGCCCTGCAGACAGGAAGTTTTCCTTTCTCTGGGGCTAGTAGCCTTGGAAGGTGCGGCTTCTCCTGCGTTTGTTCCTGGACCTGCTTCTCCAGCTTTTGGTTCAGCCGTGGTAGGACCCGGAGCCCACTGTGCTCCTGCCCCTCTGCTGGACCGGCTGTGGTCCGCATGCTCTCCCCCAGAGCCGCCGTCGCCTGTGTGCGCTGGCTCTCCGCTGAGCCTCCCGCCTGACCTCGGCCGGCCCTGTCCATACCAAACAAGCCCTGCACCAGGTCCCTGCCGCAGAGCCAGTGCCCAGCTCAGCAGCACCCAGAATCCAATTTGTGTCTTGTCTTTAACAAATCCCCAGGACCCTTTGTACATGGGATCGCCCGCCTTAGCTCTTCCACACTGGAGAGTGCTGGCAAGGGTGGCCCTGGGCCTTCTTGCCCAGCCCAGCGAGCCCAGTCACGGGCTGGGGCCACACACTCCCCTATTCCAAGTTTGCTGTTAGGATCCCTCAGCTGGAGTTTGCTCTGCATTTTTACTCAGTGTTATTGTTACACTTGAGGATTCTGAAGTTACGGCCGAGCTTCTCTGTACGGCTGAAAACAGCGGCCAGTGTTAAGACACTGCTGCTTTCATATGCTTAGTGGTCACTTTTTCACTAATGAGTTTTCTTTTTTAAGTTTTTATTTATTTATTAGAGAGAGAGAGAGAGAGAGAGAGGCAGTTAGAGAGAAAGAATGGGTATGCCAGGGCCTCTAGCCACTGCAAAGGAATTCCAGACACATATACCACCTTGCACATCTGGCTTATGTGGGTTCTAGGGAATCAAACCTGAGTCCTCTGGCTTTGCAGGCAAATGCCTTAACCGCTAAGCCATCTCTTCAGCCCATGAGTTTTCTTTTAATATCATCTACTTTTTCTTTACTATGGGAGACTTGGTGTGTTTTGTATGCCATTTGTGGACCATATATAGACAGAGTCTCACTCTGGAGCACAGGCTGGCCTGGAACTCATGAGGTAGCCTAGGCTGGCCTTCAATTTGCAGAAATCTTCCTGCCTCAGCCTCCTGAGTGTTGGTAACAGGGATGTGTTACCATGTCTGGATAGACTTCCAGTATATTAAAAACTGATCTTTTGGTATGTCTGTGAAAGATACTTAATGTACTGTTATATTTTGTATAAGAATCCCGAATTTTAACTTTTACACTTGCATTATTTTATTAAGGTGAAACCATGTTTTTATTTGTCGATATGATTAAAAGTACAAATCTCTTTTCTCAGTAAACTTCCTGGGCCAGGAAAGTCTATCCTACCACTTTTATCCAGTTTGGGTTTGGGTGATGCTGAGCATTAAAAGTTTTTTTCTGAAAAATCTTTCATATTTTAACATTGCTAATCTTCCACTGGGCTTATTACACACAAACTTATTGCTTAGTAGAGTTATGTGATGGGATAATTCACACAATTCTGATGCAGGATGTAAATGGAAGTAGTTTGGGGATGGAAAAATGTTATATAAAACTCCATGTTAATATAAAGTTTATAAATGAAATTGAAAATATTTCTTCCAAATGAGTCAGCAGACTGGGAAATACCCTGAGCATGTCTTACAGAGTAACAAGGATGCAGCACACACTGCCGGCTCACACAACAGCTCTGATCATCATTTTAATCATTCAGCAACAACTGGGTATTTGTAGCCATGTATCCCTGTAGCTAATGCAATGCATTAATTCTCTGTGGTATATTTGTTTGCAAAAATAAAGAAAGAAAATGAATACAACTAACTTTTAAATAAACTTAAAAACAGCTTGAAAACATCAGTAGAACATAGTGAGAGAAACAAAAAGGGGTCCAGATTGAGAAAATTAGAAATTGGATTTCTTTACAGAGTCTCGAAATTTTATTCCCTCAGGACAAACACCTCTGGTATTACAGAGAGCTAGAAGTGATCAACTCATAGAAAAACATCTCTAGATTTTAGGAAAGTGCCAGAGTGTTCAAGGAGTTATGAAAAGTCACCATTGGAGTGAGCATCTGGTTGATTTCAGGAACTGGATGTTTTTATTTCCGGTCATTCTTCGTCAGTAGATGCTGTCTCCATGCTCCTGAGAGTTCAGCTCAAACAAGTGATGTCAAAGAGGCCACTTCAAAATGAGTTCATCCAGGATTTACCACAAAAGATATTTGGAATACACAGTATCCAAGTGTCTTTCAGTTACTGAAACTAAATTCAATCTCATTTCAGTCCAACTGTGAACCATCGTTCACCTAGTCTTCCAAAGAGGCACACACATTTTGGCATTTATTTCTTTCTATGGATGCAAGACCACATAGATTTAAATGCAAGTACACACTGTAAGCATTCATCCAATAATATCTCCAACTCTGTCGGAATGTGTGAGTCTTGAGGTTTGTGCTGCTAAACTGTTGTCTCCGTTCTTACTCCCTGTTTACGTTGAAGACATTTCAGGATAATGGCCTTTTCGGTATTGAATCTAAAAAAGGACCGAAAAAGTATTAAGCATGGGACACGCAGGGTGTACTGTATCTACTGAAGGACCCTGCACATTCTCTGGACTTACTTTGCTATTATTCTCTCGATCTCTCGTTTTTCTTCCTCATGCAATCTTTGAAGAATGGATTCCAAGAGAGAGAAGTGAAAGTTGATGTATTGTGCCACCTGTGAAAGGAACAACATAACAGACGAGAAAACAGAATTTTATGTAGGAAGTGCCGAGCCAGAAGGCGGATGCAAAGGCAGAGTTGGATGGAGGGTGTGCATACGTCACTGCTGATTTCTTCTGCATCTTTATCCATGAGGAAGATGCGAGCGTTGTTCTTGGAAGGCCCTTGCAGGAGTCTCTGCAGCAGAGGAACGTCCGTCTTCTTGAGCCGTCTCTGCTCTGCAAGGAAACAAGGCAACCACAGTAAGTAGTTTATTCCACAGCAAAAGGAGAATTTTCTCACTTATTTTTTTTCACCCTGTTCCATTCTTCCTTTTTAAAAAATGTCTATTTATTGGGGGGAGGAGAGAATGGGAGTGCCAGGGCCTCTAGACATTGTAGACGAACTCCAGATGCATGTGCCACTTTGTGCATATGGCTTTATGTGGGTACTGGAGAATTGAACCTGGGTCCTTGGGCTTTACAGGCAAGTACCTTAACTGCTCAGCCATCTCTCCAGCCCTCATTTATTTTCTTTCATTAATTTTGAAGAAAAAGGTAGAGTGGTGCCCTTTTATCCATGGGGGACATATTCTGAGACCCCAGTGGACATGGAGTTACAGGTGGTATTGGACCCTATACATTCATTTTTTCCTATACAAATGTTTTTCTATGGCTCTGATACAGTTTAATTTATGTTAGTCACAGTAAGAAGTTCCATAACTACTAGTAAAATGCAACTATAATAACACTTTGTTAAAAAAAATTGTCAGCATTGCATCTTTTACACTTTGAAGCCATTACTAAAACAACAATGACAACAACAAGCCCCGTTATTTGAGACACATGCTACTTCACCAGTCAATCTCACAAGAGGTGACAAAGTGACAATGTGGGTAGGATGGATGGACAAAGGGACGAATCACATCTAGGGTGGAACAGTGAGAGATAGGATGAGAGAGCCCATCTCTATGTTCTGAATGGTACACACTTTAAAGCTGATGGATTGTTTGTTTCTAGAAATTTCCATTCAGTATTTTTGGACTGTGGTTGGCCTTAAGTGAGTGAAGGAAAGTCAGACCGCTAAGGGGAGGTTACTATACACTGAAATTTACAAATGAAAACCTTTGCCAGGCGTGGTGGTGCACACCTTTAATCCCAGCACTTGGGAGGCAGAGGTAGGAGGATCACCATTGAGTTCAAGGCCACCCTGAGACTACATAGTGAATTCCAGGTCAGCCTGAGCTAGAATGAGACCCTATCTTGGCAAACCAATAATAATAATAATAATAATAATAATAATAATAATAATAATAATAAATGAAAAAAAAGAAAAAGAAAGAACCTTTAATCAATAAGTGAATTTATTTCTCGTAATATGCAGTTTGACTTAATACTTCAAAGAATTCAAACTTGTTTTTATTAGATCATTTGCACAAATCTCTAGTTCTACTTATGCTTTTTAGTAAGTTATCTTAAAGCCTCAATTCTTTATAATGTCAATGTACTTATAAACAAATATGTATTTCCAAGTTCACTTAAAATAATTCTAATTTTTTCCAGTTGTTCCAGTCCAAAACTTTGTAATTGTCCTGAATTGTTCCATCTTTCACCTCACATTCAATTCTGGGCCACTGTAAGAATTAGGATATATACACAAAATGTCCATGAGATCAACTCTTCTTCTGATTTCACTTATCTGTGGGTTTCATCCACTCAGCTATGTAAATAAAATAATAAGCTGATGTTTTCCAAGAATTTCAAATCTCCAAAAGTTATAATAATACTTCCACAGCAACAAAAAATATTTATAGCATTCCACCAAAGTAGTTTCACACATGGGATTTCTTTTTTATTAAAAATACACATAAAAATCAATCAATCAGTGTCATGTTCTTTCCTCACTCTTCCCCCCCTCTTACTTCTCTTCTCAGAACAGCCAGACAGTCTCACTCCTGGACCACCTGAGTCTCGGGAGGAAAGCTCCCCATGACTTCCAGGGACCACCTGAATCCCAGGAGGAACGCTGAGAGGAGTCTTGAGGAAAGCTCCCCATGACTTCCAGGGACCACCTGAGTCCAGGAGGAACGCTGAGAGGAGGTCTTGAGGAAAGCTCCCCATGACTTCCAGGGACCACCTGAGTCCAGGAGGAACGCTGAGAGGAGGTCTTGAGGAAAGCTCCCATGACTTCCAGGGACCACCTGAGTCCAGGAGGAACGCTGAGAGGAGGTCTTGAGGAAAGCTCCCATGACTTCCAGGGACCACCCGAGTCCAGGAGGAACGCTGAGAGGAGGTCTTGAGGAAAGCTCCCATGACTTCCAGGGACCACCCGAGTCCAGGAGGAACGCTGAGAGGAGGTCTTGAGGAAAGCTCCCCGTGACTTGCAGGACAGACCCCTTGCTCTTTCCACGCTGAGCGGCTCACTTCATTTCGTGGCAGTTCCGAAGCAGCAGGACCTGACAGGTCTCCTCCCCTTCTCAGCCACCACAACCCTCTTTTGACCTGTACTTTAACGCCAGTTTGGTTTTATACGCTTAGCTTGTTCCTCTGTTGACCTGACCAAGCTCCTTGTTTTCATGACGCTGCCTCATGCCCCATAGCTCCCCTTTTACTGGGAATATCCGTTCCCAGATGGTCCCCAGCAAGTTAGAAATACTCTTGCTGAGGGAGAGAGCAGGGTCCCGTGTGGGGGGTGCAGTGAGGAGCAGGGCAGGGCAATAATGAGGTTGGGAAGAAGCGATAGCCAGGGACGGCTCTCCTCAGAGCTGGGGTGAGGAGGGAAAGGCAGGAAGGATTGCGGGTGCAGAAGGGAGCAGACACAGGCCTAACCCTCCTCAGAGCCTTGGATTCCAAGAGTTCCCATCACCGCTCAGCTACTTAAAGTCTGGCGAACAAGCAAAGTTTCAAGATGCGTTATTCTTAGGTTAGCTTTCTCTGCAATTGCTGGGTATAAAACAATGTCCTATTTCAAAGGGCTGGGGTGTGGCTCAAGGGTCAAGTAGAGGCTTAGCATGCTTGGTTTGATCTTACTCTCAAACTGAAAACCTGTGCACAAAAGCAACAAGAAAAGCCTTTCCCCATTTCTTTCTTTCTTTTCCTCTTTCTGTTTCTTTTTAAAATTATTTTTATCTATTTGAGCAACAGACATATAGAAAGAGTCAGACAGAGAGAAAGAGAAAGAGAGGGAGAGAGAAAGAGAAGATGCCAGGGTGTCCCGCCACTGCAAACAAACTCCAGATGTATGTGCCACTTAGTGCATCTGGCTCTGCATGGGCACTGGGGAATTAAACCCAGGCTGGCAGACACTGCAAGCAAGAGCCTTTGACCACTGAGCCATCAGCTTCTTCCTTTTCTTTTTCCTCTCCTCTCCTCTCCTCTCCTCTCCTCTCCTCTCCTCTCCTCTCCTCTCCTCTCCTCTCCTCTCCTCTCCTCTCCTCTCCTCTCCTCTCCTCTCCTCTCCTCTCCTCTCCTCTCCTCTCCTCTCCTCTCCTCTCCTCTCCTCTCCTCTCCTCTCCTCTCCTCTCCTCTCCTCTCCTCTCCTCTCCTCTCCCCTCCCCTCCCCCTCCCCTCCCCTCCCCTCCCCTCCCCTCCCCTCCCCTCCCCTTCCCTCCCTTCCCTTCCCTTCCCTTACCCTCCCCTCCCTTCTCCCCTTCTCCTCCCCTCTTCCCGCCCTTCTCTCTCTTCCTCTCCTCACTCCCTTTCCTTCCCTTCCCTTTCCTGTTTTGTGAGTGAAGTGAGCAGGTATGGGCCATCAAGGTTTCTTACCTCCTGTTGCAAAAATGATGTACAGAGCGAAGTCTTGGGGGCTGTTCTCCATCTGTGCGTGAAAAGAAAGAGTGACATACATGGTCGCTTCTTCAGTGAGATGCAGTCTAAGCCGGTCAGACCCAAATCCCGTGCATGCGCCTCCCTTGCCTTTGCCACTTTCAAAACTAAAGTCATTCACTCTCCTGAGAACAGTGTGCTTTCCCAGGGCACAGTGGCTCTGAAGGAAGGAGTTCCAATCCTTCTAAAGTGAGCATCTAATTTGTTCCCACAGATATATTTTTTTCTTTGTCCAGAAGAGTGCATTTATGTGTCCATGGTTAAGTAAATAGTCAAGATATTTGTGATGAAGATTACCTTAAATTTTTGGAGAAGTTGCTTTATTACTTCTTCAGTCCTCATGTTACTGTTTATTCTGACCTTAGTTTCTGACCCAAAAGCTGGAGTGAAAACGGAGGTCTAGAACAGAAAAAGTCATGAATTCTTAAAGTAATATCAAACTAACAGTAGGCGTTATATTGCACTTAACATGAGCAGAATATATAATTCCTGAAAATATTATTCCAAAGAGTGTTTAAGTGACACAGAAAGAGCAGTGAGTGGAGAGTGGGAAGCAGCACCTGGAGGTGACCACAGCTGACCACTCACACACGGGGACACGGAGCGTGTGCGCCAGAGCACGGGCAGGGCACGCGGCTATCGCGGCACACGTGGGGTGTGGATGCATGAGCTAGGGCACGCCAGCACATGTGATGAGCACCTTACCCACTGAGCCAGCTCCTCAGCCTTAAAATCACATTTAAAAAATAATATTCTCTTTAAGTTATTTAATTAACTTATTTATTTCAGAGAGAGTGGGAATGGGAGCACCAGGGCCTTCAGCCACTGCAAACGAACTCCAGACACATGCACTACCTTGTGCATCTGGCTTACATGGTACTGGGGAATCGAACCTGGGTCCTTTGGTTTCATAGGCTAATGCCTTAGCTGCTAAGCTATCTCTTCAGCCCCTAAAATCACATCTTTTCATGTAAATTGTGTTGGCCAAAACACACAGCAAAACCAGATTATAAAAATATTTATTGTTGGGCTAGAGAGATGCCTTAGTGGTTAAGCACTTGCCTGTGAAGTCTAAGGACCTTGGTTCCAGGCTCGATTCCTCAGGACCCACATTAGCCAGGTGCACAAGGGGGCTCATGCATCTGGAGTCTGTTTGCAGTGGCTGGAGGCCCTGGCGCACCCATTCTCTTTCTCTACCCACCCCCAACTCTGCCTCTTCTCTCTCTCTGCCACTCTCAAATAAATAAAAATAAACAAAATTTTAAGAAAATGTTTATTGCTGCAGCATAGCAATATACCACTGATCAAGTCCTATTCACTATACTTTATCTTCAATGATTATACTCTAATCCCTTAATGTAGGTGGTATATACAGACTATCAAAATTGGCAGGCAAGGTATGGTGGGTGGTGCACACCTTTAATCCCAGCACTCAGGAGACTGAGATAGGAGGATTACTGAGAGTTTGAGACCAGTGTGGGGCTACAGAGTGAGTTCCAGGTCAGCTTTGGCTAGAGTGAGACCCTATCTTGGAACAACCAAAAACAAAACAAAAAAGAATGAAATCATCAGAGATTTCACGATAAAAAAATGCATTTGTGAAACATATCAACTTATGAAACGTATCAATGAAACTCTTCTATTTTTGTTGTTGTTTTGTTTTTTTTTCTTTATAAATTTTTTATTTATTTATTTGAGAGCGACAGACACAGAGAGAAAGACAGAGAGAGGGAGAGAGAGAGAATGGGCGCGCCAGGGCTTCCAGCCTCTGCAAACGAACTCCAGACGCGTGCGCCCCCTTGTGCATCTGGCTAACGTGGGACCTGGGGAACTGAGCCTCGAACCGGGGTCCTTAGGCTTCACAGGCAAGCGCTTAACCGCTAAGCCATCTCTCCAGCCCTGTTGTTTTGTTTTTTGAGGTATGGTCTCGCTCTAGCCCAGGCTGATCTGGAATTCACTATGTAGTCTCAGGCTGGCCTCAAACTCACCGTAATCCTTTTACCTCTGCCTCCCGAGTGCTGGGATTAAATGTGTGCACCATCACGCCTGGAAATGAAACTGTTTTTTAAATATTTAAGAGAGAGAGAGAGAGAGAGAGAGAGAGAGAGAGAGAGAGAGGAGAGACGGAGGGGAGAGAGAGAATGGGTGCACCAGGGTCTCCTGCCACTGCAAACGAATACCAGATGCATGTGCCACTTTGCACATTGGACTTTACGTGGCTACTGGGGAATTGATCCTGAGCCTTTAGGCTTGGCAAGCAAGCTCCTTTAACTGTTGAGCCATCCTCCAGTCCCTCAGTGAAGTTCTTGATGCCTATTACTGTATGCTCATTGGTAGGTGCTGTAGGTTTTGGGCTTTGTGTTTTGTTTGCAGTGTTTCCTAGCTTCTGTGAATATAGTTTGCACAGATACCTGCCCTCTGAGCTGGGGCTCTCTCAGCCATCGACAATACAGCTCACGTGGACAGTTCTTCCTTTGTATCTGGCCCTGTGCTCACACCTTGACTCCAGTTTCATTTAATTCCATGCAAATGTTCAAATGTCTTTTGAACCGGCCTGACTTGGAGCCCGTGCGCATTTTAACACTATTGCTGTGGTGGTCTCCCTGCCCAAGCTCTGCCCTTCAAACTGGCACTTGTCTGCACATTTCCCACATGTGGCTCGGTGCCTGCCAGCGAGGTGGAGTCTGCCAATCATGCTGGTTAAGAACGTGGGCTCTGGAATAAAACAAATCTGAGTTCAAGTTCTGGTGCCCTGAAAAACCAAATTGCTTAACTCTGTAACCTCAATTATATGTGAAGAACATAATGGTACCTACTTTATAGGATAATATTAATGACTCAATGAGATAATTCATTAAAGGCCTGTTTACAGTTACATCTGGTTAGCATATGTCTATAATCCCAGCAGTCCGGAGGTTGAAGCGGGAGGATGGTGAGTTGGAGGCCACCCTGAGGTACATGACAACTTTTTGAATCAATAACATTCAGGCTAGCATGAGCTTAATAGTAAAAAGTCCTCTTTAATAAAGCTTAAAGAGTCCAGAAAGTTGGCTCAGCATTAAAGGCAATTGTCTGTGAAGCCTGAAGGCCCAGGTTTGATTCCCTACTACATGTAGAGTCAGATACACAGGCAGCTCATGCATCTGGGGTTCATTTGCAGTAGTGTGAGTCCCTGGTATGCCCATATTCACTTTCTCTCTCAGTCTCCCTCTCTAATAAAATAAAAAGGTTAAGCAATCAAACAAAAACAAATTTAAGACTTAGTTTAGTGGCTATCACATAGGGAGTGACAGGTAAGTGCTAGACATGGACCATTATTATCACTATTTACACTTTTAAGTTATGGCAACAGATCGCGTCATTTCCAGTCACACTCATAGGACCATAACTCACTTCGTGGTTGTAGAAGTGTCCATTGATGGAGGCCCTCTGGTTCCGGCTGCCTTTTCTGTCAGTCACTGGAACCTTGGTCCTTTTGCGCACCAGGGCTGCCTCGCTCATGGTTCTGTAGAGCAAGGGCGACTCCAGCTCTTCCTCCGCATGTAGCTTCAGAGTGCTGCTGTGGTGAGACAGATGGTCTGGGAAGAATAGAGAGCATAGGCCCGGGTCACTGCGCTGCCTAACTCCTTACCTCCCAGGGACACTGGTACACTTTTACTGATTTTAGGATGATTTTGATTCCCTGGATGTTTAAAAATGTTATTGTACACTGCTTGGCTATGCATTTTCTTACTAAACCTTATCTAGCTAGGATGGTCAGAGAGAAAACTCTGCCAGTAAATTATGTTTCATGGGATGATGATCACATGTTTAAAGTTTTTGTTCTTCCAATCATACTTTATTGGGGGTGGTGGTGAATTATGCAGAATTTCAGCATGTTAGAGTGGAGACAGTGTAGATTTGTCAGTGTGCCCTCACAGAGGTTAGACAGAAGCGGGTTGAGCTGAGGAGGCTGTCATGTGCATGTGGTAGTCATGAGTGACAGACTTGGGAACATCTTAGCTTGTGTGTTAGAAATTTCTTAAGAGGGCTGAAGGGTTGGCTTAGTGGTTAAGGTGTTTGCCTGCAGAGCTAAAGGACCCAGGTTCTATTCCCAAGGCTCCATGTTAGTCAGATGCACAAGGTGGCACATGTTTCTGGCATTCGTTTGCAATGGCTGGAGACCCTGGCATGCCCATTTTGTCTTTCTTTCTCTCTTTCCCTCTGTCAAATAAATAAATAAAAATAAAAAATATTAAAAAAAGAAATTTATTAAGAAGATGGACTTTGAGCCTTAGTTTCTCTGTAAAGCCATAGAAAATTTCTTTCTTGCTTTCTTTCTTCTTTTTTCTTTTGGTTTTTCAAGGCAGGGTCTCACTCTAGCTCAGGTTGACCTGGAAGTCACTATGTAGTCTCAGGGTGGCCTCAAACTCACAGTGATCCTCCTACCTCTGCCTCCCAAGTGCTGGGATTAAAGGCGTGTGCCACACACCCAGTGAAAATTTCTTGAGAAATATGGAATGTAGAGTCTTAGAAGAATTTGCTCCTTTCATTTTTTTATTGATTCAAATTTTTTTTTCCACATTATTAAGATACTGACCTTCCTGGGAATTCCTTCTTTCAGACACTGGAATTTGAGCTGGGTCCATCTCACTAATGCGGTACAGGTCATCAAATTCTCCCCAGCGAGTCATTCTTCTGAAAAGCAAAGATCTGGTGAGAGTAACTCCATGGGCACTAAGGCCTGTGCTGGCACTCAGAGTTACAACGTCGTATAGTAGCTGTGGGCCTCTGTAGTGTATATATTATCTGTGATGACATTACAAAAGTTCTATTTATTCCAGTGATCAGTATGTGTTCTGCAACACATCCTGTATCTCCCATCTTAGCATAATAATTCAGCCAAATATTCAAACATAAGGATATACAGAGGCTGTTAAATGCATATGCACATAAAATTGGCAGAAACCAAGGTGAGCCACTGTTATAAAGGGGTCTCACAGTATTTTGGGGGAGTTTGTATATAAATTGTTCATTGCACTAACATGTACCAAGTACCTACAACATCAAAACAATGATGTAAAGTGGCCCTAAAATAGTAAGATGTGGTACCTATCTGTCAGGTCTTGAACACAGGAAAAGGCAGCTTACAGAGGAAGAACTTCACTTCCTCCCAGGTGCGGCGACAAGATGTGGTGCCCAGCCACTTCCCTGTCATGCCACGATGAAACCTCCCCTCAGACTGCAAATTAAAATCAACCCTTTACTCCCAAATACTGCCTTTGGTCAGGTGTTTTGTTCCAAGAGAAAGTAATGGCTACACTTCTCTTTACCTCAATGTCCTCATCTGTAAAATGGGACTAATCATAATATGAGACAGGATAAGGCTTTTGGATGGATTTACAGAGTTAATTTCTGTAAAATTCTTGAAATGATACCCTGAATGTAGTTAAAGGCTCAGTGTATCTAAATATTATCACAGTCATCTTTGTCTTCACTGACACCATCGTCATCACAATCACCATCACCACCTTCATCTGTATTCATTTGGTGACAAGTCAGGCACTCCTGGGGGGGACGGTCCACTGCTTTTCTGGACAAATAGACTCTAGCGTTTATAGAAAGGGTTAGTCCCACTAAACTTATGGGTTTCATTCATAAAATATGTTATACTATAAACCCACAATATTCACCCCTAGGGAAATTTGTGATCTTAACTCTACCCAAATGTTTCTGATGGGAGAAAAGAAAGCCTATCAATACTAGTGGCAGTCTTTGTGAGAAAAGATCATTTTTCTCTCGACCTTGGCATTCCTTTGAAGTCCCTTTCAGCTATCTATTGTTTGAGCTTCATGATAGCCCTAAGAGGTAGAGAACATAATCCCAATGCATTTATCAATAATGCGTCCAGCAAAGACTACTATTTGGAATAGTCAGTTAAAATAAATGTCACAAAAACTCAAAGGAGAACTCTTCAGGTCTCAACTCACAATCTACTCACATAGTATAGAAAACTGGGCATTTCCTCTACTCTATAATACTACTACTAAAAGGGGTCAGGCTTAATTACCCTAAAAAGAGGGGTAGCAATGGAAAAGATGGAATGCCAACTAAGCATATTCCATTTCATCTTGGATAATGCAACACTTCCCATGATACCAGCCTCTAATGTGAGCCACAAACTCTTGGTGACTCCCTGGCAGCTGAACCCTCTGTCTCTTACAGTTTAGTGATGCCACATAAACATGGGGGCTTAGACGTGGATCTCCCCCCACCCCATTTCTAGCTGAAAACAAACCATTTTTCAGCTCTGGATTGTGTAACATGAGGACCTTTCCACACAAGAGCACATGTGACTGAGCTCAAGGGCATTCAGCACACTTTTCCAGAAGGAACTGGTAGAAACTTTAATATTCAGTAGTTTTAACTTGTCCACACACAAATCCTTTGTGTGGCTCTGATGCAAACTTGAGGACATATATCATTTCCAAATTTAAACTCCAGAGAAGATTTTTTTTTCTAATGAGTTGAAAATAAAATGGCGGTAGACATTTGATAGACTAATGGGATGCAGTCATTCCCCGCCCATCCAGTAGGAATAAACAACACTGTTGATGCAACTGAAATATGTCCCTGCCCGGCCTCTCCCCCTTATTCTGCCATGACTCCTCCAAATATGCCAACACTGATTATGAAAAGACTTTAAAAATAGAAATGAAAAATAGTATAAGCAAAAATATGCTCTATAAGTCTCTTTTTTCTTTTCTTTTCTTTTCTTTTTATTAATGAAAAGATTCCAAAAGAAAACATTTGGCCCAGATATGACATGTCAAAGTGCTACCCCCAGAATTATTTGCATAAGGATTCTTGAATGGACAAAACTCAACTAAGCTGATTTACTTTTAGGTGTCTACCATTCCCATTTGCCTGGCACTTCCTCAGTGCAGCTCATTTCTAGCATAATTCAGACAGACTGGCACAAGACCAATTATTTCCTCAAAGGCTGAACTGACAGGCCCGTGATCATAGTCCTTTCTGCTGCTCAGCACACTGTCCACGTCCCCATTATGCATGTCCACCAGAGACCCCCAAATCTGGCCTCCCACATGTGCATATGCCTTTGCTTCTGCCCACAGATGCCCAGGATAGGAAAAGAGAAAAATGGGAGGTGTTTTATGGTCCATTTCTCTACACAATTGAACCGAGGTTCAGCATTTACATGAGTCACCTGAAGAGAGAGTATGTAAGACTGGACAGACACAGCAAAGTCCCTAAGGCTGGCTGTGCACTTGGCAGGGAGCCTGAAGCCAGGAGGAGCCATTCCGGGCTGCGCCTTCTCATCCAATAGTTCAACTGGTTCAAACCACTGTCCTCTTCATAGTTAACGACAACAGAATGCTACATTGTGTGTGTGTGTGTGTGTGAGAGAGAGAGAGAGAGAGAGAGAGAAAGAGAGAGAGAGAGAGAGAGAGGGAGGAAGAGAGAGAGACAGAGAGAGGGAGAGAGAGAGAGACAGAGAGAGAGGGGGGGTGGGAAGCATGGCATGCATGTGTGCGGAATGGGATCTCCTTCCTGCTAATTTATGTGCATAGAAGACCTCATACACTACACACACTTCTGATGTTTTAGGAAGTCTTGTTACTATGTCCAGGGTAGGGCAATGCTGCTTTTATAGTTTCTTTATCCTGGTGATTTTAAACAATAGGAGATAAATCTCATTGCTTTCTAGCTGTTATGATTTCAATGTGGAAGATCCACTACAAGCTCATATGTCTGTACACTTTCCAACTGGTGATGCTATTTTGGGGGGTTGTGGAGTCTTTGAGACTGTGGTCTAGCTAGCAGAAGTGGTTTAACAAGCGGTGGGCCTTGAAAATAATATTTGCTCTTGGTTCCTGCCTGGGCTCACTGGTTTTTGATTCACCAAGACATGAGCAATCCAAGCTCCCCCTTCCATGGACTGAACCCCTTTGGCGACCACGCCTTCCCCACCATGATGGATTTTCTGAAACTGTGAGCCAAAATAAATCTCTCCTCACTGAAGCTGCCTTTTCTAAGTATTTCTTCATTCTAGTGATGAAAACAGTAATTAATACCTAACAATGTTCTATAAACAATGAACAATGCAAATAGGTTCTACAGAGGATGCCTCGGAAAGGCAATATTTTATAACTGGAAATGATACAGGAAAGAGCATTACCAATATTTCTCACCAGTATTTCTTCGTCTACCTGAGCTCTTGAAATTTACCAAGATTTCAGCGTGTTTGAAATCAGTGCTTGAATGAAAAGTTAAAATCTATCTTCAGATAGCCATTAAAGTAACGATAGCTTAATGTGACATTACAATTGCTTTTCTTCCATCTCCTTAACATATTCCTCTCATGCTTCAGCCTTACCAAGCTTTCACGAGCCAAAAAGAATTAAAGGCCTGGGGAGATGGCTCAGCCGTTAAAAGCGCTTGCTTGCAAAAAGAATGAAAATGAATCAAAAGCTGCTGGCTGCACAGAGAACTTTTCTATGCGCTCTTAAGTAATGTGAAATCTGCTAGCTAATTTGTGCATTCCTATCTTGTTTTTTTTTTTTTTTTTTTTTAAGCAGAGTTCAAGCACTCCTTCTAAAGGATGCATCTTGTTCTTAAAGTAAATCATCAGTCTTATTGGTTGCATTGGGGGATCATATGAGGTTGCCTGTAAGCATAAATCCCTTCTTTAAATGAACATATCCTCAAAGTAGATATGAAGACCATCTATTAAAGTGCATGAAAGATAGCTTACCCTCTGCTGGAAAAGGCATCCAGCGACTTCAATGTAGAAAGCGAGGAGATCTGCCTCTCATCCTGTATCTTGAGCTGGATAGGCCGTTTCACTCCCCAGAAAATGTCCAGCATTCCTTCCACAATTAGCTGCCCGTCTTCAGTCTTAGGAGAAAGCAATAGCTCCCATCACTGTGTGGCATCATTTATAGCAAGTAAATGCTTTAACCAAGAATGTAGAAATACGGTCCATAGGCGATTTAACAACGCCAACAGTTTAAAACATTTAACTGAAATATTTACCCGGATGGATTGTTTAGTTTCTAAGTTTATGTGCAAGACAATTCTAATTTTGAACTGGCTATATCTTGCAAAGCAATCTACAATAGTCCCCTGATCGGATGTCCTCCAATAGGCATAGTGTACTAAAATGCTCTCCCAACTCTGATTCCTAGGTTAAGTGGAATGTTGTTGATTTAATTCTACTTAATGAAATTATAGCAGATGTAACAACTCTACTGAACCAGAAATTAGAATGAACAGCTCCTGAGAGTCTTAGCAGCTATTTGAGTAAGGAGGACAAATTTGACTCCCAAATTTATGTAAAACAAACAAATGGATAAACATAGAATATAAAACACTATAGGAATATTTATGAAAAAATTAAAAGCATTTGATGAAGTTATTTTAAATTAGAAATAGTATAACAAAAAAAGAAGCAAATATCATTTAGGCACTAAAGAAAAACTAGTAAACATGAAGACTTACTCTCTATCTATACATACATATATATATACATATATATATATATGCACATATATATAATGTTATAATGTTCTTAGTGGCTATATTAATTAACATTAAAAACAAAGTAGTTAAGGCACTTTTTTCTGAAGCCAACAGGCCTACGTTTGATTCCCCAGTGCCCACATAAGCCAGATGCATGGGGGGAGCATGCATCTTGAGTTTGTTTGCAGTGGCTATATGCTCTGACGCACCCATTCTCTCTATCTGCCTCTCTCTCTCTTTTGCAAAATGAATAAATAAAATAAAAATAATATTTTTTTAAAAAAGCAAAGCATATCATCATATAACTTATTTCCTAGACTATCTTCTATTTTATATATAAATCATGTTTTATTTTATTAAAGTAATATATTGTGGTTATAGAAATGTTGGAAATGTACAAACAAAAAAGTCAAATTACAAAATCCACTAACTACTATTACTATTAAAAGGCAATTATCAGATAATATAATTAACTCAATCTTGAGCTCAACCCTGGCTATGCTGTTTTCTCGCTGTGTGGCCTTGGGCTTGTTTCTGTCTACTTTAATGTTCCACTTCTGCATGGTGGGAATGTAAGATTCCCTCATCCTGGTATCCAACAGATGACTTGCAGCCATCACTACTTAGTATTTCCTTGACTGAAATGCTATGAAATTGGGTGTATTTCTTTACAAAAAGCTTGGGTAGCAGGGTGTGGTGGTGCACGCCTTTAATCTCAGCACTCGGGAGGCAGAGGTAGGAGGATCACCACGAGTTCGAGGTCACCCTGAGACTACATAGTGAATTCCAGGTCAGCCTGAGCTAGAGTGAGACCCTACCTTGAAAAACCAAAAGAAAAAACAAAAAGCTTGGTTATTTCCTTTAGTATATGATTACATTTGTGTGAATGTTAGTGAAATACTCAACTGAATGAAATCTTTTAAAGCCTAGTGGGTTTAAATTTTTTTTCTTCTTTCAAAATTGTAGATTTGTGCCAAATCAAGGTGATCTAAATTCCACCGTGCACCATCAAACTTGAAGATTTAAATCAGAAATAAAAATTCCAATGCTCATTGGAGCAGAAAGACAGTGTAAGTATAGTAAGTGAGCCCTCTAGAAAGAAGACTGAGTGGCAGGCCTTTGGAAAATGAAACATCAAATTTTATTTAAAAAAAAAAAAAAGAAAAGAAAGAAAGAGGCCTGGTGTGGTGGCACACGCCTTTAATCCCAGCTGTGGAGCGCTGTGAGTTCGAGGCCAGCCTGAGACTCCATACTGAATTCCAGGTCAGCCTGGACTAGATTAAGACTCTACCTAAAAAAGAGAGAGAGAATTAAAAGGATACCTTAGTTCACTTTGTAGAGAAGCATGTCATGTACACCCCTCAAAAAGACTTTTTTTTGTTTTGTTTTGTTTGAGGTGGGATCTCACTCTAGCACAGGCTGACCTGAAATTCAGTCTGTATTCTCAGGGTGGCCTCAAACTCATGGCAATCCTCCTATCTCTGCCTCCTGAGTGCTGGGATTAAAGGTGTGCGCCACCACACACTGGTTGCCTGGATGCCTTTGGGGGGAACCATGGAGGGCCCTGGAGCAAGAATCCAGGAACCCACAGGTTTTCTGTGAATTGAACTGTCACATTTCTTTAATGGACTTACCTGTCCATATAAAATATGCAGATGTTTTTGATTCTCATAGAAAATGTTGTAAGTCTTCAGTAAAGAATTAAGCTGTTCCCTAAAAAATAAATATTATTTCATTTATCATCAATCTTAGGATTTTTAATAGTAAAGGGCAATAATAGTACTTTTCTTGTTTGTGTTTTTTGAGGCTGGGTCTCACTGTGACTCAGGCTGACCTGGAATTCACTATGTAGTCTCAGGGTGGCCTTGAACTCGTGGTGATCCTCCTACCTCTGCCTCCCAAGTGCTGGGATTAAAGGCGCGTGCCACCACACCTGGCTTAATAACAGTACTTTTTTGTTGTTGTTGTTTTTTGAGGTAGGGTCTCACTCTGGTCCAGGCTGACCTGGAATTAACCATGTCATCTCAGGGTGGCCTTGAACTCATGGCAATCCTCCTACCTCTGCCTCCCGAGTGCTGGGATTAAAGGCGTGCGCCACCACACCCGGCTAATAACAGTACTTTTAATTCATAAAAGTTAGCTAAAAAAAATGCCTCTGTGGAATCTCTATGGTTCTGCTACTTCAACTTAATGTACACCACTGAAATTTGAATTAAAAAATGTTGAGAATTCTAATTCATCCATGAGAAGAGTAGGGAAGATGACTGTGGGCACCAACGATGAGCCCGTGCCACAGAGAAGTGCCCATGAAGCAAATTTGACTTCACATTTTGCTTTGATTGTTAGTTAACCAACCTGCCCGAAGCAACTCCTATGTACCTGACGCTGCCCCGGAAGGACCTCCCTTCTGGCGACAGGTGGGAAGGACCTCCCTTCTGGTGACAGGTGGGAAGGACCTCCCTTCTGGTGACAGGTGGGAAGGACCTCCCTTCTGGCGACAGGTGGGCGCCGGCAGCAGGAACACTGGGTGGCGCTGCCTGGTTCATGCCGATGTTTCGTCAACGCTCCTTGTATGTTTGCCATGTTCTCAACACAAGAATTTTATATCCTTTTCAGCAAGCTTTCCCATGTCTTCATCTTATCCTTAGAATGACTAACCCGGCGGGATGTGATTTCACCCTCTATTTCCTCTTCTGCCTCATCCCTGCCACTCTTCCCTTCATTTCCACACATGTGGCCTTCCTGATGTTCCTTGGACCCTCCAGGGTCCCCGCAGGCCTTTGAACTTGCTGATCCCTCCACCCATCGAGAATGACTGCCCCCCCCCCGAAAACACACTGCAAGCTCATTCATTTCATGTAACTATTAAATCAAAGGGCACCTACTCACAGGGCGCTCTTCACCACCCAATCCATATGTCTCTTCCAACATGTCATATCTCGTCTTTCTCCCATGCCTCTCTGCCTCTGGGCCAACCTGCAGCCTTCCTCCCGCTCCTGTCTGTGAGCACCCTCTAGTCTCCTATAAATTTGGCTCACTGGTTGCATACTGTCTTCTCCACCAGAACGCAGCTCATGTCTGTCAAAATCTCCGGGACCCTCACATTTTGCATTCTCATAAGAACACCGGATCCATGAGAGCAGGGAGCTTCATTGTCATCACTGCTGGGCTCCCACTGCTTAGAGAGAAACTTGATCATTGTAGTCTGTTACTCAATAAATGTTGACTCAATCTCAAATGACAGAATTCACGTGTACTGATTTTTACATGACTGAAATCATATAAACGTGACTTTTGGCCTGGACTTTTCTTGATTGTGATTTTCTTTAAAAATATGCTTATTCGTTTATTTGAGAGAGAGAGTGATAGCAAGAGTGAGAGTGGTTTTTTATTTTTGTAATCATGGAAGTTGTTAATAAAAAAAAATTGAAAAGAAAAAAAAGAGTGAGAATGTGAGAGACAGAGAGTAAGAGACAGAGAGAATGGGCATGCTGGGGCCTTCTGCCACTGTAAATGAACTCCAGATGCATATGCCACTTTGTGCATCTGGTTTTGCGTGGGTAATGGGTACTTGAACCCAGGACGTCAGGCTTTTCAAGCAAGCACCTCTAGCCACTGAGCATTTCTCCAGCCTTACCTGTGATTTTCAACATGCACATTTCCAACGATAGATACCCTCATGATATCACCCTATAAAAATTCCACCGAAGTCTTCCAGGCGACTACCTGCGTCATCACTGAGTCACTTTGCTTTTTTTTGTTGTTGTTGTAGTTTTGAGGTAGGGTCTCTAGCCCAGGCTGACCTAGAATCCATTATGTAGTCTCAGGGAGGCCTTGAGCTCACAGTGATCCTCCTACCTCAGCCTCCCGAGTGCTGGGATTAAAGGCGTGCGCCACCATACCTGGCTTCACTTTACATTTTTAATATAAAGTGAATGTTTCTGGGCTAAATGTCACTGAATACATTGATTTTGTTCCACTGGGGACATGACTGTTGGCTATTTCCACACTACCAATAAAAAAATCTGACAAGTCCTTTATAGCTCTTGTTCTTTTTTTTTTTAAAGATTTATTTATTTATTATATCAGAGAAGAGAGAAAGAGAGTAAGAATGGGGGTATCGGGGCTTCCAGCCACGGCAAACGAACTCCAGACACATGCACCACCATTTGCATCTGACTTACATGGGACCTGGAGAATCAAACCTGAGTCCTTAAGGTTCACAGGCATGCGCCTTAACTGCTAAGCCATCTCTCCAGCCCACAGCTCTTGTTCTTTATGCTGGAGCACCACGCAGATCTTTGCGATTCATGTGGGCTGCACATCCTGATACACTGAGCTGTGAGTGTTGTTATTCAAGCAAATGAAGCTTATCTCATCTTATTCCCTGAGCTTCTGTTTCTTTTTTTTTAAGAACAATTAAAATTTTTTTTGTTCATTTTTATTTATTTATTTGAGAGTGACAGAGACAGAAAGAGGCAGATAGACAGAGAGAGAGAGAGAGAGAGAGAAAGAGAGAGAGAGAATGGGCGCGCCAGGGCCTTCAGCTACTGCAGACAAACTTCAGACGCATGCAACCCCATGTGCATCTGGCCAACATGGGTCCTGGGGAATCGAGCCTTGAACTGGGGTCCTTAGGCTTCACAGGCAAGCACTTAACTGCTAAGCCATCTCTCCAGCCCTTCTGTTTCTGATAAAACTGCATTATGTACCCTGGTACAAGCAGTCTTCCACATGTTACTATAGGACTGACTGGATGCTGGAAAATGTTCCTGCTCCTACTCAGAATCTGAACAACTCTTCTTCCACTGAAACATGTCTCCAAAGAATTCAGGGAGTTGGCAAGCTGTGGTCCTGGGCTGTTTTTGTAAATAAAGTTTTACTGGAGTCTAGCCATGCTAATTTCTTTGCTTATTGCCTACCACTGCGTTCCTGCTCGAACTGCAGTTGAGTAACTGTGACAGCACCCGAATGGCCCACGAAGTCTAAACTACTTATATTCTGCGTCCCTGCAGAGGCGTCCTGCCAATCCCCACTTCACTGTGCAACCCAGCGTACCGGGAGGCCATGGCTCCTCCATGACTTTCTCCACACAAGGCCCATTCTGATCGAGTAGTCACAGTACTTTGAAGAGTTCTGGAGCACAGAACTCAGTAAGCTAAGGTATTAAAGTTATGGTAGATTAGTTAATTGTGACGAGTGAGAGATCAGAAAGTTTAGAAGTTATATGGAAAACTGCAGCAATGGTGAATACATCCCAAATTGACTTTGGATTGTGTGCATGTTATCAGAAAAGAGACTTTAGAAGACGATTATGGGCCTGTTGAAACAATGGATATACAAATGTCAGCCGGTAGGACTCGAACTTGATTGGTCGGCAACAGGGGCTACAAGGAGCTCAGGAGTTAATCATCCAGGTGGTCTTCTCTGTCTGCCAACTAGTGCAAATTGTTCATGAAAACAGAAAGCCCACACTGATGTGTGCACGCTTGCACACGCATACATACACACACTCACATCCAAACAAATAATGACATTTCAAACCTTTTGGGTATTTGCAAAAGAAATGCTAGCAGTTACTGTGCTGATCTGCTGCCTCAAGGTGGCAGGGCAAAATAAAAAATGAAGTGGGTTCTACATCTGGTCTTCTTGTTTATGAACTTGGGATATCTAGAAACCAGAGATGCTCAAGAAGTAGACACAAAATTCAAACATACTTTATATGTGAGACATGAAAAAATAACTCAAGAGATGGAAAGATAGTGTAGTGGTTATGGTGCTTGGCTGCAAAGCCAAAGGACCCAGGTTCAATTCCCCAGTACCCACCTAAAGCCAGATACACAAGGTAGCACATGTGTCTGGAGTTCGTTTGCAGTGGCTAGAGGTCCTGGCATGCCCATTCTCTCTCTTTAGTAAATAAAGTATTTAAAATAATTGTTTTGAAGCTGGATATGGTGGTGCATGCCTGTCATCCCAGCACTCAGAAGGCTGAGGAAGAAGGATCATCATGAGTTTAAAGTCAGCCTAGACTACAAAGTCAGTTCTAGGTCAGCCTGGGCCAGAGTGCAATGTTTCCTCAAAACAACCAAAAAATTTATTTGGAGCAGAAAATATCTCTTCACAACACAAAACAAGGAATTGTTTTTAAAAAGCATCTTCATACACTGTGAATATCTATCGTTGTTAACATGCATGTTGAAAGTCACAGGTAAGGGGCTGGAGAGACCCCAGAGGTGGCCATGCAGAAGATCCCAGGGTGCCTGTTCCTTTAAGGCTGCAGCTTGCCTTCAGTGAGTCACAGGAACATGGTCACTGTGAGATGTGAAATGCTTAGGTGTACTTTAGACTTTGTGGCTTGACTCCCCGCTGCTCAACAGAAGGCATAACCCACATTCTGACGTCAGAATGAGTAATCCATTTAGCAAGAAATGAGTTCCTGCACCTTACTGAGCTATGGATCTGGCCCAAAGAATCATGGTTTGAGTGTGTACAGCTGTGGTAAACATGAGCATGGGACAGGATGGTGGGTAGGAGTGGGGTACACCTCACAGCCATCCACACGTGGATATCAAACGCTAGTCGTACCCACAGTGTGGGCATCAAGCCAATGAACCTCGTCCCTCCTTGGCTTTCAGTCGGGATGCAATATGAACAAGGTACAATTATTGTCTGGTGTCAAAACTCAACATGGGTTTCAGAGATGGTCACATGACAGAAGCAACTTCCAGGGGAAACGCAGCCCAACAAAACTGCCAAAAGCATGTTTGGCCTGCGTGGTCCTGGGCCACACTTGGTCGTGACATCTGAGCATGCGTTCCTCTGCACCTAGGAGACTGGCTGGAAAATGGTCACGGTTCAGGCAGTCGTGGAGCTGCGGGGCAACAGTGGCCTTGGCAGCAGCGTTCCCTGCAGAGACTGCCAGGGTTCCGAGCAGGGCCTGCTCCCCCGAGACAGTCCTTCAGCACACGACAAACAGGCAGAAGAGCAAGCCTGGTTTTCTTCCCACTGTGTTAAAATTTAGCAGTGAGATTATTATTATTTTCTTATTAAAGGCGTGTGCTACCATGCCCAGCCTCTTTTTATTTTTTTAATCATTTATTTTTACTTAAGAGAGAAGAGAGAGAGAGAGAGTCAGACAGAATGGGCATGCCAGGGCCTTCAGCCGTTGCAAATGAACTTTACACGCATGGAGCACCTTGTGCATGTGGCGTATGAAGGTCCTGGGAGAACAGCTGCAGTGGCTGCTGGCAGGGGAGATGGGCTGTGGCTGTGCCCAGCATTCTGTCCTGACACCCTCACCATCTCGGTGCCGACTCCTGACAGGAGAACCCAGGGCTTCCCCACACCCACTAGCGGCTGGGACAGGAAGGACTAAAGACCACGGGTGGCCCACTTCCAGCTCATAACCACCCTCTGGCTACTTTGGGTCATTTTGCAACTTTTGGATTCCTGGAAATTCTTTTTTTTTTTCCTCCAAGAATAGCCCTCTAGGAAATAGCCCTAGGGCATCGACAGATGGACACCCTGGCTTTTAACAGCTACTCAACTCCTGGGCCTCAAGTCCTAAGCGATTAAAGACAAGGAAGACTGTCATATTAAAAAGAGACTTTATGCTGGGCGTGGTGGTGCACGCCTTTAATCCCAGCACTCGGGAGGCAGAGGTAGGAGGATTGCCGGGAGTTCGAGGCCACTCTGAGACTACATAGTGAATTCCAGGTCAGCCTGAGCCAGAGTGAGACCCTACCGCGAAAAACCAAAAAAATAAATAAATAAATAAAAATAAATAAATAAATAAATAAATAAAATAAAAGAGACTTTACAATACAGCTAGTTGGCAGAAACAAACACTGCAAACATCTTAACTCAACAAACTCCCGGATCTGAGAGGGGCAGCTGCGTCCTGGAGATCAGTGATGACAGAGGGGGGCCAGGAAGTCTGCCTGTGTAGTCATGTTGGCCTGGAACCCCGAACCTCCTGCCTCAGCCTCCTGAGTGCTGGGATCCCAGGACTGGGTCCCGGAGCCTGGCTCTGTCTACTATAAGAGGATCCTTTTATAACGACAGCAGTATTGATAATCTGGAATATTTACCACTCTTCAAAAGGAGAGGCTCTGACCTACTTCTTTTCCCTTTGGCTGGCTTCTAAGGTTCAAAGAGGGAAAATAAAACAATAAAAATAGGACTTGGGAGATTGCTCAGTGGTTGAAGTGCTTGCTTGCGAAGCCTGATGGCCTGCGTTTGATTCCCCAGTACCCAAGTAAAACCAGATGCACAGAGTGGTGAATCGTTTGCAGTGGCAAGAGGCCCTGGCATGCCCATATTCTCTCTCTTTCTCCCCTTTCTGTCCGTCTCTATCTCATTCATAAATAAATAAGTACGTAAAAAATGCACAATCTGTAGTCCGGTTATCAGCTGGCATGGAGGCTGCCATGTCAGACCTCATTTTCTGTCACTGTAAGCAGGTGACTCCCTTTGCAGCTCCTGGGGGGGTCAGTGGACAGGGAAGGGAGGCAGGGGAGCTCCCTCTTCCATCTCCTCTGGCTGCAGGTAGAGCAGCAAGGCTGGTTCAAAGCCAGGATGCAATTCCAGCCTCAGTACCCATGATCATGTTCTGAAAACAACCCAAAGGGGACACGGTGTTTTGGACCAATGCCAGTTTGCGTGTTTTGGGAGAACAGATACTCAGGGGTTAAGAAAGTCCTTTCTGGAAGCTATAGTAACAGGAATATCACATGATGCCCTGTGTATGGAGAGCAGGAAACCTGCTGACACCCATGCTTGTGCTAGGTAGAAGGTCCTCAACCTTGAGCCAGCATTAGAATCACAGGCAGACCTATGGGAACCCAGAAGCATCCCTCAAGCTTCTCACAGAGCGGGTCTGGGCTGGGTCCTGAGCATTTGCCTTCCTGAGGCACAATCGGGTATTTCTTGTGTTCCTCCAGGGGTCATACTTTGAGATTCATTCTCTGTATCTCAGAACACTCAGAACCTAGATGATAATGTCCTGTGAAAAGAGGGGAAGACTTTGAACTAGCACATAGAGGTCTGAAAGGTGGGTCATTCTGAACCAGAGCTAAAATGTTTACTTATGGGCTGGAGAGATGGCTTGAGGGTTAAGGTGCTTGTCTCTAAAGTCTAAGGACTCATGCTCGACGCCCCAGATCCCATGTGAGCCAAATGCACAAGGTGGTGCATGCACGAGGCTGCACATGTTCACAAGGTGGTGCATGTGTCTGGAATTCGATTACAGTGGTTGGAGGCCCTGGTATGCCAATTCTTTCTTGCTCTCATGTTCTCTCTCTCATAATTTAAAAAAAAAAAACAAATGTTCAGTCTGTTGGGCTTGCCTCCAAAAAAAAATCTTGTAGCCAGCCTATGGGGCAGAATAGTTCATAAAATGGTTACTTATAATAAACCTAGAAATTTATATTAATGATAAACTAGAGAAGCACTATGTGGATCATCATGTTGCCCCTGACATGAGAACAGTACTGACCACTGTCACTGGAGTTGGTCACCCTCATTCCTATTTGGCATGACTTTGCTGAGGGACTGTGGTGTAATAGGCACTGAGACACAGGCTGGGGACAGAAATGCACCAGCCACCAGGGCTCCTGCACAGACAAGACTTATTGTCTATTAGAGTGCAGGTAGAGAAAACAAGAGAACACAGAGCCATGATCATTTTGGGGAGGACATGTTTTCTGAGAATGATAGAGCAGGCGTCTGTGATTCAGCGGAGGGACAAGGACAAATTAGGGAGGGGCGTCGAGAGCTCTGAAATTGTTCAGGGCACGGTTCCAGGCTACAGTCCGTCATGCAAGGAAGGCCTGGGATGGGAGCTGGAGGCATGTGGTCACCATCCATTCACAGGGAGGAAGCATGCTCAATGGCTAGACATGTCTGCGTGGTGTTTGACCCATGGCACAATGCTCCCACAGCTAAGGTGCATCGTCCCACCTCAACTAATCCAATCTAGATCATCCCTCAAGGTGATTCTAGGTTCTGTTAAATTGACCACTAAGAAAAACCATCTCAAGATGGAAACCTCAATGATGGGAACCAGCTAGCCATGGGAAGAGTAAAGGACACTTCCAGGCAGGGCAGTACATGCCACATCCTGATCTTGGGATGAGGCAGGGCACCCATGAAGGAAAGAAACACAAGGGGCTTGAAATGGGCTTGTGAAGGTATCAGAGTATCAGAGGATGGTAAGGAGACTGTATCTCCTTGAGGGCAATGGGAAGCCCCGGGGCTCTTTAGGAAGGATATTGAGATTCATTTCAGCAAGAGACCTTCTGCTAGTGGAGGAGGATGCATTGC
Organism: Jaculus jaculus; assembly: GCF_020740685.1. Lineage (NCBI taxonomy): Eukaryota > Metazoa > Chordata > Mammalia > Rodentia > Dipodidae > Jaculus > Jaculus jaculus. The sequence goes on along the minus strand of NC_059112.1, from coordinate 2,669,351 downwards.
ATGGATGCAGAATGCAAGCAGGCAGCCCAGGGAGGGGCGGACACGGCTGTCCGAGGAAGATACCATGGCAACGGGATGAGGAGAGTGGTTAGGCTTTGAATCAGGTTGGACACACTGTGAACTTGGTTAGAGAGATAAGAGAATAAAGCAATTAGACCAACCCCAATACCATCACTTCCCAGTCTTCCTGTTCTCTTACACATCATATTTTTCTAAAACAAGGCTTCTCAATATTTTGAAACATACAGTGGCAAAGTAAACAGAGATGTGCCACATGTCACAGGTCATTGCTGCTGTGTGCAGAGGTGTGGTGTGGAACACCACCCTCAGTGTGAATAGCTAGAGACTCTTGCTTCCCTTGTGGATGAGCATGGTGGCCTCACACTCTGCTGCCCATGCTCCTTGGGGAGAGGAGAATGACCCATCCACTTCATGAAATCTGTCAGTTATTTTCAGATAGGCCTCCAGACTCACCAGACCTTTGAGACTGCCACTGGAGGAGGGCCAGTGGTTCTCAGGGACATCAGTGCTCGACATGCAGCCGCTTACGTACTTTGATCTTCAGGAACTCTGTCATGACTTTATTAAACAACTGCGCTTCTATTCTGAGCACATTCCATCTATTGTCCATGCTGTGTCTATAGAGTGTAGAAAATGTCCAATAAGGGACTGGAGAGATGGCTTAGCGGTTAAGGTATTAGCCTCTAAGCCTAAGGACCCAGGTTCGATTCTCCAGGATGCATGTAAGCCAGATACACAAAGTGATGCATGTGTCTGGAGTTCATTTGCAGTAGCTAGAGGCCCTGGCATGCCTATTCTCTCTCAATCTCTCTCCCAATAAATATGCAAAAATGAAACAAAAGTATTAAAAAGAGTCTATATCATGTTTTGCTTCATATCAAAACCCTGAAATCCTTCACATGACACAGAAAGTTCTGTGTAGTTCCTCTACTGCATTCCTTTTTAATTCTTTCGTTGGTGAATGTGTGTGCATGCATGTTCATATGCCTATGAGTGCACGTGTTGTGAGTCCAGGTAGGGGCCAGAGGCTGGGTTGATTTGGGTCTTACTCCATCACTCTGCCATTCATTACTGAGGCAGACTTCCTCCCTTGACCCCAGAGCTTGCTAGTCCAGCCAGGCAGCAAGCTCCTGGATCCTCTGTTCCCACCTCCAGAGGGCTGGGATTACAGGCCACCCATACACCCACTGGGTCTGTCCACGGGGGCTGGGGATCTGAACTCTGGTCCTCACACTTGTGCAGCAAGCACTTTAGCCACTGAGCCACCTCCCAGCCCCTTCACTTCCCTTTAGCTGGGACCCTTCCATGTGTCCTGCTCCTCAGCTGCCCAGATTCCCTCTTCTGGATGCAACTCTGTGTGTCCTGAGGACAGAACGATTCTGGAAGATTTCCTGCGTCAGGAGTACTGTCCCCGACCTCCTGCGTCGGGAGTACTGTCCTCGACTTCCTGTGTCGGGAGTACTGTCCTAGCTGTTCTCATAATCCACCCTGTTAGCTTTCCTGGGACCTTTGTTTGGCTGAGGCTCTTACTAGTCCATGGAGCCAGGCTCCTGCCCATTGAGCCCACCTGGGAATTCTTTTTTCTTTTCTTTTTTGATTTTTTGAGATAGGGTTTCACTCTAGCCCAGGCTAACCTTGGATTCACTATGTAGTCTCAGGGTGGCCTCAAACTCAGTGATCCTCCTACCTCTACCTCCTGAGATCTGGGATTAAAGGCGTGCGCCACCATGGCCCCACCAGGGAATTTTGATATGCAAATATGCAGCCCTCCCCAGATGGCCCTTCTGCAGGCTCAGGGTTGAACTGCAGCTTGGGACAGCAGGCTCCTTCCAAGAAGCATCTCTGCCCCAGTCTAACATTGGCTTCGCAGAGAGTTCAGCTCTTGCTCATGGCAAGCCCTTCAAAGAATCACTTAGGGAATCATATAAAGAAAATTAAATCCTGACCTACTCTCTTGCTGTACTATAGTGAGGACATCAAGACCTTCAAGTAAATTCCTGTAGCATAATGCATATTCATATAGTATAATGTAACATAAGTCTGGAGTCTAAGTTTTGACTTCATCAGACTTTCTGTGGAATATTTTCAGAGTATCTTGGAATAGTCTTGTTTCTGTGTTAACTGAAGTGATTAAAGCAGGTAACCCACCACAGGTAATCTTTTTTTGACTGCCCTGCTCAGTGGTTACTGACAAACAAGATTACTAGAGAATATCAACTGTAATAAATAGCCCTTTTCACATATCTGGGGGATAACTGAAAATATTAACTATAATAAATACCCCTTTGCACATATTTGGGAGTATTGTTGAAAATGTCAACTATACTAATACCTCTTTTTACATATGCTAGGGTTTTATTGACCTCTTTGTGATGTAATAACATATATGTTGTTCAGTCTTTTGTAATAATCTTTTTACTTTCATTGGGCCATCAGATGTTAGCAATGTGAGAGTTCAAAAACAACCCCCATGTAGAAAAGCATTCTAATTATTAAAGGACATGATACTAAGCACATGTTTCAGTTCCTTTGCCTCTGGCTTAAACTCTTGACTTCTTATAAAGCATATCAGAGAAACCAACCGTATCCTTAAAAAATATATTTTTAGCTGGGCGTGGTGGTGCACGCCTTTAATCCCAGTACTTGGGAGGCAGAGGTAGGAGGATCACCTGTGAGTTCAAGGCCACCCTGAGACTACAGAGGGAATTCTAGGCCAGCCTCAGCTAGAGTGAGACCCTACCTCAAAAAACCAAAAAAAAAAAAAAAATTATATATATATATATATATATATATATATATATATATATATATGCACATATGTGTGTGTGTGTGTGGTGTTATGTGTCTTTACACATGTGTGAGTACGCGTGTGTCTGTGTATGTATGCGTGGGTGCATGTGGAGGCCAGAGGTCGACACCAGTCATTCCCCACCATAGTTTTCTGGTCTTGTACTGAACCCAGAATTCACCAATTTGGTTAGACTCATTTGCCAGTGAACCTGAAGATTCCTCCCATGTCAGCCTTCCCAGTGCTGGACTGTAGATGTGAGGCACCATGTCCAGCTTTTCATGAAGTGAGTGTTGGAAATCGAACTCAGGTCCTCAGGGTTCTATAACAAGCAGTCTACCGGCTGAACCATCTCTCTAGCCCCTGCACCCTTTGTTAAAGAAAGAACTCCCAATGGCTTCCAGGAGAGGGAGACCATCTCTTTATCAACTTGCCCTCGGGCCAGACCCAGGTTCAGTGTTTGCTCTTGCTCCTTGGATGAGGAGAACCTGGGTTCCTGGGCAAACAATGCCCTCTGGCTCTGTGGGCCAGGTAGGAGGTGGCCTCCAGAACACTGGCTCTTTGTGTTGAATGTGTGCCTGGAGGTACAGATGGCTGGCTCTTTTGTTTCAGCAAAGGGTACTGGCTAACATGCTTGGAAAATAGAAGCTGTTGGGAATAATGTACGTTCTGCTAAAATTTATTACCTCATGCCAATTAGACTCACTCATTCCCTGTGGACAGGGATGCACACGTGCTTTGGGGGCTGTTGTCAGAAGCCTGCATGCAAGGGTTTATATGGGTTCAGAAGAAGGAGAGAAAGTCTCAGGTTCTGAGAGTGAAATCGGAAACTGGATTTGAACTTTTTGTGTTTGGCTTTTTACAATGCAGGGCTGGTATTTATTCACCTCTGGAGTGCCTGGATTCTCTTACAGTGTAAACATGCTCAGCGTCCAGTTTGGATACAGAGCCTGCGAGGTGGCAGGAAGGCAGACTCCAGGCAGTTAAACAGCCAGTCGAACCATGGTCACTGGGGTGTGAAGCCAGCCTGGCCAACACCTTGTTTGGAACCTGGAGAGCTCTCATGCAGCCGCAGCCATCAGACACAAGTGCTGAGCTGCCTGAGGCCCTGACCACTGGGCTTCATGTCACTGATCACCTGTAACCCTCAGGAAATGTGCTGCAACCAAAGTTTCAGTTACGTGGATTCTGTCTTTCATATTTTACTATTTAATTAATATTAATTTCTTACTATTACTAAATATTAATTTCTTTTATCAATTTCTGTGGAAGAAAATTTTTAAAATGCCTTAAAAATGGCAATTTCTATCTTGTGAATCATAATGCCTAGTGAGACAGGGAGCTGAAAACTGATGGAATAAAGGACTTTCTATGTGTTTGTGTGTGGGGGGCTCTTTGCCAGATTTGTGGTACATTGTATGTCATAGTTAGCCAGCTGTGTTGTTATAATTTCTGGTGACAGTTTTGTAGAGATTTCCTCTCATTCCTGGAATCGTGTTTATGTCAAGAGGTCAGAAGTTCCCAGAACTTTAGTCCTTTCTTCATCTGAGTATTTCCTAAGTGTGGCACATATCAGAGTCACCTGACTAGTTTTGGAATGGAGGCCATCTGAATTGTTCTGAGAATCTGACTCAGGATGAGGCGGTCCATGGATCGCATTTGGGGAATTCCATCTTGAAGTCTGGTGTCTGTAGAGTGGCCCAGCTGTAACATGTGTGACGTCGTCATTTGGAGATCTAATGAGCATATGGACATCAGGGCAGAAACAGGCCCTGGAGTATAGAAGGCCAACCACAAGTCCTTCATTCCTCCAACTGAAAATGGGACACAAAATCACTCAGACCCTTCCCTTCAGAAATATCCTCCAAAAATGTGTGGTTTCATCGTGATATGTTTTATGGCAGGTAATTAAGATGGGAATGCAGGCAGACCCTCAAAACTTGTTTGTTTTTCTTCTGCACTGCTATTAGAGAGTACGTATCAAAAATATTTTCAGAGATAACATCTTAGTTTTAGTATTAGTTTTTTCATTTTTAATTTTATTTTTTAAATTATTACGTAGAAACCTTGTATTAGGTTTTAAGACTAATTTGTAAGGAAGATGAACATATTCTGACTGAGAGCTATTGTCTAATCATCTATGTACTGCTTTCATTACATAAATTAAAAGTATTATCCAATTTCTAATTGGTATTGCTTTGATTCATTCTAAGCAATATTTATGACAACAAAGATTGCAGTACTGGTTCCGTTTTCTTAATATTTTCCCTAAGAGTGCAAATGAAAATGAACATCTGTGATTTACTCAAAATTATGTTACACAGTGCTCAATTTTGTGAGGCATGCAAAAGACAGGTTGCTCTAACCTTACTCAACAGAGAACTAAGCATTCGTGTAGGACACAAGGAAGAGACAAGGAGGTCTTCAGCTTTTGGTGAGAGTAGACACCAACCTTTTTACCAAGCTGGTTTGTAGCCAAAACGTTGCATTTATTTGTGCGTGTTGATCTAGGAGTACTTCTGTGAACTAGCTCAGAAAGCATAGCCATCTTGAAGACAGGCACCAAAGGGAATGATTATTGTATGGAAATGAATGCTATCAAATCTGCAAAACCCTTTAGGAAGATTTTTTTCAATGGCTTATGAAAATATTTGTGATTTCATGATAGGTCTATAAATTAACAGTGTGATCTCAGTTTTGTAAACTTGAATCTTTGCAAGGTGGGAAGTATGCTGAAAGTAAACTGTATTTTCCACCTAACTCTTTGATAGTTTTTACTCTTTCAGCCTCTATGTTCTAAAATTTTTGCAACTTCTATAATTATATCAATACATACAACAGTAATATGTCTACTATAATTTTCAAATAACTTTATAAGTAGGAAAAATGCTCTTAAGTGAAAAGAAGACACACACAAATAATTAGCAGGGACTAACTAAAATTTTGGTGAGAAATGAGTAGGAAAAGTAAGGTATAGTGACTAGGAAATTATAAAATTATAAAGGAAGCAACAAGATGCCTGGGTGACCTCTAATTTATGGATAAAAGTCTACTCCAGCGAAAGCAGGACCTGTATTCATCCTGTAGTAAAGGGGTAACTGGAAGAAGGGGTGAGGTGATTCAGAACAGGGTGTTACCATTGGCTAGACGTGACTGCATATGAAATTGACAGATTCATCTAGAATAGAACCAGTAGTTGGATACAAGGAAAAGAAGTTGCTTAGAGAAGCTGACGAGTTGAAGACCACGAGGAGGCACAGAACACGGGGACTTACTTTGGTATAAAAAAGCAGATTATCAAGAGAAGCACAAGAAGGAGGAAGGGCCCAGGGGCTCACCTCATTGGGCTTGGGGCTTTGTTAAAAGAGAGATGTGGGGGAGGGGGTACCCAGCAGTGCCGCCAGGTGCCTAAAAACTATTAATGGGGATGCCTCCTGCTGGGGTCGAGTGGATTCCAACTGACCGCAGAACTGACCGGGAGAAGTATATTCCGGAGTCCAGAACTAATGTAGGATGTGGGCAAATGGCTGTAGAATGTCAGCCTGCATGTCGCCTTGTCCTCGCGGGAACAAGGAGCTCACACCTGGCTGGCGGGGCTGAGCCCAGTAACAGGACAATGGATCTGTGGCTGGTGCACTGTCCTCCAAGGCTGTGGACCGTTCCCGAAACTCCCTTCCCAGTGTAGGAAAGGTGCTTGCCTGGCTGGTTGAACTTTAACTGCACAGAAGGCACACAGGCCACAAGGACATTGCGGTGTGCGGTTATCTTTACAGACTTCCATGTCTTTTATTTAACCTTCAACTCCTCAACTTCCCTTTTACATCACTATCAAAGGTCCAGTTTCCTTCATATTTCAAAGTCATGTCTTCCCCCCCCCCCAACCCCCACCCCAGAGGTAAGGTTTCACTCAGGCTCAGGCTGACCTGGAATTCACTAACTGGTTTCAGGGTGGCCTTTAACTCAGCGATCCTCCTACTTTTCCTCCTGAGTGCTAGGATTAAAGGTATGCGCCACCATGCCCGGCCTAAAGTCATGTCTTTTAAATATATTTTACCCCTTAAACCTGATCACCCTCTCTCCTGTCTGCACGTTCCTTCTGTTCACTTTTCACTCAATATGCTTTCCCCTTGTCCTATTTCTTCCTTTTAATACTTTCCAGTTTTTTTTTGTTTTTTTCTAATACTGGGCTTGGAATGCCTATGTATACATCCACTGGTGAATTTATTCAGTCTCAAATCCAGGACTGAATAACCCATCTCGTACCCTGAACCTTGTCCTCTGCGCTTTCTCCATCTATCAGAAAACAACTGTTCAATGAGGACAAAATCGCTGGAAGCATCATTGATTGCTCTTTTTCTCACTCGTCACATCTAACACTTTAGGAAATCTAGTCACCTCACTATGTCCCTTGGTACCGTTGAGGACAGGCTCTAGGACCCTGGCAAATTCCAAAGTTAGATTCTGCTACTTATGGTCCTCCAGTTAAAATGACGTAGTACGTGCATATTCCTGCCACGTCCCCTGAAGAAGTAGCAGGGTCTAGACCCCTTATGAAACGCAGACTGGAGTAATCGCAATGAAAGTGACCATTAGTATTTCATCCAGTACACGCCCACTTGCTTTGTGTTTCTTCCTTTACAACTACTGCCCTGACTAGACAAGGTTATTCCACTTCTTAGGGAAAGAGGAGACACATGCTCAGTATGGGCACACTTCTCCCTTTAGACCTCTATCACTCCTGCAGCAGCAGAAAATGCTACTTCTGTGACTAGGAAACAGGCATGATGTTGGTCATCTATTACGTAATTTTATGCCAAGAAGAAAACTAACTGTGCCGTGAGTAGCAAAAACAGGAAGAGGTGAGGACAGCTGATGCTGTCATTGGCCTCTGGGCTAATTATTTGGATGTATCAATAATGAGAAGCTTTCAGTTCATTTCATCTTGTTCTTCATAATTTCAAGTGTAACAGCACAAATGCAATTTTTTTTGGTTTTTTTTGTGTTTTTTTTTTTTTTTTTTTTTTTTTTTTTTGGTTTTTGGAGGCAGGGTATCACTCTAGCCCAGGCTGACCTGGAATTCACTCTGTAGTCTCAGGGTGGCCTCGAACTCATGGCGATCCTCCTACCTCTGCCTCCCAAGTGCAGGGATTAAAGGTGCGCACCACCACATCTGGTCATAAGTGCAATTTTTAATGAAACTGAACTACTATTCATGAGATGGGAGTGGTAGTTCGACAACAGGGGACAACCCAGAGGTCTTTAGGAATTTACTGCCTCAGTCTCTTATCCAGCACTCATCTGGTGGTCCTCCTCACTGACCTTGGTCATCTGTTTAGAAAACCCTGAATGACACAGTCCACAAATCACTAGTGAGCATAACAACACAGGGTGGTTACCTGGTGATGAACGTTCTCTCGTTGACAAAGATCCAAGAAGGGTACTGCTGAGGCATCATTGTCATCTTCCTCCCCTTTTCAAGATGGTCTGAGGAGCCCTAAACATCAGAACATTAGTGCTCCGGGAGCCAGTCTTAACATTGACTTCACATTTAAGTTGCATATCTGTTTGGGTTTCCAGTGTGTAAGACTATTTTGATGATTTTTTAAGACAACTCATGTGAGAATAATAAAAGAACAACATACTATATAAACTGAAAGATTACAGATAGAGTAACTCAAGGCAAGGAGGAATTGAGAAATGTGTTAAGACTGTTTCTAACATGTTTCTAGAAAGAGTTCTGAACCGTGTGAATCTGCAAGAGTCATATTCCTTTTATTTCAGAAACTCAACCCAAAGTGGCTAGACCCTGCTCTAGTCAGGGGAGCATATGTCAGGTTTCCAGCTCATTAATCACACTTTGATTCTAAGCGTTAATTAAACATGATGAAACATCCTCCGAGTCTCCTTCAGGAGGTCACATATGAACAAGCACCTTCTTTGAGTTCATATAACTGGCACTAGGGTGCGATCAGAAATATTAGGCCTTGGGTTGGAGAGATGGCTTAGCGGTTAAGCGCTTGCCTGTGAAGCCTAAGGACCCCAGTTCGAGGCTCGGTTCCCCAGGTCCCACGTTAGCCAGATGCACAAGGGGGCGCACGCGTCTGGAGTTCGTTTGCAGAGGCTGGAAGCCCTGGCGCGCCCATTCTCTCTCTCTCTCTCTCTCTCTCTCTCTCTCTCTCTCCCTCGTTCTCTGTCTGTTGCTCTCAAATAAATAAATAAAAATAAACCAAAAAAAAATTTTTAAAAAAAGAAATATTAGGCCTCATATATCTGGTTGGTGTACTTTGCAGAAATCAAACATGTAATTACTGTTCTGAGCCTTTAGACCCATAGGTAACATAGTCAGAATGAAAAGATGGTCTGAGCCGGGCATGGTGGTGCACACCTTTAATCCCAGCACTCCGGAGGCAGAGGTAGGAGGTTCACTGTGAGTTCAAGGCCACCCTGAGATTACCTAGTGAACTCCAGGTCAGCCTGGGCTAGAGTGAGACTCTACCTCGAAAAACCAAAAAAAAAAAAAAAAAAAAGAGAGAGAAAAAGAAAAGATGGTGTGAAAAGTTCACTTTTTCTTAACAAAACAGTACCATTTATTCCAAAATTTTTATTCCAGATTTCCAAGTGGTTTATTCCAAATCAGGCTGCTTTGGGAGGGTAAGATGAGTGGAAGGCATTACATATACTAATTCTCTAGGATGCCAGGAGTGAATAAAGAAAAAACAACAAAAAAAGCTAGTCTGTCACTCTCAAAGAATCTCAGATGGGGCCAGGCGTGGTGATGCACGCCTTTAATCCCAGTGCTGGGGAGGCAGAGGCAGGAGGATTGCCTTGAGTTTGAGGCCACCCTGAGACCACATAGTGAATTCCAGGTCAGCATGGGCTAGAGTGAAACCCTACCTCAAAAAAACAAAAACAAAACAAAAAAAAAATCTTAGATGGATTCCTTTTCTTGGAGAACCTTGCTAATCTCCAAGGCATCTTGCATCAGTCTGTCAATAATGCGCAGCTGGAGTCGCCCTGTACCGCCTCTAGCATTCAGACCATTCATCAGTGTGTCGGTCCCAAACCTTCCTAGGAACTCATTGTTCGCAAACACAACCCCAGTTCCCTAACCTGAGGCCCATGCCACAGTTGTACCAAATCCTTTCTTACACACTCCAAATTGGAACCTTCCTTCAGGCCTTGGAATGCCATGGCATTTCATCCCATCCCACCGCCCGCGGAGGCCCCTCTGCAGGTCCCTGTGTCCTCTGCCATTATCCAGAGCAGTCAAGCCCCTCCCCACAGCCCTTAGGTCCACGGGGCTCACAGGACACTTTCTGCTTCCTATGGCTGTTGTAGATTCCTCTCTCAGGCCCTTCTCTGTGACTCTGTTACATCATGTTCTTCTAGGTAGGAATGGCACCATCTCTGATGCACACCAGGCTCTGTGCCCTGGAGGACACACAGATGGCCATGCCAGAGGAGACAAAAGCTTGTCCACAGTCTTCTGGCAGGTCAGAAGCCACAGCAGCATGCCAACCCCACAGCAGGGACACAGCATGCTCTCTGAGCCCCCCAATCCTGTTACTCACTCACAAGGCTTGGCATGGGCTGTCTGGTTACACAGCCCTGTCTAGCCTCTTAAGCCTGAGTTTTGCTTTTAATTTTTCTTTCCATTTTTACAACTCACGTAAAGCATCACAGATGTCCCACACTCAATGCCCCAGTGCGGGCACTGAGGGGCCCAGGCGCTCCTGTGCCTCCTGTAAGCACGTGTGATTATTCAGCACCTGTTCTTTTCCTCACCATTCCCTGCACCCCTCCTCCATTTCAGTGGCCTGTGCTTGGCTGAGTTCTTCATTGCTCTGCTCAGAGCAGCCTTTAATGAGAATGAATTTTTATCCTTTCTCTTTGAAACATTTTCCTCTTGAGGCTTTTGAAACTAAACAACAACAGTGACTTTATTTTCCTGCCCTCTCACAGGCCTCAGCATTTTGGTCTCTTCTGTTTCCTCTCTTTAATGTGACCCTTAAATGGTGCCTGGTCTGTTCCATTTTCCTCACAACTCACTATACTTTCTTCCAAGTAATGACTCATGTGCTAATCCATTCGGCTTTCTGCTGAGGTCCCCTCCCATGTCACCACCTATTCTGTCTCTCTCTGATGAGATGTGTGACAGACATCTCAAGGTCTACAAGGATGAAATTGGAGGACTGACCTCCACCTGTGTTCCAGACTTCTCTCACAATTCTTTCCCATCTACCTAGTTAGGCACCCAAACTCTGTCTATCTTATTTCTTCTCCTTCATCATAAGAAAAGAAATATTGCTGACTGTACTTTAGGTATACAATCTGAATTCAAGACCTAGAGAACCGTGTTGTCTACTTTCCCATGTGGAGATCCAAATGGAGGGTGTCACCTGAAAGCCAGACCAGAAGTCCTCAATGAACTCTGGGGATATTTGGACCTGAGGCACTATGACGATGTTTCTTGTGAGGGCAGAGAAACTTGGCAGGGATGGGCTGGAGAATCACTGCTGCATCTTTTCAATCAGTTTCCTCCTTAGTATTCATAAAAATCCAAGGTCTCCTTAAGGAGATCAAACCATTGTGATGCAACTATACCATCAGATGTGATCTATGCTAAAGTAAAACACAGCCAGCTTCAGAAGACTACAGATGTGTCCTTAGGAAGGAAGACAGCTGAATGGAATTAAAAACATTTTTATGTGTTTATCTGGCTGTGTCTGGGTGCACACAGGCCATGGCGCGGGTCAGAGGACAGCTCTAGGGTGCTGGTCTTGTCCTTCCAGCTGGCATTGAGACAGGTCTCTCATGTTGCCACTGGGAAAGCCCAACTAGCTGGACGGTGAGCTTAGGGATTCTCCATGATTCTCATGGCTAAAGGCTCCTTGGAATTGCAAAAATATGTGCCGCCGTGTGTCAGGCTTACGTGACTTCTGGGTTTCCAAATCCCCATTGGCAGGCTTGTGAAGCAAACACCTCTAGCCACTGAGCCATCTCCCCAGCCCTCGTTGAATGGAATTTAATGGATGAACATGAATTCAAGATTAAAAAATTTATCTGTAGGTAGTATGTGATAATTGAATAAAAGCAATATTGAAGGTGTCTGATGTACAAGCTGGCTAACAGTGTTGAGAGTGTTAAAACCCCTAAACAGGAGAAAAATAATTTGATAGAAGTCTCAGTGGTTTCATTACTTGGCGGGGAAGCAAGGCACAGCTCTGTGAGTTCAGCTAGTTTCTCCTCTTCATTTTCCTATTACTAGGCATCAGGACTCAACATAACAAACCTTGAAAGCGTTCTTATGAAAATCTTCTAAATTACATACATAAATTACTGACATTGGCAGGTTTGAGGTCTGTATTAATAATCTTAAAGACAGGAGAAAGATGGTGGAGGTCATAAGGGGAAAACATAAAGAGGACCCTGAAGAAAAGCAAACAAGTCTAGAAGCTTTGAGGTCATTGGGTGTCAGGTTCTTGGGAGCATGATAGAATATGACTTGAGGAAGGAAGATGGTTGCTGCAAAGAAGCGCTTTGCTTGGAGAGGGAATCCTGTCACTAGCAGACACAGGGACCAGACTTCATTGACCTAAATTTCGTGTAAAATAAGAGCACTTGTTTAATAAGTTTGTCCAGATAGAATGGAGCCGTCAAGTCCTCAGAAACCTAACAGCCTGGAGGAGCCAGGCAGGGCAAGTGAGCCTGGGCTTGTGCAGCCCAGGAAGGCAGAGCTGCTCTGAGCCAGCAGATGGATGGGGAGCGGATGGGGAGCGGATGGGGAGCCGCCATGCAGCGAAGACAGCACTGCACCTGCACCTGCGAGAAACTGAGCACTAGGGCACTTCCCGGCCCCGTCCTCCTGCCAGAGCCGCGTGTCTGCACTCACCCATTACCTGCTAGTCAGGAGGCCAGAGAACGAGAGGAGGTGAACTCAAGCCCTGAGGAACTCAAAAGGGGCCAGTCACTTGAAATCCCTTCTGGTGCCCAACCATGGATTACTTAAATGGTTACTTATTTGTACATGGAAATTCTGGCTCGCTCCTTTGTAAAAGCTCCTTTGTAAAAGCTATGAGAGAGTTCCTTCTCTCTATCTACTATCATGCTAATTAGCACAGGAACACAGTCTCTGCATCTACAGCTGGTGGTTTGGGGGCTTAAAAAAAGAGAGCTAAATAACAAGTAGTAAATCAAAATAAAACAGTTGTGAACCTCTTCAGAACTTCTCTTGTACTTGGATTCTCACAGCAAATGACCTACAGCATTTTTTTTTTCAAGGTAGGATCTTGCTGTAGCGCAGGCTGACTTGGAATTCATTCTGTATTCTCAGGGTGGCCTCGAACTCATGGTGATCCTCCTACGTCTGCCTCACAAGTGCTGTGATTAAAGGTGTGCGCCACCATGTCCAGTTATCTACAGCTTTCTAATTATTGCCTTCTTTCTTCAACCAGATTTTATTTTACTCATGTTGACTACTCGATCCTTCACAACAGGAATATTTCTACTTCTTTAGTTCTCATGTAGAGTGAGGATACACATGTGTATACATGAAAAATTTATAAAATATTGAATATATTCATATATAGGAAAGCAGTACTCGAGTAACAATTAAAGGTGACTAAAAAAATATACGAAATACCCAGAAAGTATTTTATGGAAGAGCAAGCGAGAATTTTAATAATGAAGTAAGAGTGTATATCAAGGATGATAAACATGGAGTTATGTTTTAAAGGAAATACTGCTCCATCCTGGAAAAGCAATGGAAAATGACAAATATGTGTGCAGTTGATCTCAAAATACTGACTTGGAGCCTGGAAGAAAGGACTCACAGAGCCTTACAAAAGCTCTTAGGGGAAACAAAGCTCTAAGTGATCTATAATATCACCCACCATCCAGCTGCTAACAGAAAGGAAATGTTTAATAGAAAAATGGTTAAGAAACTTGGCCCCACGATTTTTTTTCTGTGAATAACATGCCTCATTTACATATATGATGAGGGCTGCGCGTTGGAGCATCACTTTGTTAGGAGAGAGTGGTTGCAGCTACAAATTGTTTTGAGGTGCAAATAAAAATAGATTTCTGGTTTTATTTTTTGAAAAAGGGTCTCCTGTAGCCAAAACTGGCTTCAAAATTTGCCGTGTGCAGAACTTAGCCTTGAACTCCTAATCCTCCTGCTTCACCTTCCAAGTGTTGAGAGTTCAGGTGTGTATTGTCACACCTGGCTTAAGAAAATTATTTCAACCCTTGAATTCAAGACAAGATGAAACAGGAGGGAGATCAAATAGCTAGACCTCCATTGAGCATGCCATGGCTATCAGGTCACGTGGAATCCCATTTAAATCCAAACCTCTGAAATTCTATTGCGTATTTCCATGGTACTAATATGCATTCCATTCTGTCCAGAGTGCCCTTGGGAAGTGGGGGGGGGGAGGCTGCAGCAGAAGAGGCAAACTGATATGCTAGCCTGAGAGCATCTTGTCCACATCTAGTCTGGGAAGTGGGCAGATTAAGAATTCTGCATCTGAGATTCCAAGAAGCGATTCTACACGTTGATGTTCCAAAGATCCTGGCTCTCCCTTCCTGCTCATCTATGGGTACTGAAAGAATCAACACATTCCCTTTTTGGGCTCCATCTGCTGGGCCCTGGGTCATGACACACTAACACTCCCTCAATGATTTAAGCTACCACATTGCGTTTCACTGCTGGAAACAGTGGTACTAATGTGTTTGAAATCATAATAACTGATAGTTTTGAAAGATACAGATTAATTTTTGGAACAGAATAGCTCTTTCTCACTGTAGACTTTAGTGAAAAGAAAGAGTACCAAGAAGTCCTTTCTTAGGGGCTGAGTTTTCAGGTGACTAATATTTGAATACTTTTAATAAAACTTTTATAAGAAGTTCAAGCATTTCTAAAATCCCTGAATTCCCCATTGACATTGTAATCCTGAGTCTATACAAATAATAGACTGATAGTATTACATGTCTATTTCAGTTAAAATTACAGAAAGTTTCTTCTTTTAGGAAGCTAGAGTAAGGGTTGAGTATAAAACTTTTAATAGCATGTTCTATGTTATGCATGTGTTATACTATTTTAAATATTTGACTTATTTATTTGAGACAGAGACAAAGACAGACAGAAGAGAGACAGAAAGAATGGGCACACAAGGGCATCCAGCCACTGAAAACGAACTCCAGATGCATGTGCCACCTTGTGCATGTGGCTCATGTGCTTCCGGTGGGATCAAACCTAGGTCCTTTGGCTTTGCAGGCAAGTGCCTTAGCCACTAACCCATCTCTCCAGCCCATGTTGCACTATTACTCTCTAATTGATTAAAACATAATAAAATGTGTCACAAAGCATCATACACCTTAGAAATAATGGGCAAACTTATGTATATGCTTAAACAGTTCAACTAGGAAGATTTATGCTCACTTTTGTGGTTAAATAGATTCCCCCAAATAATAAAATATTAAATACAGTTAACTAGACACATCTGATACTGTATTTCATAGAGTCAAATCTCTTGGGAAATAGAAAATAAAATCATTTGAACTCAACAATATATACTCAGCATAGAATGTAAAAAGAATAGTAAATACTAGTGTCATAATTTACTCTAAATCAATTTGATCTTTTTTACAAGCTATATTTCATTAGACACTCAAAGACAACAGCTTGGTAAATTTCCATTAGGTTGGTTTTACAAATGTATTCCCAATTCTTCAGTCCGTATCTAGTTATAAATGCACTGGAAAATGTAATTACAATGATTGTAATGGGGAGGTAATATGATGGAGAATGGAATTTCAAATAGGAAAGTGTGGGGGTGGGGAGGGAGGGAATTACCATGGGATATATTTTATAATCATGGAAAATGTTAATAAAAATTAAAAATTAAAAAAAAAATTTAGAGAAAGAAATCTACCAAAACAATGATGGCCTTCACTTAGGATCAAGTACAAACCATTTAGCAACACTTAAAACGAACAATGGCCAGAAAGGCTCCTCTGAAATGGCATGTGAGAAAATAAAGCTACTTCCTTGTAATGTAAGCGTGAGTTACAGACTGACAAAACATAAGAACCACTCTCTTTTGTTTTTTATTCATAAGCATAAGTGAATGTTAATGTCATTTTAATACAAGCCACTCCCTGTGCGATATAGGGTCTTGGATTATAGGGCTAATTTGATCAGTTATTCAAATGCAATCTCACTTAAGAAAAATAAATGCCATGGGCTCCACAGCATGAGATAAGATGTAACTATTATAAAATTTCAGATATTTGAGAAATAACAGATATAAACATGAACTTTGTGAAGTAAGGGTGAATAACAGATAATTTGCCAGCAGGCACTCTTATTATCTGAAAAGTGGCAAGCAGCCAGGTGACCTCACAGCTACCAGAGGGCAGATGTTTGTCTACATCCACCTGCCCAGTGTCTTGGACCCACTGTCTGGAAACCAGTCTCTCTCAGTGCCTGCAGACTGGGCTGCCCAGCTCAGCTCTGCTCACCCTCTCTGACAGACCGTGTGGCAGAGCGGCTGGGTTCTGGGTGGTAACAGGAGGTGGATTTATGGAATACTTGCTGCTTTTTAAATTCCCACCACAGTCCCCATGTGACAAAGCCTAGTGCCATTTTTAAAATATAAGACAGACTTTAAAGACTTAAGTATGCTAAGTGACTGTGGATGGGGCAAGCTAAGTGGCAGAACCAAGCCTTGAACCTGTGACTCTTTTGTTCCAACAAACCAGAGACTTATCTTAGGGACCTGCATTTCATTACGATTATTCTTCCATCATCTGGTGAGTCTTGATTAAACCCCACATACTTTCCCTGTTGCTTTGTGGAAACATAAGAAACCAGCTGAGCCGTCACTTAAAAAAGTCTTTTCGATCTAATCTTTCAGCACCTCATTCTAAATGTGGGCAGACCGAGAAAGGAGGGCCCATCCTGGGGTCTCGCCTTGGTAAGGGGCGGGATCCAGGCATCCCAGTAAAGGGTGAATGAGGGAGTGGGCTGCCCCTGGTCCGGACGGGATGGACATCCTTCTTCCCGGCCTCTCCTTCCACCTGCACCCTCCCAGAGCTTACCTGGGTCGGGACTAGTCATGCGGAGCAAAGCAAAAGGAACAGGGCGGCGGTTCCAGGCCGCGCTGGCGCTGACCCTGGGCCCCTTCCCCGAGGCAACCCGGGTTGTTTCCGATGCCCGGTCCTCAGCGTCTCCCCGGGGCGCACGAGCTGGGCTCTTTCCTCATCCCCGCGTCCACCTGCTGGTCCCACCGGGACGGTGCTCCCTGGCTGGCCCCCGGGCGGGCGCCGCAGCCGTCACCTGCTCACTCTCCTGCGCCGGGGCGCTGGGCCTCCCGGGGCATGGCCGGGCTGGGCGCCGGCTCGCCGCGCCGTGGGCCTCCGCCAGCCGCGGTTAGTCGCTGCTGCGGGCCGGCGCGGAGGGAGCCTGCGGGAGCCGCTCGGGCGCCCGGCTCTTCTCGGGAGGCTTTACCTTCCCCGCGCAGCCGCCGCCGGGGCGGGCTGTGCGGGGACGCGGGTCGGGGCGGAGTGGCCCGAGGGCCCTCACCGGGTCCGCCGCCCAGCGGCCTGTGGGCAACGACACCACGGGACTCACCTGGTCTGGTCTTCTGTAAAGGTCACCTCTCAGCCGGCGGCTTCTCGGTCCTTTTCCTCGGGCTAAGCCTCCCCCATTCCCGGTAACACCTTTGAGCTCAGCAGGGCGCACCAGAACCGGCCCGGCAACTTGCTGTGCAGACACACCCATGGGCCTGACCACCCTCGAGGCTCGGATTTAATAGGTCTTGGATAGGCACCTTGGCCACCTATATATAGCACATATGTATACGGGCCATATAATGTATATTATACATGTGCACTGTATATTATAGGGGTGATATATAATACGTATGTATTATATCCCCACCTGTGTGATATATAATATATATATGTCATACATATGCATATATATGCTTTTCTTCAGTACCATTAGTTTAAAAAGGAAACTCATGGGACTGTCAGATGATAGATGCTGTGGAAATACAAAACGTTTTACTTGTACACACACTATTTTGGTAAAAAACAAACAAACATCATTGGATGTTTCCTGGGTCATATGTAAGAAATTATTGATAATTTCAAATAATTAATTAATTTTGAGAAGAGAGAGAAAGATGAGGGGAAGGTCGTGCCAGGGCCATAATCACTGCAAATGAACTCCAGATGCATGTGCCCCCTTTGTGGATCTGGTTTACGTGGGTCCTGGAGACTTGAACCTGGGTCCTTTGGCTTTGCAGGCAAATGCCTTAACTGCTAAACCATCTCTCCAGCCCTCTTACGTTGTTTTTATCCCCTCTTCTGCATTGGTCAGTGGATAATTAAATTCACAGGATCACACCTGGAGAAAGAGAGAGAGATCAAAATGGAATCAGGACTAGTTGGGAAGGAGGGCTTTAGCAGAGGGGGTCCTGGAAGGGAGGTCAAGAGAAGGTAGTGGGAGGGGATTATGAGCAAAATACACACATACATGCATATATATATATGTGTGTGTGTGTATATAATATATATATTTATTTATTTATATACACACACACGCATATATATATGGTCTATAAACATGAATTACAATAGGAAAGCCTTTTTTTTTTTCCCAAGTGGCACGCCCTACATCTCTCCAAAGGAATTCAATGTGATTGGCAGCAAGAATTCAGCAGGCAGGTTTGACTTCTGGCATCCTCTCTGCACAAATGCCCAGTAGGCAGAGTGACAGGCAGTAATGTTGGAGTCACAGCCACATGTTTAATACACACGGTACTGTAAGTAAGATTCTACATATGCAAGACATCAATGCTTATTAAACCTGTGCTTCATGAAGACCAGAAATTTCAAGATTGATCATTCTTTGAGAAAGTGGGCTTACCAGAACCCAGTCAGAGTTTACAAAATCTTACGTATGAACAGGTGTAACCTGGTATTGTGTTAGTCTGGTTGTCACGTAGGCTTCATACCTCCTGGTCACTGCTGTGGGCTGACCTTTGGATGGTGACTCACAGGGCCCACGGTGCTGACAACTCCTGAGGGCCGGAAGGCCTTCCTCAACTCCTTGCTCCACCTCACGTCTGGGCTCTGGGGGATCGCTCATTTACTGTCTGGGCTCTGGAGGGTCGCTCATCTACTGTCTGGGCTCTGGGGGGGTCACTCGTTTACTGTCTGGGCTCTGGAGGGTCGATGGTCACTCATTTACTGTCTGGGCCACATTGTTTTGCATTAGTTTAAGTGCAGGTGTCTTTGAGGGTGGTATTCTGATTCCTGACTTCAAACTGGACTCCTTTAGAGGCCAGGGACTCCTCTGGTTTTTAAAATATGTTGTTTTTATATTTTATATTTTATATTGTTTTTATATTTTATATTGTTTTATATTGGGAAAGAAAAATCACCTACAAGTCTGTCTCTGAAATATAATTATTAAAATGAATTTGCTAAATATTTTTATTAACGTGTTATCTAGGGACATCTATGAAGATGCTGTGACACTATATATATTTTTTTTTTTTTTTTTTGAGGTAGGGTCTCACTCTAGTCCAGGCTGACCTGGAATTCACTATGTGACCTCGAACTCACAGCGATCTTCCTACCTCTGCCAGAGTACTGGGATTAAAGGCGTATGCCACCACGCTTGGCTTGACACTCTTGTTTTATAACCTGCTTTTATCACATAAAAACCAGTTACCAGATGTCAACCCAGGTTTTTTTCTCCTGCAATTTTAATTAGCTACAATATATTATGCCGCATGTATAGACCACTATTTATTTAACTTGTTCCTTATTGTAAGAAAGTTATACTGCTAACAACACCGCAGTGAATGTTTATATGTAATTGCACCCAATTGTGGTTATGACTTTAAGATAAATTTTAAAAAGTAAAATGGGAAGAAGAAAGGGAATGCGCATTTAAAAGTTTTTCCCTAAAAAAAAGTTGCCAGTACTATACTTCGAGAGTAATTAAATGAATTGATGTACTTGTTCTAAACATTTAACAAGTTGAACAGTCAAAATAATAATTTCTTTCTTCTTTCTTTTTGAGACATGGTACCACTTGTACGATGTGCTACCCGCAACTGTTAACCCTCTTGCTTCAGCCTTACCCCGCTCAGTGACATAGTATTTTAACACATATTTACTAGCTACTATGAGACTGAGCTCCTTGTAGTTTTGCCATTTCGTCTGTGGTATTGTGTGTTTGCGCTCCAAGTGTGGTCAGATGCTGCTGGTGAACTGGTGTGTTACAGGGCAATTCAGTCTGGCAACATGCAGTGACTGGTGGCAGGATGAAGCCCGATCCCAGCGCTCACTGAGACATACGGTATTTCTCAAACACGCATTGTGGTTAGTATCATCAAGTCAAATAAGTTCCATAAGCCATGAAATCACTCCTGGAAAATAGTCAGTGGTTGTTATAACTTAAAAAAAAAAACAACCGGAAAACAAGTAATTGTCCGTTTTAATACGTGACACAAAGCAGTGGGTCACATGTCAGCTTGCCATAGCCTTACACGTCATCACTATTTGAGACTATGCTTTAAGGCTCAGTGAGGCAGGAAGTTAAAAGGGAAGCAGGTTCTCACTTGTTTCCCAGAACCAGCTACAGGTTCGGTTCCACTGAGTGGATCCGTTAGCCAAATCAAGAGCATTTGGTTACCCACCATGGCTGTGTGCCAATGTTGCACTTGGGTGAGCATCATGTCAGGTTGTTTGCTGCTGAGTAGCTTAGACTACGAGTTGCTTGGACAGATGTTGGTTATTTTCCCCCAACTGCTCATGTAGCACCTTCTGGCACTAGACGAGCTAACTGTCTGGGGACTGACTCTCTTCCAGATTCCAGTCAGGTCACTCCATGTTCTGTACCTGCAGCATACGGTGTCTTCAGCAGTAGGGTCTTACCACTAACCTTTGGTGGGTCATCAAGTGCCAGGCTCCCCCAGTGGGTAGGTAGTGCTGAGGAAGGACCAGGCCCGCTGGTTCCTCCCAAGGGGTTGAGGGAGGGAGGGAGGGAGGGAGGGAGGGAGGGAGGGAGGGAGGGAGGGAGAGGGAGAAACAGGAGATTAAGATTAATCTTCATCATAGCCTGACCCACATTCCCCAACGAGGAGGGTCCCTGCAGAATGGAGAGGACAGGGAGGAGGCTAATGATGGTACCAACATGGCTGTATACACACTGTGTGTACAACTAATAATAATTAAAACAAAAGGTGTTGGGGTGGGGGAGCAGGTGTCTCTGGCAATGAGGGGTCCCAGCTGGGAAATCATCCCAGTGAGGAAGCCACTTTCACAATGAGGCAGTACAGTAAGTTATCTTTCCATTTTGGAAAGCTTAACATAGGTATATTTTACAATTGAGAATTTTTTTTTTGCAACTAAGATTTTAATAAATTACAACTACAACACATTAATTCTCTTGGGAAAATTCCCAGCATTTATGTGGAACTTAAAGAATAAGCATTATTTCTTGTTTCTATTATGGAACACAGAACCGTTTTTCTATGAAAACAAGAACTTTAGAGCTTTGATTAAAATAATTGTGAGGGCTGGAGAGATGGCTCAGCAATTAAAGATGCATCTTTAATTGCAAAGATTTCTGGCCCCATTTGATTCCCTAGTACTAATGTACTGCCAAATGCACAAAGTGGTGCATGTGTATTTGGAGATTGTTTGCAATGTCAAGAGGTCCTTGCACACCCATACTCTCTCTCTCTCAAATAAATAAAAATATTTTGTTAAAAAGAAAAAAAAAACTATAAAAAATATGATACAGGAGAGAAGAATCCCATTGAAAATTCCTCCACAACTTTAATTAAAGCAATGCATCAATGGATGCACACATGATTTTAAACTTTTAGGTAGTTGGTCCATTTATTCTTTTCTAGAGAAAGAGAGAGAGAGAATTGGCACGCTAGGGCCTCAGCCACTGATATTGAACTCCAAGTGCTTGTGCCACCTAGTGGGCATGTGTGACCTTGTGTATGCCCCACCTTTGTGCATCTGGCTAATGTGGGATCTGGAGAGTCGACCATGGGTCCTTAGGCTTTGCAGGCAAGTGCCTTAACGGCTAAGCCATCTCTCCAGCCCAGTTAGTCCATTTTTTATAAGCTGCATCATTAGGCTTCTAGGGCTGAATAATACTCCTGAGTCACTATTCCTGCTTCCTGATTTGTTGTAGTCAGGTGAACAAATTCTGCACAGCAGTTTCCATAAGTTGACCTAGGAAAAATAATCATATTAAGTGAGAAGGGATAAAAATAGCTTTCATGTTGAAAGCATGATTTCCTTCTCTAATAGTTTATTTTTAGTGCGGACCATTTTCAGCACTGAAATGGCCAGCGAGAAAGAAACAGCTTAGTCAATTGCTGAAAAGTCACTGTGTGCCAGCCTGAAGCAGAGATGTCTTACAACCCCTGCCTGCGAGGGGCTAACACTCGGCTGCACGGGGCTTCTCAGCCTGGTCTACCTGGGAACAGGAGACTCCCCGGCACTCCACTACAAATTGACTGACACCAAGAAACACAGGTTACCACTGGATCTGGATGAATCTCAAGAGAGAAAATACATGCGCTCTTTTTACAAGCCAAATGTACTGATTTAAATAAGTAAAAAATTATTTGCAAGTAAATGAAGTGGGCAGGAATCATTTTTTCTCATTCCCAAAGCTACTGCTTTGTAAAATTAGTTGTTAGATACAAAACATAAAGAAATTTAATGGAATATGACAGTTATTGTCATTTTCTTAAATACAGCATTCTGCAAACTTACTTCTTTTTTTTATTTATTTATTTGAGAGCGACAGACACAGAGAGAAAGACAGATAGAGGGAGAGAGAGAATGGGCGCGCCAGGGCTTCCAGCCTCTGCAAATGAACTCCAGACGCGTGCGCCCCCTTGTGCATCTGGCTAACGTGGGACCTGGGGAACCGAGCCTCGAACCGGGGTCCTTAGGCTTCACAGGCAAGCGCTTAACCGCTAAGCCATCTCTCCAGCCCCAAACTTACTTCTTTATTGATTTGCTTTTGGCATTTTTAAATTTTACGTATACTTTGCTAGTGAAGCAAATGAACATATCTATCTGTTTAGATTTACCTGGATTTTGCCTGTCAAGAGCAGCTTAAATAATTTTTGATAAAATTCCAAATATAAGAAATGCAATTTTATGAACTATAATCTTCATGCTGTACAAAATGTAATGGGCTGTTTGGGGCTCAGGAAAGTCCTTGAACCCTAAACCCTAGGTCTGCATCTACTTTTAATCAAAAAATTAACTAAAAGACTGAGAAAGATAATTATTAAGTTATTATGTTTATTTAGGGAAATACAAAGCCAAGGAAAAGCACACACTACAGATCCCACATGGGGGACCACCATGGAAAGAAAAGAGAGAAAAGAAAATTTAAGGAGCTCTTGCCCTGTGGGGAGCTGGAGGGGATAAGTAGGCCATGTGGAGAGTAAGGGCTAAGGGGCTTTCCCCTAGGCTCAGACCCTGCAGGGGTGTGGGGAGGAAGGGGTGGGGGGAGGGAGACTCACCCACAGCTGGTTCCCACTTGGTCAGAGAGCGGGGCCCTCCCCTGGCAAAGGTATTTATAACCTTATAGAGTGGGCTGTCTTCCAGCTCAGGTGAACCAGAGGAACAGCTGGTTGATTGGGGCTAGGGGCTGTCTCAGGAAGAGGCCAGCACCAAGTTCCAGGGGCTGATCTTGACTAACCACAGTGTTTTTAAATGCTATGAAAGACCTCCCTCCCAGGAGGGGCTCAGCTGTTTGTGACAAAACAGATCTAGGGAAGTAGGCAAGAGATAAGAAGTCCGGTCATCTTTGATTTCTAACAAGTGCAAACTTTTCTGTCTTTCTACTTTCCGGAGCCCAGTCACCCTAACTGCCTACCCCATCTCAATAAGAGCTCTGAACTCTTTAGGCTTGTTTTGTTTTGTACTACCGTTGTTACCTTGTATCATTCAACGTATTTGACTCTCTTTCATATGGGTAATTATTTTTGTTTTCTGTCTCCTTATTTTGATCTATCGCTTTTAGATTCCCTTATTAGTGAGAATGCACAGTGGTGTTTTTTCTGGGGTCTCAGTTATTGCATGTACTATAATGCCCTTCAAGCCCTTCCATACTCAAGGTGGAATGATTTTTTTATACATGTGTGTGACATTTTCTTTTTTTGGTTTTCTTTTTTTTGAGGTAAGGTCTCACTCTAGCCCAGGCTGACCTGGAATTCACTATGTAGTCCCAGGCTGGCCTCGAACTCACAGCGATCCTCCTACCTCTGCCTCCAAGTGCTGGGATTAAAGGCGTGCGCCACCACAGCAGGCATGTATGTCACATTTTCTTTATTCATTGGCTGATCAGTGGGGGTGCCCGTGTGTCTATGATAACACGTGGCTTTCTTTGTCACGTGCGAATCCATATCCAGAAGAGGGATCACAGGGGCACAAGGAAGTTCAATTTTTCCTTTCCTTTTCTTTTTGACTTTTTATTTTATTTTATTTATTTATTTATTTATTTTTTGAGGTAAGGTCTTGCTCTAGCCCAGGCTGACCTGGAATTCACTCTGTAGTCTCAGGGTGGCCTTGAACTCATGGCAATCCTTCTACTTCTGCTTCCCAACTGCTGGGATTAAGGGCATGCACCACCAAACCCTGCTTCAACTTTTCCTTTCTCTAGGAACCTCTGTTTACTATAATGTCTGTAACAATCTATGATCTCATCAACAGTGTACTACTAGCCTTTCTTCTTTTCTTTCTCCATAGGCTTGCTAACATTTGTTGTCTATTTGTTTTTTATGTATTATTTTATTTATTTATTTGACACCGACAGACAGAGAAAGAGGCAGGGAGAGAGAGAGAGAGAGAGAGAGAGAGAGAGAGAGAGAGAGGGAGAGAGAGAGAGGGAGGGAGAGAATGGGTGCGCCAGGGCCTCCAGCCACTGCCAACGAACTCCAGACGCATGTGCCCCCATGTGCATCTGGCTAACGTGGGTCCTGGGGAGTCAAGCCTCAAACCGGGGTCCTTAGGCTTCACAGGCAAGTGCTTAACCGCTAAGCCATCTCTCCAGCCCCATGTTGTCTACTCTTTTCTCAATCATCATGCCAGTGGGTGTGAGATGCTACTGCAGAGTGATTTTAGGTTTGATTTTTTTTGTTCATTGATGACTATTGACTCATGACAAATACCTTTTTATGAATGTTGGTCATTTTTATGTCTTCTTTTGAAGAGAAATGTCTGTTCATGTTCCTAATCCATTTCTCAACTGAATTATTTTTCTGCTATGGAGTTGTCATAAATAGTTCTTTATACCTTTAGGATATTAACCACATATCAGATATATACTTTGCAAGTATCTTTCTAGTCTATAGATTGCCTTTGAGTTTTGTTGATTGTTTCCTCTGCTATGCAGAGCATTTTTTTTTTTTTTAAATTTGTTCTTGCTTTTGTAGCCTGGGAGGTGGGTGTGAACTACAAAATAATCATGGCCAAAACCCATGCAGAGGATCTCTTATTCTGTGTTTTATTCCAGTAGTGTTATAGTCTCGGGTCTTACACTTCAGATTTCAGTCCATTTTGATGGGTAGGTTAGGATTCAATTTCACTTCTTTTGCATAAGAAAATCCATTT
This sequence comes from Jaculus jaculus, assembly GCF_020740685.1. Lineage (NCBI taxonomy): Eukaryota > Metazoa > Chordata > Mammalia > Rodentia > Dipodidae > Jaculus > Jaculus jaculus. The sequence goes on along the minus strand of NC_059112.1, from coordinate 2,643,865 downwards.
GTTTCTATTCATTGAAGAAGTTACCCTTTCTCACTGTGTCTTCTTGGTGCTTTTGTCAAAAGCTAATTGATCATATGCATTTTGACTATTTCTGAGCTCTTTATTCTATTGGTTGATGTCTGTATTTATATACTGTTCTGATTACTGTAAATATATATCATATATATATATATATATATATATTTTTTTTTTTTTCTTTCAGTTTTTTGAGGTAGGATCTCTCTCTAGCCCAGGCTGACCTGGAATTCACTATGGAGTCTCAGGGTGGCCTCGAACTCACAGCGATCCTCCTACCTCTGCCTCCCGAGTACTGGGACTAAAGGTGTGTGCCACCATGCCTACTTTATATAATATAATTTTAAATCACTAAATGTGAGGCCTCAAATTATGTTATTCTCTTTCAGATTTTTTTTTGATATTCAGGTTTTTTGTTGTTATTGTTGTTCCATACAAATTTTAGGATTTTTTTCTGTGCCTGTGAAGGATGCCAATGTAGTTTTGATGAGGATTGCATTAAAACTGTATACTTATTTTGATAGTAAAATACACAATTAAATTATTCAAATTAATTCTTTCCATTAATTTTTGTCTTCATTAGTCAATATCTAATATTTTATCTCCTTGATTAAATCCATTCAAAAGTACTTTGCCTTTTATAATGCTATTTTTTAAAATTTCTCTTTCATCTAGGTTGTTTCTTGCATATAAAAGTGCTAGTGAATTTTACATGATCTTTATCCTCCAAGTTTACTGAATTATTAGTTATGACAGATTTTGGCGGAATCTTTGGGTTTGTTATATATGTGGACGTGTCATCTGCAGACAGTTACACCTTTTCCTTTCTGATTTGGGTACCTTTACTTACTCTTGCTTGATTATTCTTCAACATCACTTTTTTTGCTTTGGTTTTTAAAAAGAAATTTTGTTTATTTTTACTTATTTATTTGAGAGTGACAGAGAGAGAAAGAGAGCGAGAAAGAATGGGCCCATGAGGGCCTCTAGCCACTGCAAATGAACTCCAGACGCGTGCGCATCTGGTATATGTGCATACTGGGGAATTAAGCCTCGAATCAGGGTTTTTAGGCTTCACAGACAAGTGCTTAACTGCTAAGCCATCTCTCTAGCCCTACTTTGGTTTTTTGAGGCAGGGTCTCACTCTAGCCCAGGTGGACCTGGAACTCACTATGTAGTCTCAGGGTGGCCTTGAACTCCAGGTCTCCTACCTTTGCCTCTCAAGTGCTGGGATTAAAGGCATGTACCATCATGCCTGGATTTTTATTTCCTTTATTTTGCAACCATTGAACACAGTTTGTCCATATCAAAATGTATACTTTTTCAATAGGGTGTTTTCATGGTATAAGGTACAGTTCACATAAAAATACCTTCATACAAGTATATAATGTACACCCCACATCTCTTTCCTGCTCCTGGTCTCTCCTCATCCTCCAATTAGTCCTCTTTTCTCCCCTAGACAGTTTTATTTCTACTTTTATGTCATATATACATACTATTTTATCTCTCTATGTAAAATCTAGGAGCCACAGATGGAAAAAATATACAATTGTGTTTCTGAGACTGGCTTGCTTTGCCTAATGTTAAATCCCTTTTTTTTATAAACAACATACTCTATTTTCTTCATGGGTGAAAAATTCCATTGCACACATATACCTCACATTTCTCTTTAGCCATCCCTGTTGGCAGACACCCACGCTGATTCCCTATCTTGGCTGTGTGGACAGTTCTGCAAAAGGCATTGCTGTGCAGGTATTGGTGGTATGCAGACAAGAGTGGTATAGTTGGGTCATATGAAAGCAGGTTAGGAGCAAGGTAGACTTTTCCTGGTAGGCAGTTAGCTAGGGACTGGCTCGCGGGAACATGGACACCACTTTGCCTGTTCTGGCAAGACTACAACCATGTCTGATCCAGTCTCACCTAAGCTGGCTGCAGGCAGCATCTCCCCCAGCACTTCCCGCTTCTTCAGACTTCCACGCGGCTGCTCCTTTACATTCCCGCTGGGAGAGCACGCGGTTCTACTGTCATTATTGTTTTAAACTATCTTAAATTTATTTTATTACTATTAGAAAGTGTATTTATTATTATGTTGTTAATTTTGTTCTCTGATAGCTGGTGAGCTTTGGACATTTTTTTTTTCATGTTTCTTGGCCATTTTTATTTCAGGTGGTATCAATTCTCTAATATTTTTCTTTTGCAACATGTTTTTTTCTATCTTAAGTCCTTTGCACTTCCATATGAAATTATGGGCTGCTAATTCCTACAAAAGACTTGGTGGGATGTTGATTGGGATTGAGTTATGCAATGTATCAATTTGGGGGAGAATTGAGCTCTCAATGTTGCTTACTTTTCTAACAGTATAGTGTAGCTCTCCAGAGATTTGTTTCTGCGGTGATCTTAGATCCTGTCTAGTCAAGTTGACAATCAATATTAGCATGATGCTGGGTTTTAAATTTGAAGTTGGTTTCTCTTCCTGAAGTAACAGGGCTATGTTGGGGGGAGCACACAACCATTTAAAAGTATTGGCCTTCGGAGCGAGACAGAACTGGGTCTGACTATTAGCTTAGTAATGTAGGAAAGTGAGGCAATCTGTATTGCTGAACTTATGCCCGGCTCCTGGGTGGCAATAGTGTCTTATATGACAGCCAGCAAAGGACACAGAGCATCAAGCTGGAGGCCTACATGTGACAATGACACTAGGGGATGCACAGTCACTCACTGAAACAAGTTACCCACGGAAGCGTGCATCGAGGGAGACGGAAGAAAAGCCACTGTCGTCCAAAAGAGAGCAGAATGTGCAAAAAACCTGTGTCAGGAAGGCACACACATCAAGAATGCGGGCAGGGGGACGGCTCGGTGGGTAAAGCCTACTCCGCAAGCCTGCAGATCAGGGTTTGGATCCCCAGCACCCACATAAAGCCAGGTGCGCAGTGGCGCAAGTTTCTGTAAGCACGGTACCCTAAGGCGATGGAAGCAGGGCCCAGTGATTTGCAAACTCACAGGTTCGGCTAGCCTGGCCTGCTCAGTGGCAAGCAAGGAGAGCCAGCCTGTCTGTCACAGACAGGTGTAAGGAGCGAACCGTACTTCGAGGTTTGCTCTCTGACCCTCAGGTGTGCGGTGGCGTGTGTGCACCCCCTACCCACCCACAGGTAAGAATAAAAAGGAGGAAGGAAGCCAAAGGAGTTTGTAGAACCCTTCATGTCCCTGTGTAGAAAGCAGGGCTAACACGACATAGGACTATTTACGGATTATAAGAGGACCTGATCCTGTCCTAACAAGAGCAGCTGCTCATTAGATGGTGACTAGAGTTATTATTATGTTAACATTGCAGAGGTCAAAAACATTTAATTGCATGCAATGCCCACGAAGAGCCCTGAATATTCTCAGCTTTACATCTTAAGCGCCCTGCCCCCTCGAGGCTGACTCCGCTGGCCGGTGGCGGGGTGGGGTCGGCTGGGCGGGTAGACAGCGCTTCTGAATCTTGGCTGGCGCGGAAGCCTGCCAGGCGCGAAGAGCTGTGCTGCCGGGAGTCACTGGGAGGAAGGAGGAATTTGCTGAAGCAACCCCAGACTTGTCTGGGAGCGGGACATCCCCCCCACCCGCCCACACCTCCGCCCTGGCTGTCCTTTTCCATCCTGCAGGCAAAACTCCCAAGTTCCCAGCACGTTCCTGCAAGCCTGCAAGCCAAGGTCTGAGCGAGGAAGCCGCCTGGAGCAATCGTCCTCAGCAGTGTCAGCGGGTCCACCCGAACCGCGGGTCGTCCTGGCCTCACCTGCCGGGGCCTTTCCCTCCGACCCCGGGAGAGGCGCTCCAGCCTCCGCCCGAGCCGGGCTGAGCACCGGGACCGGGCGGAGCAGAGCCATCCCGGCGTCCTGCGGTCGTGTGCGGATTACACGGACCGCGAAGCCTTTCTTCACTCGCGGTCGACATGTGTGCAAGCTATTGTTGTGATACCTGGCCCCTTCCCGCGAATGCACGCGCACGCACACGCACGCGCACGCACACACAGAAATATTTTTATGCTCTTGATAACAGGCTGTGAATATTCAGGGCTCTTCATGGGCATTGCTTACAATTAACTGTCTCCGAATTCAGCGAGAGTTTCTTTCAAATGTTATCAAGGACAATAGACAAAGGGAAGAACAGTATTTAACTGACCCAGCATCTTCCTAGAGACCAGCACTGCTGTTTCCCAATAGCCAAACCACGAGGGAGAAAGGAGGAAGAACCCAGTTTCCCCTGAGCCTAACCTGCTGGCTTTTTATCAAAGTCCAACTGACCTGAGGGGAGGAAAACACCCAAGTTCAGACCCCCCCCCTTCTCCCCAGCCATCCTGTTTTGCTGAGGGAGGGGAGAGAGCGGATGAGCATCAAATGACATCACAGAAACGCACCTCCGGACGATGACGCCAGGTAGTGTTTGAGAATTGATTACTAAGCCGAGGCTTCTAGTGCAAGAAATAAAATTATGTAAGCACAGGTTAAAAAATTGCCAAGAATCCAAATCCTAAGAAAGACTAAAACAGCAATGCTGTGCATCCAAAACACTCTACCAGAAACAGGAATACTTAATGGGTCTTCAGTACATTGGGCCTGGCTGAAGAGGGAATCTCTGGAGAAAGTGAGTCCATGTCACTGGGAGCTCCCTCCTGAAAAGCAAAACAACCACAGAAGATTGTCTCTGGGAGATGCCATAGAATATTCAAGATCTGTGGGACAACTGCATAAGGTGTGGATGATATACACATGAGAAAAGACTAGGAAGGAAAGGAAATACAGGAAATTTTTGAAGCATCAAATGAGTATTTCCTCAATTACTATGCGATTTAACCACGTAGTCAGGAAGCTCAGAAAATACCAGGCAAGATAAACACCGAAAGCTGTTCCTGGTCTGTTGTCTCTTAAAAACACACAGGCAAAGAGTTAGATACCTCACCTAGCGGAGCTGAGACACGGGATGCATTCAATGCTGAGTGAAACGCTTCTTCCCTCCTGTAATTCCTCAATTTACTGGCAAGTCTTTGCCCAGTAAAAATCCAGGATTCTCTATCGACTATCTTAGTAGATGAAATAGGGACTGAATTTCTGATGGAACTGCTGAGTTCTCATTATCGTGTGTGTGTGTGTGTGTGTGTGTGTGTGTGTGTGTGTGTAAAAGTGGCTGACAGTCTGAACCTGATTCAGGCTGATTTAAAAACTTTTCAAATATTCAGAAAAGTTACAAAACTTTTATAGTGGGACCTACACATTTCCTTCTTGGATTGCCTAAATAACACTTATTTCTTTTCTTAAAATCACATATGAATCCATCTTTCTAGCTATCTGTTCTTCATTAAATTATTTTTAAAGACTTATTTCAAAGTCAATTCATCAGTCAGATTACTACATCCCAAACAATTTTACAGGCATATGATAACTTTAATTGGAGTTAACTATTTATGAACAAATATTAATTTTTTCCCTTATGAGGTGTACTTTACATAGAGTGAAACATCGTAAATGTTCCATTGGATAAGTTTTGACAAAATGCACATACTGGAGCAAAGCAAGCCCTTATCAAGAAACAAGTTACCACCATGTGGGAAGCTTTTCACATCCTTCTTTCCTCCCTTCCTGCTGAGTGCCCCTGCAGAGGAGACCCTGTGGCCACACAGATCAGCTTAGCCCCGTCATGTACCTCACATAAAAGGAATCACAGGGTGTGAATTCTTTTGTGTTTGGTGTCTTTAATTCATTATCATTTCAGTGGCCTTCATTCATGTTGGTACCATGGTTACTATGTTCCTTTTTATTACTGAGTCATAATCCATGGTCTTCACTGTAGTTCATTACTTTCTTATTGATGGAAACTTGGATTACTTTCAAATTTTGGTAATTACCAAGATAGCAGCTCTGAACAACTTTGTAAAATTTATAAATGGATGTCCTAAAAACTGTTCTTTTTTCCCCACCCCAACTATTACCTTTATATGCATGACTTTTGCAAACTCCACCGAGGAGTTTGATGTGTAATTTCTTTCTTTTTTTGGTGGGGGGAGTTTGAGGTAGGGTTTCCACTCTAGTCCAGGCTGATCTGGAATTCACTCTGTATTCTCAGGGTGGCCTCAAACTTGCTTCGATCCTCCTACCTCTGCCTCCCGAGTGCTGGGATTAAAGGTATGTGCCACCATACCTGGCTCTTGATGTGTAATTCCTGGTGCCTTAGACAAAATATTCTGAGCTGATGGGAAGGAAGGATTTATTTCAGCTTGTAATCTTGAAGGGAAATTTCATCACAGTGGGGAAAGACAGCATGACATTCCTGAGAAGAACAGCTGGGTCCACGTCAAAGGAAAGGATGTAGTCAAATACTGGGCTGGGAGCTGGACTATATTACCCAAAAGTCTGCCCACCCCCTCAGAAACACACCTCCAGCAAGGCTCTACTTGCCAAAGGCCCCACAGTTTTTCTAAGTTTCCACCAGCTGGGGACCGAGTATTCAAAACACACTAGTCTTCTGAAGGACACTTTCATTCAAACCACCACAAGTTCATTCAGTGACTCCAGATAATAAAAGGCCAGCAACCTAGACAGGGAGTGAGCTAAGCTTGTTTTGAAGCTTGGGAATCTACACTAGGTACATGTTCAAAATGCAGCTCCTACCACCATGGGACAGGGGTTTTGATTTAGTGCATCTCACGTCATTCTAGAAAGTATTTTCAACATGCACACAGGTGATTCAACTATGGGCAATCTGAGGACCCACCATTTAAACATCTGCCTGTGTAATCCGCTTTGTTCCCCCAGACAAAAGCACGTGTGCAGTAGAGTCGTGTCTCATTCTTCTAATGCTCCTGGGTGAGTACAGTAGCTCCGGAGAGGTCAGAGTGATGCCATGATCTGTCAACTCAAATGTGCTGTTTCTTTGACAACAAGTCTGACATAGTCTTTAAGTTGGGTTTTGGTGTGTCTCAATTTCAGTCACTGTTATTTCAGAAAATAATTATAGGCCTCAAGGAAAACTGTAATAGTAAATAAGCACTTTTTCCTAAAGAAATTAAAGTAAGTAATGCCACATAAATTCATGTCATACGATACAAATTAATGTAATACAAATTAATATGTCACAGTACAATAATGCAGTATAATGCATACATACACTAACCCTCACCTGGCCTTCAGGCCAGCCTCAGCTTAGGCTATGCTGCCCTCTAGTGACGGAAACAGAAATCCCTTTTAAGTAGCCACACCTGTAAGTACTTGCCACTGAATGTCAACAATCTATTGGAAGTGAAAGGAGCCAGCTGTCTGTCCTCTACCACAGCTGCAGGCCCTGGATTGAGACTTAATCCAGGTTCCACCAGAGCCACGTGATTGTGATGGCCACACTACTGATTGTTTTCATCCTGTTCTTTTGTTTGAGGGCTAATCAGGAATGCATAGTAATCAGCTTGATTCCCCAGCTGGCCCATAGCAAACTGGGGTGCCAAATACAGGGGTGTTTGGAACACTACAAAGGAACAAATAGATACATAGAGACACAGAACACTGCATCCCTGACTATGGAGTGTAGTCCCCAGCATAGTTGGGTAGCTGCTCACAGGCTTTTTAGAGGCAGCAAGAAGAACACTAGTGATTACAAGTCCTTGAGTGTAAAACGACGCGTGCACAATTACAATTAATTCAAATCATATGGAGTACGTACAGCTTCAGGCTCTGGGAAATGCACACATGCCAGCACACGTTTGCACACAAACATTAAGCCATTTAAAAATATTTTATTTTTATTTATTTATTTGAGAGACAGAGAGAATGGGAGAGAATGGGTGTACCGGGGCTTCCAGCCCCTGCAAAGGAACTCCAGATGTGTGCGCCTCCTTGTGCTTATGTGGGTTCCTGGGAGTCGAACCTGGGTCCTTTTGCTTTGCAGGTAAGGGCCTTAACTGCTAAGCCATCTCTCCAGCCCTGTAAGCCATTTTATTTTACAGTGGCTCTTTTCCTCCCACACAAACTTGCTGGGGATGATTAAAGCTCTCTTGGGATAAGGTGCTGTGTCCAGAATATTCTTATACTTGTGTCATTTGATCCCGACAGTCCTTTGGGCAGGTAGGCGTCATGATTAGTGTTTCAGGAGACTCACGCTTAGTGAGATCAGAAGTTCAAGGTCCTGCTATGGCTGGGCAGTGGGGTTTGGTCTGAGCCCATGAGTCAGAACACGATGGCGTGGAGAACTCATGAAATGTGACTTCTCTTTCCTAAAATTAGGGCTCTCCTTCATTCTTTCCCCTTGTTTCCTTCCTTCTGTTTTTCCTAGTACCTCTATTCGGTGCCACTTGTTGGTAATAGATTCCAAGATACAAACATGTCAGGGCAATTTATTGAGATACCAATTTTCCTCACTTTTTTTTTTTTTTCCGCCTTTGTTTCCTAACTCTTGCACTTTTTTTGCTCCTGGGGAGGAAGAAAATAGAAGTTCTTGGACGTAGTGTTTTTCACTTTCCTAAAGCCAAAGTCTTGAAAAGCTCATGTTGTGGGGGAGCAGAAAACAGCAGAGTTTGGGGGCATGTGAAGAGACTGGGGTGGGGGACGTCCCCATGTCATACCTGTAGAGTCAGTGGATCCTAGCAGACTCACCGAGCCCCATGGAGGTCTTCATACTTTTCTTCTCTCTCCTTGTTTTTTTTCAAGGTAGGGTCTCACTCTAGCCCAGGCTAACCTGAAATTCACTATGTACTCTCAGGGTGGCCTTGAACTCCTACGTCTGCCTCCCTAGTGCTGGGATCAAAGGCGTGCACCACCATGCTCAGCTCAGAGACCAGATAACTCATCCTCCAAACAGGTCAGTGAACAATTATCAACAGTGAACAATTATAAATATGGCTTAGAGACAGTGAACAATTGTCAGTATCATTCAATAGAGACCATCCTGAATACACTACACACATGATCCCCTGTCTATGCTTTTTTTTTTTTTTTCTCAGAAACAGTAAAGCCTCTTGCTTAAGGTCCTAGGAGCCGTCACATGGTGGGATTGTAGATCTTTTCCTCCTTGTGGAAAGGGAAATGAGAACATGTTTACACAAATGTTCTGAAGAAAACACTCACAGATGCTTCATTCATAGCATCCCGGCTGCCCTGACCCAGACGGAAACAATTCAAGTGTACAAAGATTCCGACAGGCTAAACAAACCGTGGTATGTTGATAGAACAGAGCCCTCCTCAGCAGCCAGAGACTACCAGTTTTCACTACAGAATGAATCAACTTCGGGACACTACCCCGAGTGAAAGAAACCAGCCAGAGGATGAAACCATTTCAAATAAGAAAACTTCTAGAAAAGTAAAACGGTAGTGGTGGGAAGTAGAAAAAGTTGTTGCCAGGTGCCTAGTGTGGTAACAAGAATTTTTATAATCGCTTGATAACCTTCTTCTTTCCTAATTAAGTTATAACATACCTATATGCATGTTAATATATAAAATTATTTTATTTCTCATAGCAATTTTATCACAGAACTGTTTTTGAAGAGATAATCCATTTTTCTGTTTGGAACATTCTTGTATTTTCTCTGTGGTCATTTTGATTTTTTGAGGTTTTCTCTTAACTTGAATAGAGCTGAGCCAACCATCTGGGAATTAGCAGAAAGGCCAGTGGACATGACAGACAATGGGCTGAGTGAGCACGGGGTCTGCAGTCTGTGACAGTCACTGTGGTGCACTAAGACCTGCGGAGGATCAGAGGAGGTAGCTAGGAGCTGCAGGAAGTGTCAGATCCAATAGGAGGGAGTCAAATCCTCTACCTTGCAGAGTGAGGCCAGTGGAAAGACTGTTACACTGCACATAACTAATTTTGTTTTCCCAAGATAAGTTTCACTATATAGTTCATACTGACCTCAAATCTGTGACTCTCCCGCGTGCTGGCATTATAGGAATGTGCCACCATGCTTGGCTAATTCCTTGAGTTCTTGAGAAGAGATTCATGGGGAAATGGTTCTGAAAAACATGAAGATCATTCAGTTTTATTTCTCAACACAATTTCCTGCTCACTCAAGGAGGCCTGTGTGACTGATAGTATTTCCTCCAAATTTGCAGGAAATCAAGCTTGCTTTCCTCAAGTTTGTCATAAATTGTATCTCATACCATTACGCAAGTTGATGAATGGTATATGACTGATTCTTCATGAATGCCTTTACTCATTTTAACCTCTGCTGATGGATTTTTTATTGTGAAGCCTGGATTAGCTGGACAAGGGTTATTTGAACACCGTGGCAGCCCAGGACAAGGCTCTTTATGACGATGCCCACAGCAGTCATTAAAACTACATCAGGCAAAAGAGAAAGTCCTTATCTAAAATGACTTTAAGTACAATACAATACGGAGTATTAGGAATTCAACAGTAATATGCATTTGGGCATACCTAACCCTGAGACTCAAAGGATGATGATTTGGTATCAGATGTGTTTGGTTCAGACTTTTGCTCCATTTCTCTTCCTTCTGTCCTTATCCTTATCCTGGCTGGGTTGTCATGGTCACAAGGATGGCTCCAGTAGCAACTGGGATCACATGCTTCTTTGTTTATTTCTAGAGTAGAAAAAACCCTCACAACCGCCAGTGACATTGCCATGTCTTTCCTCATATTGACCCGGGTAAAGTGACAATTATTGGAGAGTGGGACAATATGCTATCTGACCTTTGCCACAGGAGATTGTCAGAACACTACAACATCATGGGATTTCTTAAAGGAAAACCAGCGATATGTCTAGGAGAACAGGCAGAACAGATAGACCGTGGTCAGGAAGGCACATTAGGTGCCCCTGTGAGCAGCCTTGCATCGCTGTACCTAGATCCATTATACCTCTAGGTGGCAGTGTTGGGCAGTAAACGCAGGCTCCTGGCCGGGCTGCAGCCCCTGAGTTCTTGTTCCCAGAGACGTGGTAACTCCACATCCAAGTCTCTCTCCAGCTTCAGAACCAACACTTGTAGAATCAGAAGCATTGTCCTCGTAGAGTTTTATCATGAGGGCTGAATAAAGTGTAAAGGCACTTCTCAGAGAGCTTGTTCACCTTGCATGCTCTTGAACTAAATATCTGTGGTGAGCAGCCATCTCTTGGACTCTTTGAGACATCGCTTTTGTCTGCTTGGGCATCTGTGTGCTGACCACTGGTTTTGAGGCATCTCTTCTCATTATTATCATTTTTATTAGGTACCAAATTCATTTTAGACAGACATAGTTCTTTGGCCTGGAGACTAGACATTGGCCCTCTGTTGTGGAAGTGGTGTGTGGTAGAACGCTAGACAAAACAAATATTTAGCCAGCAACCCCACCGCGGGCTTCCAATGGGGGCCACTCTGCAGACTGAGTGCTTTGTACTTCTTAAGGACATTTGGTCTCGTAACAAATGTATACCTCTCCTCTCGGTATGAAATTATCATAACTTTATCAGGAAAAGGGGGCTGTTAAAATATTTGACATAATGTAGACACCTTCACAGCTTTTAAAGGACATTTTAAATAAGTAAAAGTTGGCAACAGGCATTTGGCTAGTAAGGCATGTTAATATTTATGATGTCTAGATGTGAATTCCTAAGGATTGTGACACATGACTGTCACGGAACTCACAGTTTAGCATGTTCCTTGCTGCTGTACAGGTGACTTGATGTAGGACATGATAGCAATATTCCCAGATAAACCTAGACTTGCTGACAAGGACAAGGACAGTCGCTGGTGGTTTGCCAAGACAAAAGTTACTTAGATTTTGAACTCTTTGGAGTCTAATACAACTGAACTTAAACTGTCATCTCTTTATTTTTATTCACTTCAAGTCTGGGACAAAATACCTTGCTTATTTGCATCAGCAATTACTTATTATAGTCTCACATAACAGGAAGTCATAAGGTGGCTAGTTCCAAGAGCACCTTGAGGTAGAGTTTCACTCTGGTCCAGGCCGATCTGGAATTCACTATGTGGTCTCAGGGTGGCCTTGAACTCACAGTGATCCTCCTACCTCTGTCTCCCGAGTGCTGGGATGAAAGGCGTGCGCCAGCAGAAACCTGATTTTACCATCAAGCTTTTCTAATCCTGCAACACTGACTGTGTCATCCATCATGGTTGTAAGGTGGTATGGCTTTGAGCACCATATCTTCATGGGACAGTTCTTCAAAAGAGAGTACATGTCTATCATATATTGCTACTATGTTGTTACCATTTTAAAGTTTTACTTTTATTTACTTATTTAATTGAGAGAGAGAAATAGGCAGGTACAGAGAGAGGGAGGGAGGGAGAGAGAGAGAGAGAGAGAGAGAGAGAGAGAGAGAGAGAGAGAGAGAGAGAGAGAGATAAATGGGTATGCCAGGGCCTCCAGCCAGTGCAAACAAACTCCAGATGTGTGCCCCCTTGTGCATCTGGCTTACGTGCGACCTGGGTAATGGAATCTTGGTTCTTTGGCTTTCCAAGCAAGCACCTTAACTGCTAAGCCATTTCTCCAGCCCTATGTTGTTATCTTGTTTATTTTATTTTGAGGCAAGCCCAACAGACTGGCTTTTTTAAAAATGTGACAGAGTGCAAGTGAAAGAGAGAGAGAGAAAGAGAGAGAGATCGAGAATCAGTGTGCCAGGGCCTCCAGCCACTGCAATCGCACTCCAGACCCAGGTGCATGAGCTATGCTTGCATCACTGTGCATTGGGCTTACATGGGACCTGAAGAGTTAAAATAAGTCCTTTGGCTTTGCAGGCAAGTACATTAAGTGCTAAGCCATCTCTCTTGTTATAACCCAGAATACACACCATAGCCCTGGGAGTCACTGGTTTTCATAATGTATGACTCTCTCCTTATCGCCTGTAGCTGAGGGACAGGAACTGTGCAGGGTCCAGTTCCTCATCTCCACGGCCTCAATGAGGCCATGTCTATGTCAGCATTGCGCTTGTGCCCAGCACCCACCAGGACTTGTTTGGTTGGTCTTCATGGGTGAGTGATTGCAGACAATTCATTCCTCAGCTTGAAAAGACAGAACCAACTTCTCATACTAGATATTTCTTGAAAATATAATACTTTACATATTTGAAGCAAGTTTGAGGGAAGTTAGATTCAGGAATAGCAGCCAATAAAGAACTTTAAGGTAACCAAGCGTGGTGATGCACGCCTTTACTCCCAGCATTCAGCAGGCAGAGGTAGGAGGGTTGCTGTGAGTTCAAGACTACCCTGAGACTACATAGTGAATTTCAGGTCTAGAGGGAAACCCTATATCAAAAAACAAAACTAAACCAAGCCAAACAAAATCAAAAACAAGAGCTTTCCACTAGGATTGTTTGGCGCACAGAAGTCACGGATCTCTACCCCTGTCTCTGGCCCAGCGCTCACGTGAAGGCCAGGCGTGGCTGCACAGGCCTGTAACTCCAGCACTGATCAGCAGAGGCAGGAGGCCCACTGGGTCTTGCTGGTCAACCAGTCTAACAGAAAAAGAAAAACAACAAACAAACAAACAACCACAGCTCTAAGTTCACAGAGAGACGGTTAGAGAAATAAGGCAGAGGAGTGACAGAGGTGCTTTCCTCTGGGCTCCAAACGTGTGCACACGGGGCGTGCAGATCTGCACACACAGTGCGTATATCACACACATCCACACATGCCCACACATACCACACCTGCACACACCAAAATAAAGAAAAAGAAGGCGGAGGAGGAGGAGAAATGTTTTCCCAGAGTTTCTGTCTGAGATATAACCAATGAGCGTAAAACCCAAGCACAGAACAGCATCTCTTTTCCAGTTAATGCGTCTTCAATATGGCACAATGGGGACTTAACCTTCTTTTAAGTATTAGACTCTGTTTTTCTCTTAATTGATTCAAGCCTTTCTTCTGCAGGATTAGCCTTGCATGGGGCTCACATATACCTGATATACAAACAGTGCAGGCCAAGAGGCCATAGAAACCCTTTAACACCTCCAGGTCACTTCGCCCTCCATTGGTGGAAGCAGCTAGCTCTCTGAGGCCACCAGCACAGCGAGACCACTGACTTAGGCTTTTCCAGTGGGTCTTCATCTTGGGAATGTTTGTTGTATGTCTTGAGAAGAAATTGAAAGTGTAATTTCCTCTTTATGACTAGCAGTGGCTCTGAGGGTGAGCTGAGTTGCTGGGGGTAGCCCTGAGTCAGAGAGGAGGGCTAGAGAGCCATGGTTCCACAAAGAGCAGGTCAAGAGCCACGCGTTCTGGGTTCTAGGTCCTGACCCACTTGGCCTCATTGTTTCATGAGGTCCTTGCCTGCATCCTGGGGCTGTGAAGGAGATTAGATGAGAACAATGTCTTCCACGCAGAAAGCTCTACATCACTAAAGATCATCTGTATCCATCCCAATTTCGACATTTATTGGCATTTGCTGTCCTTCGTGGAGCTTGGAAACAAATAGCATCAGCTTACACAACTGCCTGGCTACATAAGAAAGAGGTGCTAAAATTTCCTGTTTGGATGTGGGCACTGTATGGCATTCATATTCTTGTTTTAAATGTTCTTAACTATCTTACGCATAATTTCTTCAGTCTCTAATGCAAATACAAGTTTTGTCTTTTAATGTTTTCATATATACATGGCAGAGGTGCTACATTTATGTCAGATAAAGATGATCACTTTCTCTTTGGGGTGTGTGTGTAGTATGTGTGGCATGTGTTTGTGTGTCTATGCACACGTTGAGGAAAATACCACATGTCTTTCTCTATTACTTTTCCACCTTCTTTCTCTGAGAAAGAGCCTCTCGCTGGAGCTGAGCTCATCCAGTTTTCAGTTGGACTGGCTGCTAAGAGAGCCCAGCAGTCCTCCTGCCTCGCCCCCCTCAGTGCTGGGGTTCACGGCATGTGTGGCCACGTCTGGCTTTTCATATTGGTACTGAGGATGAAATTTGTGTCCACACATTTGCATAGCACGTGTTGTTACCTGCTGAGCCATCTCCTCAGCCCACCAAAGGGATGATTTTCATAATAGAGAAGATCTATTGAAAGGTCGGTCATTTATTGCAGTGGTTGAGCAAATAACCAAGTAACCCACTTAGCTGCAAGATTCTGGTTATAGGACAGCTGAATTTTGGGTTGTTTTCCTTGCTCTGTGGACTTAATGATGTGGTTAAGAGACCGCGTAATCTTTTCACCTCGCTTCCGTGTGGCTGAGATACTTTAATCCCCTTGCTGTCTCTAGTTGTTCAGAGGGTTGAATAGTAGGATTGTAGCTGGTTTGGAGGAAAGTAGAAATTGTGGTATTGGGGCATTATCCTTCTCTAGGGGTCAGAAAGACTCATGAACTGGTCATATGCAGAGAGAACTTCCTTTCAGAAACCATATGTCTGGTCATCACCACTCAAGAAACAAAAGAATTTTGTGTGCCTGGAAACCATTAGAATGTGCCCAAGGTGTTGGTGAGCGTAGCAGAGGAACCTGGTCTCAAACATGATGTTTGGTCATTTCCCTGGGCTCTGAAAGCCTGCTTGTAGCTCCCACATACACGGATGTGCTGGGCCACTGAGAATGGACTCTCTCAGCAGGGGGCTGCTAAAGGGTGGGACACCCCTGCATAAGAGAGCCGGGACACTTACCTGGCATGTGACACCAAGGTGACCCCTTGACCTCGCTGAGGATGGGTTTTCTTGCCTGGAGAATTGGTGTAAGAACAGTAACTACATCATGGGGTGGCTGTGAGCCTCGACTGAGGGAGCACATGTGGAGCAATGGGCCCAGACTTTGTCCAGTAAGAGCTCACGATTTTTTTAAAATTTTATTTTATTTATGAGAGAGAGAGAGAGAGAGAGAGAGAGAGAGACTGAGAGAGAGAGAGCATTCAGCTGCTGCCAACGAACTCCAAATGCATGCACCACCACGTGCATCTGGCTTATGTGGGTCCTGGGGAATTGAACCTGGGTCCTTTGGCTTTGCAGACAAGAGCCTTAACCGCTAAATCATTTCTCTAGCCCCTCATGATGTTTTAATAGTCCGCTTTCCCCTCTCATTTGAAGACACTTCCTACCTATACCCTGCATTGGTAACATAGCCCATTGGTGGGAAGTACTCTTTTCCTGGTTAGTAACAAGACCTGTTTTGTTTGGGGAACTCTGTGTTTCCGTTAGTAGTTTTAAGACTGGTGCAACGGGAAGGTTCTGGAATCGGATACCCACCCTGTTTCTGTCAGCACCTGTGAGTCAGGTTGAGACAGGCTGTCATCTTCTTACACTGTATTGTATGAGGACACATTTTTCCTCCAGTCTTCTGTGCTAGGCTAAGCAAGCAGAAACTGTCCAGGCTTGAGCACCAGCTCCCGGCAGGAAGAAACGACCTGCCCAGGGCCGCGGAGAGCTCTCAGTTCAGCACAGGTTCAGTGATGTGCTACCCTGACCTCACTCATCACTTCATTATCTTCTTCCATCATCTCACTTTTACACCGAAACCCCCCCCCAAACTAGGAGAGTAAAGTTATGAGAGATACCTAATTTAAATAAATCATACTACTTATTTATGAGAGCGGAAGTGTGCTTTGAACTCTCTTCGGGGAGGATGTAGTCCTCGTGTCTGGAAAGTGTTTTCCTTCCAAAGATACTGATTTAGGTATTGAGAAGTAAAGGGACCAAGTTATGCTAACTTTTTCCTTTTTGTTTATTTACAGATGGTTATTCACTTTTATAAATTTACTACTTTAAAATTTTTATCACTGCCTGTCTTTAGAAACTTTGGCTAACCTTAGAGGGCAGCCAGCTGGCTGTGAGTCACTTGTGATTGATTTGACTGTGTACTTTTAGCAAAGTGTTGATGCAGGGCTGAGAACGTATGGACTGGACTTTGACAGGCCTACCCTGGAGGATCTTCCAACTGTCTACTCATCATATAGTCACATTGTTATCAGGAAATATCCAAGGCTATTAACTTCCAACAAGACAAGGTTTATTTTGCCTCATAGTTCTGGGGCTCTAGAGGATTCTGGGGGGTTCTGGCCTAGTATCAGTGAGTCTGTTTCTTGGTGTCTTTAGCAGGGTTTCACATCATGGTGGGGACAAACTGCTTCTGTCACAAGGAAGCCAGAAAAGAAGAGGAAGAAACCAGGCTGTTCAGGCTCCATTGTGAGAGGTGCAGGGAGTGACTCTTGCCCGAGGTCCCACTTCCTCACCTCGCCCATAGTGCCATGCAGGGGTCCAAACCTTCAATACACAGACCTTTGGGGAACACTCATCCACAGGCCCAGACCAAATCAAAGACCACACTCAAATTGTCCATAGACATTTAGAGACGTGTGACCCAGAGTTTCTACTGCGTGACTCACTTGGAAAATACAGAGCAAGCTTCTTTATAATTTGCAGTGTCGGAAGCCAGAGGCAATGGAAGGCGTCTGAGGTCCTGTCCTCTGCCACTATGGTGAGCAGACATTTCTGCAACCACGCATTTGTTGCGTGTCAGTGATGGTCACTCTGTAGTACGTTTGTGAAATTCTGTGGCAAATAAGCTACTGTAGAGCCTTTATTTAACAGTGTTCGTGTGGTGAGTGGCTCTGAACTAAAGTACGCTGAATGAGTCTGGCGTCATTCTTTAATGAGATAGTGTTGGAACCACTTTTCTACAGAAACCATTTTGAAACTCTCCTGAAAATAGCTCAGTAGATAGAAATGGAGGATCCATCACCTACAGGCTATACGATTTGGGGAAAGTTATCTGGATTCTCTAGGCCACCTCACCTTCTTCATTAGCCTAGTTAGCATAATAATGACCTCCATATCCTCTGAGTTTGCATAGCAATCTCATTGGTTAGGTTCCTGCATGCTCTTTCAAAAATGATACTTCTGTCTTGAATGATTCAGTTACTTTCTGCTTCCTCATGTAATTTGATCTTTCCTTACATTGTCATCTGTTTACTGGGGAGAAGAAAAGTACCAAAACAAAACTTGAACTTAGACAAATAAACCTACATGATTGGACATACCCAAGCTTGATATTGACCCATTGATATGTTTTTTGTTGTCTTTGTTTTTGTTTTTTTGAGATAGAGTTCCACTCTAGTCCAGGCTGACCTAGAATTCACTATGTATTCTCAGGGTGGCCTCAAACTCATGGCCATCCTCCTACCTCTGCCTCCCTGGTGCTGGGATTAAAGGCATGTGCCACCATGCCTGGATCCATTGATACATTTTAAAATAATATAATGTTTAAAATAATGGGCGTTAAGGGCAGCAAAAAATTCCCTTGTATGGTCAAAGGGTCCGTATGGTAACAGATTCCTCTTCTTGCTTCCAGGCTGTTGTGTTTCAGGTGTGTCACTCTGCGTTGTTCTCAGACCACGGGAATTTCTCACCTGGGGATTGCATTGTCTCCCTGAGGGCCTGTGGCAGGGCTGCCTATGCAAGGGAATTCCTAGAACCACCTCGGGTGCTTTCTCTCCTGGGAACTTTGTAAGCCATCTGCATACCTCAGTGCAAGCCATTAAGTTGGATCTTTTCTAGTTTTAAAAAAGAAGGCAATCAAAAGATAACCTATTTATAAAAATGATGAAAATTTGTGACAATCGAAATGATGAGGTAGACACGAAACTGACAACCTGCAGCGGTTCGTGTCTTTGCATTAGCGTGGCTGCTGTGGAATTGAAGGGGTCAGTGTTTTCTCTGCAGGAATTTCTCTGCATGAGTCTACGAGCAAAAATCATGTGGCTACAATGTCAGCTTCAGTGCTCTCACTCACATTTCTAAGACCAGAATGGTTTTTGCAAAATCCCATGCATTGCAAATAATTATACCACACAGTAATACCATGAAGGTGAGAGCCCAAGTGGTAGAATTATTGTCTAAGAAAAAATACATATAGTTCAAGGAGAGACAGAGTCCTGCAAACTTTTGTTTCCTGAACCGTTAGGAAGAGTGATGAGGTAGGACACACTCCAAATGCTCACCATGAAAGAAAGATGGGTTGAGACAGCAACTGTGAGACTTAGACAGCACCGGTGTCAGCAGCCTGCAGGTGAGCGCGATCACCGAGAGTTCTCTGGGGGAGGATGGAGAAGAATCAGAAGATGGCAGTAATGAATACAAAGGGAAAATCAAGAAACATTTAAGGTATGACATCAAGTAGACTTTGGGATAGGTTAGTTTTTGGTGGGCAGAAGGAGTATTTAGGGGTCATACTCTTTCTAATTGGCTGGATTCTAATCTCACCAAGGGAGAAAGAAAATGTGAAGAAAAGAAAGAATGATGTCAGGCAGCCAATAGCACTTAATTTTCCATAGACTATCAGTAGTTGGTGAAGCAAGGCTAGTTTTCTTAGAACACTGCCCGGCTTTAGTGACATCTCAAAATACCATAGTAGGAAAGAGAAGCTATCACATTTAAGAGTCTGGAATGGGTGATTTGAAGGCAACTTTTGCAAGGGGGGTAATATTGGAGATCAATGGGTCTAACAAAGCAAATGTCATGTAGTAAGTCTTATTGAGGGACGGCTGGTCTTCATATAGGAACTGAATGGTGCAGAGTCTAACTTTGATCCAGGAAGGACTATTTCCTGGATAAGATGGTAAGTTACTTCATGCGGTCCCCGCAAAGGCTGTGGCTAGTTCCATGTCCCCCTGCCCCAACCCCATAATGTAATGCGAGGACCAGGGAACTCCTGTGGCGTTCATTCTATTCAAGCTAGCAAGTCCACCAGGCTGGGCAGAACATGGAAATAGAAGGGAAATAATCTCAAGTCATCTAAGCAAAGTGCACTTACCAAAAACCACTTTGAAGTATAGATTTATTTTCCCATATAAACAATTTTATATCTCCTCAGAAAACGTGACTATGCCATGCTGTGGAGAACTGCAAGCTTTAGCCACAATGTTGAGAGCTCTTGGTATAAATACTTTCTGATGCAAGTAGAAACTCAGTAATGTATCGTGCAGTGGTCCTCTTAGGGAGTCTTCTATTAAGGATTATTCAGGAACTAGAACAGAGGTTCAAATACAGATGTTCTGAGATCCCATTTTTTGGGACTAGGAAGTTTATTAACATCTCAGAGCAGTAGTTTAGGCAAAAGGGAGTGGATGAGGAGCCAGTGAGTTGTACAGAGAAGCATAGCCTGTGGCAGGTTAGCAGGAGGAGGGGAGCTGGCTACGAGGGAGAGAGAGAGGGAGAGAAGGAGGGAGAAGAGAAGAGAAGAAAGAGGTGCTATGCAGAAGGAAAGCAGACAAGAGCCAGAGAGTTACAGAGAAAATATGTGCCATGCTTCAGGAAAGAGGCCAGAAGACAGAGGGAGGGAGAATGGCCCTGGGCCTTTTGTGTCCATGTCCTTGGGGTGTGGTGACTTGCCAGTGGAAAGAGGCCTTGTAGGGCTGTGGGCCAGTGCTCAGCGAAGGGACAGGGCCGGCTGGATCCCTCTCGGAGCCAGGAAGCCCTCAGTGGAATGAGACCTTTGGAAGATGTCTGTTTTGGCCAGTTGGAGGGAGAGGGTCCTATGAGGCTCTAATAGAATTTAGACCTTTTCCCAGAATGTTAGAGACTTTCCATCCAAAACTAAGAAGAAAAGTAAAAATGAGCATTGTTCTTTTTTTCTTTTCTTCATGGTCCTTAGGGCCTCAACAGCTAGGAAATGACACTGACCCCAGCAAAGATGGAAGGTTTCATGAGTGCCGTTACTCAATGGCATCACTGTGGGAGCTACTGGTTTTTGATACCAGCATTGGGAAGAGACAGCCGTCAGCTGCACCATCATCCAGGCTCTGTCCCTGGGCTCTGGGTCGCTGCATTGTTCTCAGGTCAATGAAGAGTGTAAAACATGTTTGTGCCAATGCTCCCTCTGGGAAAACTGCAGGGTGCTGGATATCTCCAAGACTAAGGCACTTGAGCTTCCATAAGGCTCACAGTCTGGAATTGTTCCCTGGTAGGAAACCATTATCAGGCCTTGGGAAGGAATTTTAAAAAGTAAAAAAGACAAACAATCCAAAACCAAAAGAGAGAAAATGACTGAAGTGGTGTTCACAGTTTCTTTCTCCACTTGCCCAACTCTGCACTTGTTTTTAGGGGGCTTCAAATGCATTGAGTGAATTTAATGACCACATTCCATATAAGTGTTTAGGCACCTTGTCTATGCCAGACCCTTCCACAGGCCTTGGAATGTTCCAAAGAGCAGATGAGAGCCCCCACTCTCCTAAAGACTGCATCCTAGCCCCAAACACAGCAAAATGATCCTTTTAATTATTTGTTTTCCCATCCTCAATATTGATTGAGCATTTACAGTGTACTAGGCACAATAGGACACACAGAAACCATCGTCCCTGCTAGTGAGGAGCTTACATTCTAAAAGAAAAACAAATACACCTCTTTTAAAATGGCACTTTTGTTTGGTGTTCTCTGTAAAGTACTGAGGAAATCTTGGGTAGGGTGTGAACTTTGGGTATAAGTTAGCCCCATCATTGTTTAAAGAGGAAGTGGAAGGATTTAAAAAATGGCCATTTTAGATGAAAATACATGCTAGGTGTTAACAAAGCAATGAGGAATAGATGGCAAATGAGTGATAAGAGACCCATGGAGGAATGCCCACTGAAACAGGAAGATGGAGGATCAGGCAGGGTGCAGCAAGCCTCTACTGCAAGCTGCTTGGAAGGCTGGCTTGGAAGGATCACGTAAGCCTACATGTTTTATTCCAATCTGGTAAACATGGCAAGGCTCATCTTACAAAATAACCAGGGGAAACAAGCGCCTGTGGTCTGTGATAATGTCACACTTGAGGTGAAGCTTCAAGGATGTACGAGACTCGGCATGTATGTAACTGGGGACAGAGCATGCCAAGTAAAGGGAATAACAAGTGCAATGGCCTTAAAGCCGCTCTCTGAGTGTTCAGGAGGTGGCAGTGGGCGGTGCATTGAAGTGGTAGTGTCTGGTGGTAATGCTGTAGGAATGGACAAGGACTGGTTTAGAAAGCACCAAAGTAGATTTGGCAGAAACATGGGTGAAATGAAGAAAAAGAGATGTTTTAAAAATTTATTTATTGAGTTTTTAAATAAAAAGATTGTAATCCTGTATCTCCTGTTCTCTGCCCCAGTTCTGCTAGAAACTGCATTGGTGGGGTTATTGGTATTCATTGTGGAGACCAAGAGGCCTCAGTCAGTCTCTGCAGGGGTGGGGAAGCCTGGTGTCTCAGGCTGTTCCGGCTTACCCTGAGGCTCCTACTATCTTTCCACCTCCTCTTCCGCAATGTTCCTCGAGTGTTAGTGGGCAAGGCAGAGGTTTGATTTAGTGTTGCTTTCTCTGTAGCCTCTGGATCTCTGTTTTTATGAAGCCTGAGTGATCACAGTGTCTGTTGCCATTTCCCTGGAACTGGTTTTCAGGCTCACCATGAGAGCAGTGTTCGTGTCACCACTTTCTCTGCAACGACTTCTGGACCTGGCCAGTTGAGGTGGAGGTGACCCATATCCTGGCAGACATTTGGCTTTCTCCTTTGATGTAGGGATGCATCCTTGTTCTCCCCAGTGTTCTCTTTCACCCGCTGCACATGAGCTGCTGGGGAGCCAAAAGATGACTTTTGAATACATATTTATGTAGCATGTTAATCCAATCATTTGAGAATATTGTGCATGCTATGAAACTCCCATCTTCTTCTTGCAGCGACAGGAGAGCTCTATGCTATTCCAGATGTCAGAAATTTAGGCTTAACTCTGCTCTTCAGCCGCTGACCGCTTCAAAGCTCCTGTCATTAGCTACTGCCTATTTTAGATAGTTATCATGCCCCGTTCAGTTATTTGAAAAGAGTTTGTCTTTGTACTTGAACCACCTCAGTTTCTGCAAAGATCTCTGCATATCGATGCTTGTGATGTGGACTTAACAAAGGTGGGACCTGAACTGGGACATTACCTCCCCTTCTTCCCTGTGATGAAAACTGTCCTGATTGTGGAAGCAAATCCAAAATACTGAGAAATACAGTTTCCTGTGTTATTATCCGAGGTTAGGCTATTGCTCCCCATAACTGGAAAAGACTCCATTTAAACATATTATGGCAGATTAATTCTTGTGTTTAAATCATCTTTCACAAATAGTATTTCAAATATTTATCTCTGGTTAAAAACATCTTCAGAGGACTTTAAAAATGAGATTCTATTTTAATACCATTATGTCTTTCATTTTTCTCCTGGTAGAGAATTCTATAAATAATATCAATCACCTACTGCCCAAGAAGGGTCTGAAGTTCTCTCTCTCTCTCTCTTACTCTGCCTTTCTCCTTGTCAGGACTTAATGGGACCTAGGATGCCTATGATTATCTTACATTCTCAAATATGAAGCTCAGAGAAGTTATATAGGGTTAGAAAGTATGTCTCTGATTCTTGATCTTTCTTCCCACTGTAACACCCCACTCTTCAAAGTTTTGCACCATTGCTTTCTAATTTGGGAGCATCTTCTTCTCCCCAAAGCAACAGGCAGTTAGATAAAAGTTATACAAGTCAATCAGAAGTTATAGGGAGCATGGATTTATTTTCGCCAGGCTTTTGGGTCATAATTTACCCTGAGGCTGAGCCTGGAATTGATGTTCCAGGCAGCTATTCTGGCCACCAGGAGACATGCTTTCCAGCTCACCACACTTACTGTAGGTCACTGAATTCCAGTAGCTCAAAAGCATGCTGGCTGGACTCAACAGTGGTCCCGAGTCCTGTGGAATGATAGACTTGCTCTGGGGGATTCTAACCACAGTCACCACATTCCCTCATTCTGGTCACACAGGATGATCTTAGATAGAATTCATTGTCCTCTCATGTGGACTGTCTATGAGGTAACAAACAATGAGGTAACAAAACTGCTATTCATGTGAGCAAGTTTCTACAGACCAAGGGACACATCTTAGGTCAACAGAAATGTCTCTACCGAAAAACAAAACAACAAAAACCAAAAGAGGATGAGACTTTGACTCACCACTGTGAATGAAGTCCCATAAATATATAATGGAGCCATCAAACATGTATGACTCATGAAAAGCTAATGTATTTTTAAAGACCAATGAGAGAAATCCTCTAGTACTGAAGATAGTGAGTTTGGGTAACAGACCCACTTATAATACATATTTTTATCATTTTATATGCAGACTTCAATGGAAACTTACTTAGATCTTTCCCTTTCCTTGTCTAGAGGTGTCTTTTCAAGTAAAAAGAGACTTTGATACTTCAGATGGAAACTGACCAATTGAAGGAAGTTAGGTACTATGATAACAATTACTTTTATTTATCACTTAAGTATAAAAATTATAATACTCTGCAAACCATAGTTATTATTTTATGAAATTTCTTCAACAAAAAGACTCAATACAATAAAAACAGACACAAGTCTTTGTGGGACAATCACAATAACCAAAAATCAACAGACTTCTCCATGAAACTGTGCACATGACTTGCCTAGGTCTTATCCATTAGTGAAATTTATTGCTTTACTTCATATTGAAGCTGTAATTTTCTAGTTTCCTTTGACTACAAGTTTTTGGTCTCCTTTTTCCTTCAAGCATTAGTCATCTTCCTTGTGTATTTATTTATTCACTTAATTTTAATAATAGTAGGGTCTCACTCTAGCTCAGCCCCACACAGCAGAATTTAGTCATCTTGACAACTGAAAACACAGAGAAATATGGACAAAATCAAACTCTCCTACCACATGCTAGACTGTTCTAGGCCCCAGGAAGTCAGTTATGTCCGCTCAGAGTTTACATGAGCTCAAGAAGCATCGTGGAGGACAAATCAACGAACATGGCAGCCCAGCGTGGCAGATACCACCTGGGATCCTGGGGCACTGTGAGGCTGAGGAGGAGGGTTGTTTGAGGCTAGCTTGGACTACGTAGCAAGTCCGAAGCCATCTGGGTTAGGCAGAGAGACCTTGTCTCCAATCAAAATAAAACGAAATAGCTGAACACAGTCATTATTTCACATGGAGAGAACTGACTTAGTTTGGGCACTCAACAGAGACATCGGAGGATGATGACATTGAGTGGTGATCTGTCCTTCATTCTAGGGAAAGAGGGCATTCCTGTACTCCAGGCCAGAATGGGAGCTGCATGAGAAAGCAGATGTGGGCAGTAGACACACGGCCAGTGACAGCTGGAGGCCGGGCTGCAGTGTGAGAAGCCTGCGGGGTCGTGACACGGCGTGGCCTGTGCCTTATTCTGAACACAGTGGGAAGGCATTGGGAGTTTATCACCATAAGAACAACGTGAGTTCATTTTATTTCATTTTTTTTTTTTTAAAGATCAGCCTGCAAGCTATATAGAGTGGGAGCAAGAAACTTATCCGGACACTGCTGTAGGAATCCAGGTAAGAAACGAGGATCTTTGAACTTAGGCGGAAGCAGCAAAGATGCAGAAAAGCAGACAGGCTGGAGATGTGTTCTGAGTGAAAAGTCAGAGGGCTTGGTGGACTGAGGGGCATTGTGAGAAGGAAGGAGAAGAAATGAGGCTACGTTCTTGGCTTGATTTAGCGGCCTGGAGGATGAGGGCGAGCTGTACTGAGCTGAGGAAGACTGGGGCGTGCGCAGTGGGCAGAGGGAGCATCAAGAGCTCTGTTTGGTTCAAAGGATCCCCAGGAAACCTCTGGGACTTCCAGCTAATGACACTCCAACTTGAAAAGTCTGCCCTCTACACTTACCATGCACGGTTGCATGGGCAGACAGGGAGGGCCAGACAGGAAGGAGACATTGGTGTGGAGAGGACAGACAGACATAAATCAGCATACTCACTACATGATGGCCGTTCCTTGTGGTCGAGCAGCTCCCTTCTTCCTTTCCCATGCATTCCCACACTGTCTTTCTAAGGCTTGAAATGAGGCACTTCGGGGAAGAGATCGAGCGATGGCTACAGTGATGGACCTGTCCATTCTTTTCCCACCCTCATCTCTGAACCACCACCAGATTTGAGTGACTTACTACCCCCGCTCACAGTAAGATGTCTTAGTTTAAGAACTCTGAGCTCACTGACATCTAGGAATGAGGAAAAGAAAATGCTTGGTCTAATAATAGTGAAGCTTTCATTCTTGTCCCACTGATGTCTATATTTAATTAAATATAACTCAGGTGACTCACTTAGCACAACACTAAAGACAGATCTTACCAGCGGTTTATTGTCTTTTACACAGTTGCCAACTGAACTTCAATATTCAGAGGGATCTTATTTAAAGTTACCAGATCAATACTTAGCTTGAATTTTTAAATGCATAGAAAGTTGCACAAGAAAGTATAGGGGGCCTTCACCTGGCAACAACTGTTATTTTAAGGGTCCTAGTAAGATGAACTCTAGGGGGCCCAGCTGTCTGTACCATTTGGCAGGATTAAGCACAGTTCAACACTGTAAGAACCCAGCTGTTAAATACGAAGATTGTTGTGTTCATGGCCCTTCTTTAATGTACAGGTGCCTTCATTATTGCCCTTTGAATAATTTGAAGTGTTGGGAATAAGCCAACCTCCTCGAGCACTACTTGTGAGATGCCTCCCCAGGCCCAACTGCCTCAACTGGTCAACTGCCAGCTGGCCAACAGCCCCCAGCAGACAGCTGTACTCTTGGCAGGGCCAGCTGCCTGCTTGACATCTTCCGCCCCGCTCGGAGGAGCGCTTCGCTTGGGCTGTGAGGCCCACGGCAGCCTGTTCCCCTTACGGCTCCTGCACCGTGTCCCTGCCTTGGAAGGCTTCCTCGCTCTGGTATAAGCCTCAGTGAACTCTGTGATTGGTTCAAATTATAAAGTCATGTTTGCACACCATACATATGTCCTATCCCCTTCAGGCTCTAAAACCATGTCAGTCAGGAGATATGCTCTTGAACCACACTGATGTTGCAATATTAGGCTCAATAAAGAACTTCTTCCATAACTGGAGTGATGGCTTAGTGGTTAAGGCCCGGTTCGACTCTCCAGGACCTACATAAGCCAGATGCACAAGGGGGCACATGCATCTGGAGTTCCTTTGCAGAGGCTGGAGGCCCTGGAGTGCCAGGAGTGACTAGGTGTACAGGTGGTGGTGGTGAAGGAGGGGCAGAGGAAAGAGAGAGAGAGAGAGAGAGAGAGAGAGAGAGAGAGAGAGAGAGAGAGAGAAGAGAAGAGAAGAGAAGAGAAGAGAAGAGAAGAGAAGAGAAGAGAAGAGAAGAGAAGAGAAGAGAAGAGGAGAGGAGAGGAGAGGAGATAGGCTGTCAAGAGCAAATGATGAGGGAATTAGGTCCATGTAGTGTTTTATGGGCTGAGGGCCCCACACCCAAGGAACTGTAGTGCTAGTTGCTGTTAGGAGCCGGGGTCCTGACACCCAGGTTTAGCAGCTCTAACGGTGGCCGGGACTCACAGCTATACTGCTGGCCGCTGCGACAGGATGAGGATTATACAAACTTCCAAGGTCTGGGCTAGTGGCAATCAAAGCCTGGAGTCATAAGCCTTTTAACCTGAGCACCTAGAGACACAAGTCTGGCCTCTGGAGCCTGAAGCCATGAGTCTGTGGTTTTCAGAACTTGTAACTGTAAGCCTCTGTCCATCAGCGCAGCCCGTGAGTGCGTGGGGTGTGAGGGCCCAGGGACGCCAATAGTAGAAGACTATTCACTGCCTACTGGCCACTTCTCTCTGAACAGAGCCCAAGGACACCAAGTAGCTAACTGGTGACACTAATATGCCTTTGGGTGATAGGAGATTATAATTAAGTAAGCCTTTCAATAAAAATGCATTATATATATACTTATATATGGTACTATACATATATACAGGTATGCATATTCTGGTTGGAATTACTGAACCACAGGATATACATGTCAGTTTCTGGATTTTTATCCAAAGTGAAACAAGCTTGTACAGAAGTCCAGATGTCTTAGAAAAAGACTAAAGATTTTAAGAACTAAAAACATTTTCTATGACTATCTTACTATATAAGTGGAACAGTTTGGTAGACTATGATAGAAACTGTTTTGGGGGGCTGTCTATTAATGGTAGTGCTTTATAACGTTTAACTTCTACTTTAAATCTAATCATTATCTTGAGAGCCACAGGAAGGTGATCACAGAATTTTAAGATAAAAACTAAAGTGATAAGTTTTGTATTTTAGAGAGATCATTTCTGCCCACTGTGTGGGGTCTGGACTAACAGAGTCTCTAAGGCAGGAGTTGTGCTAACGTTCTGCTAATCCTCATCAAGGAGCACGTGGACCGGCAAGATGCCAGTGGGCATGCCTTTGCTACTGCTGGGACATGGGATGTTAAGAACAGGCCCAAGTGTTCTGCCTGGACAGTGAAGCATCTAGTGCTTCCATTCACAAACACAGGAAGTGGCGCCCTGGAGCCCAGACAGCTGTGGATGAACTTGGTTTAGCTGAGTTACAAGTGTGCAGATGAGTGTCAGGCTCTTGTGCTGTGATAAGCCTGGCAGATGCTACTGGAAAAGCCCTGTGTTGTTTCTTCTTAACTGTTTGTCCAGTCCCACAAGCATATTCTGTACAGTGTCAAGCTAAACTATGATGGGAATGAATACAGATGAAAACGATAGCTTTCTTTTTAAAAAATCATCCAATTTCTTAGAAACAGGGCCAAAGTCCCTAATATTTATTTCCATAGCCCCAGTACCCAATACTATGCGATGCTCAGAAACAGTTTGCTTAGTGCACATATGCGTGTTGCAATGGGGCCAGGCACATATCCAAATAATTTAATGCAGTGCACTATGATTCATGCTATGATACTGGCAAAATATTGCTGCAATATTTGTGGGAAATACTCATGGATCCTAATACAGACACAACACAATTAGCTTGGCAGGTTCACATGAGGTGAAACTCAGTGATACCCTTGAGATCATTGTGCACAGATTCTGGTTTCAAGCCATTTTAAGGGTGCCTACCATCTCCTTCACATGTGACAGGGCCTTACCCAGTATCATTTAAATTATTTTATTTATTTATTTATTTATTTTGAGAGAGAGAGAGAAAAGGAGAGAGAGAGAGAGAGAAAGGGAGGGAGGGAGGGAGGGAGGGAGGGAGGGAGGGAGGGAGGGAGGGAGAGAGAGAGAGAGAGAGAGAGAGAGAGAGAGAGAGAGAGAGAGAGAGGGAGAATGGGCACGCCAGGGCCTTCAGCTGCTGCAAACAAACTCCAGACACATATACCACCTTGTGCACCTGGCTTCATGTGGGTACTGGAGAATCAAACCCAGGCCATTGAGCTTTGCAAACAAGTGCCTTTAACCACTGAGTAATTTCACTAACCCCAATTTCATTTTTTATGAACAAAATGTATTTCACTCCACACTCTGCCCGTTGCAACTTTTTTAAAGGGTGAACACTGCTATATTCACGTGTTAAAATTTGAAAAGCGAGGAGACAGGAAGATGGCTCAGTCTGTGCTTGCGGCACAAGCATTGGGACATATGTCAGGATCCCCAGCATGTGCATAGAAGCTAAGTGTGATGCCCACACCTGTAATCCCAGTGCTGGGGAGGCAGGAACAGAAGGACCCTGCAGGCTCACTGGCTCACTGTTGATGAGCTCCAGGTTCAGCAAGAGACCCGGTCTCAAAGAATAAGGTGAAGAGTGATTGAAGAAGACATTCAACACAGACTTCTGGCCTCTATACATAGGTACACACACATGTATGTGCATCTGCACACAAATGTGTGCACATTCAAATGGAAAAGGTTTTTTGGTTTTTTTGCAGTGTTCTTTGTACAGTGTCTGATACACATGTCTATAGTATGTGTTATTCTATGTGAAGTGAAGGCATTTCCACCACATGAGTGTTATATTGATAACTGAACTATAACATAGTCTGTGGGGTGAATTACTGAACAAACAGCAGAAACCAAACACTTAGATTAACAGTGCAACAAAATGGCTGTGTGTGACAGCCCTTTGAAAAGTTACCTTGTGAGCCAGCACGCTTAATTTTCCCAAAACATTGAGTCTTAACCTAAAGACTTCTGACTAAAATTTAAAAAGAAAAGGATGGGGGTGGAGAGATGGCTTTGTGGCTAAGCACTTGCCTGTGAAGCCTAAGGACCCCAGTTAGAGGCTCGATTCTGCAGGACCCATGTTAGCCAGATGTGCAAGGGGGAGCATGCGTCTGGAGTTCTTTTGCAGTGGCTGGAGGCCCTGGTGGGCCCATTCTCTCTATTTCTCTCTATCTGCCTCTTTCTCAGTCTGTCGCTGTCAAATAAATATATAAAAATTAAAAAAAGAAAGGGATGGAAATGATTCCAAAAATTCATATTGGATTCAAATTTCACTGATGCACTTCCAGAGAAGTCAGTTATGATAAACACTCTCCTTTGGAAGAAAAACCCTTGGCCAAGAAGGATAATTCTGTTAATACTTTCAGAATCAGAATGATATTAAGGCCATCTGTTGTATAAAGAGGAATGGATGAAGCCGCTTGACTTCCTGTCACCACTATTGTTTCACTCGCCAGCATCAACATTTTTGGGAGTCTCTGACTTCTCGGATAGTTGGTGGAGTTATATCAGTTCTCTACAAACATAGGCTCCAACTTTCATAATATAATAAAGTCTCATGTTATTCCTTAATAGTCCAAAAATAAAATGAACGAGCAATATAACTTTTGTGTACATACAATTTGGTGGAATTCAACCCAACTCCTTAGCTATACAATAAGCAGGGTAAAAAAAACTTAGGATAATATCTATTTTATTATGTGGATTCAGGGATAGCCACACTAGAACATGTAATGAAGGAAATAGATGCATTTAACAACTTATAATGAATTGATATCAGATCAAAAATAGCAGTTCAGTGGCTGCTTCCTACACAACAGGAATAACAGCCCAGAAGTCCCAGTAGACAGCCAAACACACCAGGAACGCTGCGCTGCTGCGGGTGAGCAATCACAGGACAGGCTGCTCTGTAAGGAACCCAGGGAGGAACATGGAAACAATAAGGAAGTGTGGCAGCTTTGATAGCTTTATTTTCTGTTTCTTTGCAAAATGTTTATTTTAATCTTGATGCTTTCATTGCTTTGCAGGGGAAGAGAAAAACCATGGCAGAGTGGGTGTGCTGGGGTGTTCTGTAGTGTGACCGGGAGACGTCTCTGCGTGAGGACCACTTGGCACAGAGGACAAAGGAAACGCGGTGGTGGCACAAGCAGAGAAGGACTCTGAGGGAGTCTGAGTAGCTTGCGTCAGGAAGGCTGGGGCAAGACACAAGGCACATGGTGTCGAAGAGGCAGAGGTGGCAGAGATGAGAGTGAGGGACCAGGGGGAGAATTAGAGCCGCCACAGCACTCCTGGCTCTAATGAGTGAGATGGGAGCTACCAAAGTCCAGAGCTTAATGGTATCAGGATGAAATTCATCTTTTAGTAGCAGCCTTCCCTCGTTCAGAAAGAACCCCTTTCTTATTGAAAACAGAATGTTGGGGGATAAGGGGAGAAACTGGCTGATTAATCACGCTGATTAGGAGGCTGTGGCAATACTTCAGGTGGGAGATGATGGCAGTCTGGAATGAAATATTAGATGCATGGTAAATAAGGAACAGATAAGAGTCACTGATGGGTTGGGTGTGGATATGAAGCAAAGGGAAGGATCATGGTTGAAACCTAGGTGTAGGCTTGACTTTAGGACTGCCTTAGAGATTACAGAGATGGGATGGGGAGACCCAAGCAATAGCAGGGTTGTGCACAGGGAGGAAAGTACAAGTTTGGTTTTGGGCACAAAATATTTTAGGGGCTCACTTGGCATTAAAATGGTGATTGTGAAAAAGCAAACGGATTTTAAAAATAGAAATAGATCTGAACTGTGAATTTAAAAATATTGAATTTTTCAGTGTAAAGATGATACTTAAACACTGGGGTTGCCTGAGATAATTGAGGGGGGGAATGCCACCAGGAAGTAGAAAGGGATGAGAAGACAGAGGCCTGAGGTAGGTGAGGAGGGTCTGGTCACGTCGACTGAGCGGCACAGGGGCAGGGGTAGAATCTTGCAGACCCGGAGAAGACAAGGACTCCAGGTCAGCTGTATCCAGTGCTCACGTTTGATTGACGTGAGGACTGACCGAGCTTATTCCAACCAGCCAAAGGGAAGGTTGGGGAGAGTGCAGCTCGTAACATGCTTCCCTTGCAAGGTGGAGGACCCGAGTTATCCCCACCACCCATATATACGTGCTGAGTCTCATGCCTGTGATCCCAGCACCAGGAAGGCAGACACAAATAGATCCCCAGAGCTCACGGCAGGCAAGCAGAGCTTCATCCTTCAGTGACAGGCCCATTAGAGGCCCTGTGTCAAAGGAGGTATAGCACGTAGCTTCTCATTGCCAGGACCAAACACTGGACCAGAAGCAGTTTATGGGAGAAAAGGTTTTCTTTCAAGCCTACAGTTTTAATGAGAAATTTCACTGTGCTAGAGAAAAGCATAGCAACTGGCTCACATCTACAGGAGAGAGAGAGAGAGAGAGAGAGAGAGAGAGAGAGAGAGAGAGAGAGGGAGAGAGGGAGGGAGAGGCAAGTGTGTACCGGCTCTGAATACACTACTGTAGGTTAGACTGATCAACCGCAGGTCCAGCCCCAGAAATATCCTTCTTGAGCAAGACTACACTTTCCAAAGCCTCCACTGGCTGAGAACTAAGTAGGAAACTAAATCACAACTCGTTTTTAAAAAGAAGATTTATTTTTTATTTAGTTATTGGGGGGTGATGGGCACACAAGGGCTCCCAGCCACTGCAAATGAACTCCAGACACATGCACGATCATGTGCACCTGGTTTACATGGGACCTGGAGAATTGAACCTGAATCCTTAGTCTTTGCAGACATGCACCTTAACTGCTAAACCCTCTCCAGCCCTAAATCACAAACTCTTGAGGCTGTGGGGGACATTTCACATTTAAACCACCACGGGAGGTGGATGGTATACCTGATGACACACACACCTGAGATTGTCCTCTGGTCTTCCAACACGTATGCACACATGCGCATGTGTACCTGAGCACACACATACAAACACATATATGCACACACCACCCCACATACACATGCAAAAAGTAATGAAGCACTAGCAAAAATTCTTTGGTGACTGATAAAAATTGATTGCATGTACTAACATTGTTGGAGTCAGAGGCCCCTCTAGACCAGTGGTCATGAATTTAGACAGGAACCAGCCAGCATGGTGATGCTCTTCTGTTTCCCTATGTAGGGCGCGAAGGTGTGGCTGAATTTACCTGGAATGAAGGCTATGGCAGAAGTTTAAACAAAGAAAAGGGCAAGGGAGAGGTTACATTGATGGATCAGGGAGTCCAAGCTGGGTAGGAACAAAGCAAAACAATGAAGAAATGAGGGGAGTGAACTGTGGGGCACTTAAATCCCACCACATCAGTGACCCAAGTGGAGCTCTGTGTCTCCCCGTGTGTGTGTGTGTGTGCACGTGTGCTCATATGTGTGCTCACATGTGTGGCATACATGTGTGTGATGTGCATCATGTTCCTATGTGTGTGGGCATGCACGTGTGTCGTGTGTGTGTGTAATTTGGGTGTACATGTCTGTGGTATGCATGTGTGTTGGTGAGTTCGTGTGAGTGTTGGGGTGTGCGTGTCCGTATGTGTGTGTGTGCAGGTGCTTGCACCCATGTGTGTACCTGCACACGGAGGCCAGAGTTCAGTGCTGAGTGGCTTCCTCGCGCATTCTGCCTTACTCTTTGAGGCCGGGTCTCTTCCTGAACCTGGAGCTCTCCGACTCTTCTAGACTAGCTAGCAGCAAGCCCCAGGGATCCCCGAGCGTCCACTTGTCTGGCACTGGGATTTGCAGCACACACTGCCTCGCCTGGCTTTTACATGAGTTCTGGGGAGTCAAATTCTGGCTCTTACACTAATGTGACAAGTACTTTACATGCTGACATTTCTCCCCAGACTCCACCATTTATTCTGAAGATAAAATTCTAGGTGTTTTATAATATTTTTATACACCTTCTATTTTTCTTACTTCGACAGTTCGAAGAATCTTATGTTCTTTCCTGCATGGTGGGTTTAGAAATACATGTGGTTGCTTCCAGAAATTTACTCCAGGAAATTTTTGTTCAGTGTTTAAAATTTTAAATCAGTGGCAAATGTCCACTTTCCATGCACTTGGTTACATTTAGTCTCCCAGCATACTGCTTTGTCTTTCGACGGCTGGGTGTGCCCTCTCCGAATTCTATAGGTCAACTATTACTTACACATAGTGCCAAGGACTTACGATTCATACCTTTGCGAAAACAAAGTATTTAAATCAACAGTAGTCTACGTACATGAATCACTTGCTACTTCTTGAAAAATCTTTTGGGTGGCAGAGATCTCTGTTCTCTTGTACATCTCTGGAGTGCAGTCCTTTTTGGACTTTTTTTTTGCAGTTTTAACCATCTTTAAGTTTTTCTTAGACATGCAAACATGCTTGGATTAACAGACAAGGCTCCATGAGACAGAGTGGTCATCAGCTTACCCATATTATTATAATTAAGATTATGTTTTGCCCTATAGCAAAGTCAAGGTTATATTCTGTGTTCTCACCCACCTTCGTAAGCTATTGCATCTCTGTCTTTCAAACAGCTATTGACTTTAACTGAAGGCCCCCAAGCCTGTCCTCCTGGCTGCTCCCTTCAGCACTATCTCTTCCAATTAGAGTGTTATCACTGACACACGGTGAGGCCCCCATGGCCAGCGTGCACGTGTGCTCACGCTTGCACACTTGCTGCTTGCTCCTGGAGGAGCAACAGCAAACTCTGCAGGCCTGCTTTTGCAGGACGGTGGCCCACTTGCTCAACTTTCCTAATGCCCCACTGACCTACTAAGGTTCCTGGGACCCGTCACATACTCACCTGGACAGCAGCCACACAGGGTGGAGATTAAGTCCTATGGCAGGAAGCATTTTCTGCTTCACTGAGTTGAGCTGTGACCTCAATATAATGGTATTTTCTGGGCAAACAAAGGTGGTTCTGGGAAAGAGAAGCCTTCTAATTCACATCCTACTCCAGAACCATATGCCCAGTCTTGAAGACTGCTGCCTGCTCTCCCTGCCTGTAGTCCAGGGGCCTTGGATCGCAGCTCTGTGGGGCTTAATCTGTATCTTTTTTTTTCTTAATATTTTTAATTTTTATTTATTTATTTGACAGAGAAAGAGGGAGGGAGAGAGATAATGCGACATCTTTCTTTTTCTAAAAGAACTTTATGAAAATCAGAAGGAAACGTGTTGATCTACTTTTTCTCTGGCACATCTCTAGCTCTTTGGGGTCCACTCTCCTCTCACGTGACAAGCTTGAGGTTACATTAATCATGGTACACTGGCTTATTGGGAAGAATAGTTAACAACCGTGGTAGAAAACTCAACAGAAATAAAACCTCAACACTGGACAAGTCAGTTTAAATCCATAAAGCTGCCCATTCTCTCCTTAATTCAAATCCCCTCTACCACGACCACATATTTTCCAGACAAAAAGAACCCCACTTCTTATGATCACAGCCTTATGCAGAATCTCAAATCTTCCATAGGCTACAGGAGACTCAACACTGATGAGGGGAAGCAAGAGAAAGAACAGGAAAGGAGGAAATGGAAGGAGGAGCAGGGGAAGAGGGGGAAATGCAGAATGGAGAGAGGAAGAAGAGACGGAGAAGTAGGAAGGAAGAAGGAAGGGGAGAAGAAGCCATGAAAGCATTGTACACTAGACGAGAGAGAGAAACGTGGGTGACACCCGCACGCTCCCAACAGCTCACCTGGCCAAGGACAGTGGGCAGCAGGCAAGGCCCCATTCCTTCACAAGGTCTTTTAGTGAATGACGCTGAAAATGACCCCATCACACGGTGTCATTTGTGATTAAAGCCATACCACACAGTCACCCTTCAAACATTGCTTCTGGGGCTGCCACAAGCTGGTAGCCACATATACCCATTATTGCAACAGCCCAAAGGTTTGAATTTCCTGTTTGCTAACATTAACAATTCAAAAGCCAAACAAAGCCAGCTATTTCTTTTAAACAAAAGTAGACCTCAATATTTCTGAATGCACAATGTCTGGAAATGAATCAAACGTTACCTGAAGACTATTAAAACCTCACTTTCTGAGCTTGGAGAGAAAAAGCAATTTTTTTTCTCTTTGTTATAGCAATTTATTATTCTGGGTAGTACTGACTCTAGAATGTTAAATTTGTGCTTGGTACTGATTCTCCCTTCTTGGGAGAAAGTGCTCCGAGGCGTTGAGGCTGGAGTGTAAAGGGACACATTTCTACACTCGCTGTCCTCCTTTTCTTCCCTTCTCCTCCCCTAGTCCTCTCCCCTCGATCTCTTCCTATTCTCCCTCTCTTTGTTGTTCTTCCCTCCTCTCACTTACTTTCTGCAGCCAACAGGGGTTTGCGAGTCTGCGTAGGTAGCAGTGCCGGGAGTGCAGTCCTTCACGATGGCAACTGCGTGCCTGTGGTGGGGGAGCTGTGAATTCACGAGAGCACTGGCAGTTCTATGGCTTTAAGCTGAATTGCCCAGTGTTGGGGTTTTGTTTCTACTGATTTATCTATGAATGCCTTTGACTGTTGTTCCCAATATGTTATTTGGACTCTGGGTTTTGATCACAAGTGTCCTGAAACTCACGTTGCATTCATAGGAAAAAACTGTGTTCTGGACAGCGAGGCTACAAAGATGACTGATGCATGATTCCTCCACTGAGAAACTGATTTTCTAGAATGGAAAATAAAAATTCAAAGAGTGCTTCGAGTTCTCCTGAAAAGTCACGAGGACATAAAACCGTGTGCAGAATAAACAGCCCAGTGTCACACAGAAGCCAGACTTGACCCAGGACGTGTACCTAGTGCCCCGAGAGACTGGTCTGAGTTCTGAGTTCTGAGGAACTGGCAGGAAACACTGGAGACCCGTGATAGCTTCGGAGGGGCAATCCTGGCTTGTCTTCGTCCAAGGATGCAGGTTAAAACAATTGTCCCTGATGATAAGATAGGGGAGGAAATTTCATGTACAGGAGGGAGAAGAAGAAAGATTGCTGAAAGCCACCAACGTGATACACTTGGTTACATTTAGCGAAAACCTCTCCCTTTGTAACTTTTATGCTTGTTATTTATTTTTTTTTA
Organism: Jaculus jaculus; assembly: GCF_020740685.1. Taxonomy (NCBI): domain Eukaryota; kingdom Metazoa; phylum Chordata; class Mammalia; order Rodentia; family Dipodidae; genus Jaculus; species Jaculus jaculus. The sequence goes on along the minus strand of NC_059112.1, from coordinate 2,606,887 downwards.
CACATGTTGATATCAGTGAGTTTGAATTAAATAGTTGACCAAGGAAATTGAATTTTTGAAAGCTTCCTGCACAAACATGAGGGCCTGAAGGGACCTGAAATTGCCAGGGTGAGGTCCACCAACATAGCCAGATGTGGCCACAAGTGCCCATAACCCAGTCCTGCAAAGGGGAACAGAGACCAGGGAATTGCCCAGGCTCATGAAAAGCAGCAAGCTTTGGTACTGTTTTGTATCAAACAAGAACAGGCAGGAGGGATGGAGCTGGGCACAGATGCGTGCCCCCCACCCCACCAACTCCTTTCAGGAGATCACATGGGATGCTTCTAGTGGGGAAAAGTGCTGGGACAGTTATTTACAAGGTTGTATGAAAAAACTTTTATTTATTTATTTATTTGACAGAGAAAATGGGGAGAGAGAGAATGGGCATGCCCGGGCCTCCAGCCACTGCAAACGAACTCCAGATGCATGCGCCCCCTTGTGCATCTGGCTAATGTGGGTCCTGGGGAATCAAACTTGTGTCCTTTGGCTTTGCAGGCAAACACCTTAAGCGCTAAGCCATCCCTCCAGCCCTGAAGAAACTTTAAACTTGAATGGAAGGTTGGGCGCTGTGGCCCATCCAGATTTCCTGTTCAGAACAGGGCATTACTTTATGGAGCCAGAATTTTGCAGTTGGCAGCTCACAGCTGAATGCCTCTCCAGGAGCTGTCTTTGGCCTGCAGTGGCTGCCTGGCTGAGGTTAGAGCCTCCCCCTGAGGACTGCCCACACCCACAGTCTGGTTGAGGTAGGAGTGCAAATTCATAGTGAATTCGAGACCTTTGGGATGGCCACCACCCAGAGTTTCTTTGGAGTCTGTTATGGCCCTGGCTGCATCTGCCCCACCATGCAAATTCTCCCTCTGTCCACACTTGTGCTTCTCCCGCCATTTCTGGTGCTGTTCCCATCATCATTCTCCAACTAGCTGCATGTGGACATCTCACAAACCTAGAGACTGATTCCTGGGGAAGTCCACCCAAGAGAGTCTCTAACTCACACCACACTTGAGAATTTGGGTAATGAAAATGGAGGCGTAGAGCTCTGAAGTGAGTCATCTGTACCAAATCACACTTCTGAGTCAGGAAAGGCCCAGAATTCAAACCAGGGCAGTCTGGCTCCACCTGCTTTCAGACACTAATGAAAATGAGAACAAACGGACTGCAGAGTCGACAAACGGAGGCACAATACTCCAAGCAGCATGCCTCCATCCAGGTAGTCCCCAGCAGGACAAAATGAGCTCTGCTGTTCAGGAACCTGGACATGTCACATCAGTACACAGAAAAAGCATGAAAGGATCTCTGGAAAACATGCAGGAAGTGGCTACTAGAAGGGTAGAATTGGGAAGCTAATTTCTAATAATGTGGTGTTTCTCCTCCTCCTCCTCTTCTTCTTCCATTTCCTCCTCTTTCTCCTTCTTCCCCTTTTATAAAGGCTCTATTCTTATTTATTTATTTTTAAAATTTATTCATGTGGGAGGGAGGGATGGGTACATATTTCACAGTGCATGGGTGGAGGTCAAAGGGCAACTTCCAGTTGTCTATATTCTGCCTTCTTTGAGACAGGGTTCCTTACCACTGTAGTTGAACTGTCAGATTACAAAGGAACATCAGACTGACCTGTAAGCTTTGGATTCTCCTGGCTCTGCCATCTCCTCAGCCCTATTGAGGCAGTTTAGGGGTAGCAGAATCCCCCAAAAGTAGAAGTAAGGAATACTTTTCTTCCTGGGATTAAGCACAGATAGCTTGAGGCCATAAAGTGAAACCAGATGCCCTTTGGACATAGTCATCACATTGTGAATTTAGGTAGAAGATATGAGTTCCCTACAGGTAATGTTTCCTAGCACTTGGTTCCTCTGCTCTTTATCTCTATGTGATTTGGCTAGGAAAGAGTTGGGGATGAAGGGTAAATGGGGTATATGTGTCCTGACAGCAGTAAATCATCCATTTTACATACATACATATATATATATATATATATATATATATATATATATATGCACACATGAATATATATTCATAATGTATATATGTATATATACACATATAAATATAAATATATATCATACATAATATATACAAATCTATTATAATTATAATATTATGGAAATTCAATTATAATATATATTCATATATGTATATAAGTGTGACAGTAATGCTCATCTCTTTGTATGATAATCAAAAGATTGATGGAGAAAAACTTTTTTAAAAAAGGAAGGGAACTAGTAAAAGTTTTGAGGAAGGGTTATGGAAAGACAAAAGACTTTGAGATAGGAGATGAGAAGAGGTCTAAAGAGTCCACAAGCAACTTCCAAGGGCTGACCAAGTGGGTGAAGAGAAAGTTGAGAAGTGACTTTGTAACTGTAAGAGAAACATGTGGAGGCTGGAGAGATGGCTTAATGGTTAAGGCACTTACCTGGGAAGCCTAAGGTCCCAGGTTCAATTCCCCAGCACCCACGTAAGCCAGATGCACAAGGTGGCGCATACATCTCAAGTTTGTTTGCAGTGACTAGAGGCCCTGGCACACCCATTCTCTCTCTCTCTCCCCCTCTTTCTCTTTCTATCTGCCCCTTCTCTCTCTCTAATAAATAAAAAATAATATTTTTTTAAAAAGAAACAGGCAATGGGATAGAGCCTAGAAACCAGTGTAGATGTCCCAGCCATTCTGATCTTAATGATATTGGTGTTGAGCACTACAAAGTCCCTCTGGGCTCTGAACCAGTGGACCTGTTGGGCTAGGGCACCAGACACTTTAATTCCCTAAGCCAGGGGCTCTCAAGCTCTTGTCATATGACCAGCAAAGAGCTGACAAGTGTAGACACACAGAAGGGTAAGTTATGAAAGTCTGTTTTGGGAGAATAAAGTATAAAGTAAAACAGAAAAGCTCCCAAGCTGAGCGGCGTTCCAAGCAGGAAATCTCTCTGGCAATGGACCAGTCAGGGTTATGGTGAGATCCTAGCTCAAAAAAAAAAAAAAAAAGTCTCCAGCCCCTATCTTCAAACAATGTGTACCTAGAAGTTAAAATAAGTAACCAAGAAAAATACTGCACATTTTGTACTACTTTTCATGGGGATGAGATGGAGAGGGATAGACTAAGAGGAAGGATTTTGGAAAGGAATATCAGAAGAGAAAGTTCAAGGGTGGGTGTTGTGTCAGTTCCACGTTGCTGGGATAAACATGCATACCAGGCGTAGTTTATGGGAGGAAGGGTTTACTTCAAGCTCATAGATCCAGGGGAAGTTCCATCACTGGTGGAAGAAACTGCTTCCGTATATCCCAGCAGAGAGAACCATCACAGCAGCCAGCAGACACCAGAAGTGACTAGCACGAACCAGACGCAGACTGTAGGGCCCTCACCTGCTCTGTACGCCCTTGACATGGCAACACGATCAGCGCAAACACACCTTGGAGCTGCACCCCAGGATCCACCCCCAGTGACACCTCCTCCAGCCAGGTGGCTGGAGATCCAAGTTAAAAGCTTAAGAAAACACCTGAGCCTATGGGGGGCACTCATTCAAACTACCACAAATAAAGAAAAAATATTGCACATTCTATACTATTTTCCATGGGAATGAGATAAGAGAAGGGTAGACTAACAGAAAGGACTTTAGAGAGGAATATTTGAAGAAAAAATTCAAGGATGAGTTTCAAAAGTAAGTAGGTATTTACGTTGTATTCTGTTATCTCTTTGAAAAAGATTACTTTGTAGTTTTTCTTATCAGCTTTCAGAGGTTAATGCTTAGAACTCACTGGGCACATCATGAATTGGGGGAGAATGCGAGAAAAGGATTGGAGTACATTCTCAATGTTTAAGCCTCATAGATGGGATATCCAAATTCATGTCAGAAGCATATTTCTTTCAAATAGGGGCTTTTTTTCCCCCAAGGGGACAAGTAGTGGGATAACATTATAATCAAACTCATTGTATGATAGCATGGAAAAGTAGGGCATGATCAAGATAAATGAAGAATCATTGTCTTGTTTATCTTGGTTCCTCACTGGATGAAAAATTTTGCTTTGAGGACAAACCATTGTATTTTGATTTAAGAGCCACATTGATCCTGCTAACACTAGCTAAGTCACTTAAGCTCACTGGCTTTATGAAAAAAAATTCCATTACTAATGCAAACAATAAGCTCTTGGTTCTTCACTGAAGAATTTCTAAGGTATTGGGGCGTCAACAGCAGGAAATTCTTTTTCAACTTGCACTTATCATTGTAAGAGACATAGGCTGAGAGCTGTGGTCATTTTCCGGGGGGACACGGTCACAGCTGGCACTGGGTGCCATTCATGGTGCGTGTCTTGGGTTTGCTCTGGCAGGTCTGAGGTTTGCATTGAGTTTATGGGAATCAAGATCACAGTGGAGAGGAGAGGGATCTATACTCCATGAGAAGGTGGTGGCTTGGAATGGATGTGCTGGGTGAACCTTTCTCACAAGCGTGGGCCCAGGAAATGCTTTCTCATGGGCTGTAGTGACTTGTTAGGCTTATGACTCAACAAACCAAACTACGTGCCAAGTGAAATTGTGTTGCCCCATTCCAGCTGCTCATGAGGGGCACACAGGATAGTGCATGCACTCCTCTGCAGCTCGGGTCTGCCAGGCACTGGGCAGCAAAGACAGAGGAGATGAAGCAAGATGAGAAGCTGCCTGACCTTGGAGGTAAAGGGCAACAGGATGTGAGCAGACCAAAGTCACGCTGTTTTCCTCTTTCTGTGGAAGGGTAGGCCAGTGACAAATTTATGTAATTATCACGTAGGAAAAAAAAAAAAAAAGCACTCTTTGGGGATGACAAATATTTCCTGGTTTACTTTGGGACTAAATCATAGGTGATGCTATTTTTTGTTTACTCTAGCTTTTGAGTTCCATGTAAGCTAGGGTCCAAGGGGCATTAATTTCACAGAAAGACCAGAGTTTAAGATGTGAAGCTGTGAGTGAAAGCCCGGCATGGGTGACCATGCCAAGTAATATCATGGACTTTCCATTCCTCTTCACCATGCTTCTTATGTTTGTTTTTTGAGGTAGGGTCTCACTCTAGCTCAGGCTGACCTGGAATTCACTATGGAGTCTCAGAGTGGCCTAGAACTCACAGCAATCCTCCTACCTCTGCCTCCAGAGTGCTGGGATTAAAGGCATGTGCCACCGCAGCATAGCTTCTCTGCCCCATTCTTCATTTGGAAGAGACCAGATTCCACTGAACATCTGGGAACAGAGCTGCCTGGAGTTTGAGGGCTGGCCAATTCACTTTATTCCAGCTTTCACTGCAAAACTCTTGACTATTACAATAAACTCATATTTATGCTTATATACTAATAGTACTTTCTTTTTAAAAATATTTTTATTTATTTATTTGAGAGAGAGGGATAAAGAGGGGGGGAGAGAGAGAAATGCAGAGAGAGAATGGGCCCACCAGGGCCTCCAGCTGCTGCAAACAAACTCCAGACACATGTGCCACCTTGTGCATCTGGCTTATGTGGGTCCTGGGGAATTGAACCTTGGTCCTTTGGCTTTGCAGGCAAATGCCTTAACCACTTATCTCTCTAGTCCTTTTTTTTTTAAAAAAATATTTTTGTATTCTCATTTTTCTTTAGAGAAGTCAATAGCAGTGACCACTGGGGTGACTCAAAACTCACCATATTGCTGAGAAGTGATGGTGGAGTGTTCAGCACTGAGACATCCCTGTCATACCAGCCAAGGATCAGGAACCATTGTGGAAGAGGTGGCAGAAGTAATTTAAGACCCAAAAGAAGAGGAGGACTGCTTACAAGGCTGTCATCTAGACACAAAGTGGCCCTGATATTCATGACCTCACAATGGCTGGTGCTACCTATACAAGATCTGCAAAGTAGGAGGAAAAAAGATGACATCAAAATAGAAGAGAGACTGGTTGAAAAGAAGAGATTCAATGGAAGGTTGATTTGGAAGGGGGAAAATGAGAGTGGTGGGAGGGGATCGTCATGGTTTGTTGCCTATACTTGTGGAATATAAAGTTAATAAAAAGTTAAATATAAAATAGTTACCGATTGCCCAATACATATAATTGTAGCTTACTTTTTGTTGGGGTCAGAGTCCTAGGGCTGGAATTCTCAGAAAGCCCTTATTCTTCAAGAACTCATATTTACCTATAGAGCACCAGAAAGTCATTAATGCAGTTGTTGGTATGATGTGGACTTGTTTTGCTTCACAACAAGATAAATTGTACTGGGTGTGTAGAGCTCCTTGCTCTTCTACAAATGTGGTGAGCAGGGATCTCTGAGGTCTTCTGGAGCTTTCCCAACTTAAAGCTCTCTAGCACTGTGCCTGCTTAGGATGAGGTATTCTGTTCTCTGCTTCTGGAGCCACAGAAATCATGGCAGGCACTGGAGTGAGCTGTTCAGAAGACGTTGAAGGAAGATGATCACTAGAGAAACAGTACAGGAAACCAAAGTAGAAGCCTACCCAAAATCAGTGGTGAAGTTTTATGATTCTTTGTATCATACATTAAGAATTTCCTATATTGTTGTCTAAACCCTAATGATGCCATTACATAGGAACTAAAGAAGGAGCTGGAGAGTGAGGAAGAGAGCCCTCCCTGCGGGTGCTGGCACGTGCGCTCTGTGGTGAGCTGTCTCCCTGCCTCTGGCACATAGGACTCAAGCTCCACCTTCACTGCCTTGACTTCAACCTTTTTATTTCAACCAGTATTCTGCTTGCTGGGCTGTAGTCTAGGATGCTGGCATTATAGATTTTTAAAGAAAATATCATCCATGCCACTATCTGTATACCAAGTTATCTAAATTCCTTTAGATATTAATTGTAAATGTCTATAAAAGTGACTTGGTAGCTTAGACAAAATTGATCCCTCAGTGAGAATGTATTCATGCATCCCATACTGGACGTTTTTCTCCCCAGAGACAAGACCTAGCCCTTGACCTGGTGTAATATTATAAGCACTTAAGACTACCGGCCAGCCTAGCTCTGTAGGATTTCTTTTTTTTTTTTTGTTCATTATTTATTTATTTATTTGACAGCGACAGACATAGAGAGAAGGACAGATAGAGGGAGAGAGAGAATGGGCGCGCCAGGGCTTCCAGCCTCTGCAAACGAATTCCAGACGCGTGCGCCCCCTTGTGCATCTGGCTAACATGGGACCTGGGGAACCGAGCCTCGAACCAGGGTTCTTAGGCTTCACAGGCAAGCGCTTAACCGCTAAGCCATCTCTCCAGCCCGCTCTGTAGGATTTCTATGTGAAGTCAGAGCCAATAACTTACTCATTTCGAGCAGCATTTCTTCATTCCGACGATGTCTTCTGAACACCTACTGTGTGCAAGGAATTCATCAGGACCACTGAGGGGCACCTGTAAACAAAAAGGAAGCCACTCCTCCACCTCCTGGGAAGCCTCATGGTAGCAGGGGCGTAGGAGTTCAGCACTCTCTTCCCGATGTCTGATGCTTTCCTCACCGCTCTAGCGGCGGCTGGGCACCTGCATCCAAGGACAAGTTGCCAGTGGATACCTCCCTCAGTGAAAGAAAGACAAGGGCAGGCACACACAAGACACACGCACTGCAACTTAATGTCTTGTCTTGAATATTTCTGCAGGAATTTTCTTTTCCCCTCCTGTTTTCTGGCCATTGAAAATCAGATTGCAAAGCCAACCGTACCTGGACTGCATATACACCAGTTGTTTCATCTAGGGTGTTCCATGTGGTATTTGCAGGGGAGTTGGGGAAGAACCCTTTTCAGGCTACACACACTTCACAGTGGCTTTTATCCAGTCTACCTGGCTGGCTGTTCCCTTGCAGGTACCTCCCTACTTCCCCGCCCCCCGTGGCTTGCACGTAAGCATCCGTGACTATTCCACAGTGAGCTCCTGGTATTGAATTAACTCACAGGTGCTCCACTAATATTGATATTGGCTCAGGGCTTTGTAAAGGGTTTGCATTGAAAACCAAGGATGCCATTTACAGACTATGACCCTCACCATTCACTTTAGCATGAGCTTCTCAAGGATTGGATATACCCTCACACGAGACCTGGACCCTGTGTCATTTCCATACCTCGGCAACTTTGCAAATGACAAACGCTTGGAGCTCAGTTTCCAGCAATACAAATGCGAACTACTTGGGACCTCTGAAGCATTTGACTGCTGTGTCTGTAAATTTACATGTTGGTATTCTAGGTTTGTTGATTTTTTAAAAAATATTTTATTCTTATTTACTTATTTGAGAGAGAGAGAAGGAGAGAGAAAAAGGCAGATAGAGAATGGGCACTCAGGGCATCTAGTCATTGCAAGTGAACTCCAGACACATGTGCCCCCTTGTGCATCTGGCTTATGTGACTCCTGGGGAGTTGAACCGAGGTCCTTTGGTTTTGCAGGCAAATGCCTTAATGGCTAAACCATCTCTCCAGCCTTAGATTGTTGAATTTTGAGATGCTAGTGCAGCAAAGGTTGCGATCAGGGTGAATATTCAAATAAACACTGAAGACTTTTTGTCTGCAATGTGCAGCTCTGTTTCTTGTTTCACCGACTTTGTCAGAAGAGATTGAGTTGTCCTTTTGTAGACAGCAAGTGGAATTCACGGTAATGCAGGCTACCACGGACAATTGAGCAGCGGCACCTGGTTCCCATTATGAACTTCGTCATGCCTTACCTGCAGTCCATTAGCTGGGCCGGGTGCCTGCCCATATCCAACCAACGAACCACCAGAAACTCTCCTAGCTATGTGTTTCTTTATGAAGAAATGGCAGCCATTTTGGCATGTACAGATATTTTGAAACTATATAAAAATACACAAGGATCATACCTTTTTTTCCCAAAATATTTGTATTTATTTGTGTGTGTGAGTGTGTGATTCCAGCATCTCTTGCAGCTACAGGATTTTGTCTGGCTTTATGTAGGAGCTGGGGAATTCAACCTGGGTCAGCAGGCTTTGCATGCAAGTGCCTTTAATCACCGAGCCATCTCCCCTCCCTTTGTCTTTCTTTTTAAAGAAAAAGTTCTTCTGACTGTGATCCATTTTAAAAATAGAAAGCCAAAGATTATACTTTCAAGGGCTCATTTCTATAGCTTGATAATAGAAACCTAAAAGAGAAAAACAAGGATGGGGAAAAGGCACCATAGGCTGGGAGAAAAATCTGTTTTTTTCTTTTTCAGAAGGCAATGAGAACCAAGGAGATAAACCATTCCTCCTACATGAGCCTCAGAGGAATTGGCGAGATGAGCAAGAGTGCTGCTTCCATGGACAGCTTGACAACCTGCGCCAGGGTGATGGAGACAGACACTGAGGACATTCAGAATGCACCAAAGCAGAAATCCAGATGCTGAGAGCTGAGAGTTCTTCACTATAGTAGACTTAAAACACACCCATTCACAGTCAGGGAATTTTGTGGAAGAGGGGGTGGAAAGATTTTAAGACCCACAGACTGGGAGGGAATACACAGAGGCACTGCCCCCCCATAATGCCAAACTGCTCCTCTCACAGCTTATAAGCCACACCCCCATGGAGAATACCAGCAATCCCAGTGAGGAGGACCCTCAGTGAAATGGGAGCAGGAAGGAGGGATATGATGGGATTGGCATATGATGTGCCCATACAAAGTTTCTACTTAAAAACAACAACAACAAAAAGAAAACCAAATAGAGACTTAGAGAACCACAGTGGAGATTTAAGGATTTAGTTTGAGCATTGCATTTATTTCTTAGTAAAAAGTAGTAGGTTAGTTATCTTTTCTGTGGTACTAAGGATTGAACCCAGAGCTGCACACACACTCGGCAGGTATCCTACCACTGGACTGTACCCCTTATCCCTTTTCAGGACTGATTTGAGGCAGGCTCTTATTATGTAGCCAGAGTGACTTCAAAATCAAGGCTATCCCTCCTGGTTCAGCCTGTTAAGTGTTGGAATTGCTCAACAGGATTACTATTTATGCTGATTTTTTATTGAATTGAGAACTTTTTAATAAACATATTGCATAATGGCTATATCCTGCTGAATTGTACTCTTACATTCCCTCTCCCCTGCTCACATTCCACTGAAGGCCTTCTCCTGGGGGTCGCTGGTATCCACTGTGGGGTCATGAATACACCAGTCACTCTCTGTGGGGAAGACAAGGTCTCACCGTGAACCTTCCCACCCAGTGGCTCCCCCTCTTCCGCACATTATAAGTCTCTTTTAATGTTGAGCTCTCAGCAGCCTCTGATTCTCTGCTTTGATGACTTTGAAGCCCCTCAGTTTCTACTTGGCATCTCCATGGAAGAGGTTTATTTATGAACAAGGTGACTTAAGTCTCTGGGGACTCTATGATATTAACTGGCATCATTGATTTTGGCTCAGAGCTCTAGGTGATTTCAATATGTCCAGCTCTCAGATGAGTCTCCATCCCTACAATTTTCTTCTTCTTTTTTTTTTTTTTAAATTTTTTAATTTATTTATTTGAGAGCGACAGACACAGAGAGAAAGACAGATAGAGGGAGAGAGAGAGAGGATGGGCGCGCCAGGGCTTCCAGCCTCTGCAAACGAACGCCAGACGCGTGCGCCTCCTTGTGCATCTGTCTAACGTGGGACCTGGGGAACCGAGCCTCGAACCGGGGTCCTTAGGCTTCACAGGCAAGCGCTTAACCGCTAAGCCATCTCTCCAGCCCAAATTTCCTTATTCTCAGATGGAGAGAAGGAAAGTGACAGGAATGCAGAGACAGAGCTGCTGACTCAACCCCTGGGTGGTGCTCTGTTGCTTTTGGCCACAGGGACCATGTAGACACCAACTTCGTGATGGGAAGAATAGAGAGAGGTGAGGCAAGATTGCTAAGGGTCAGGCCTTCCTCATTTCTGCCAAGTGTTCCTTTATTCCTGCATGTCATCTTCTGCTTAGGTGAATAATTATGACAGCAGAGGCAAATGTAAGAACATTTTGTTTTCTTGCCATGGCACAGAATCCTATTGACGTTATTGTGAAAAGGGAAATGAGTGCTCGGGTTAGGTCTGAGAAACAAGGCTGCCAGACTACCAAGAATTCTTGAATTCCACTTGTGGTCAGCGCCCCGAGTCATTGCCTCATCTGTGCCTAGAATGACAAAGCAGACTCATACAAAGCAGGAAGGAAAGTGTCAAGCTTTTGAAAAATGTTTAACGAATTTTGTCTTGTTTATCTGTTTGTTTAGAGAAGACAGCATGTAAGGATATATATATATGTATGTATGTATATATATACATATATATATATGTATATATATACATATATACACATATACATATACATATATATGTGTGTGTGTTTGTGTATATATGTGCACATATATCATATATATCATAAGATAATTTTGGGGCTGAATTTTAAAATTTTTACGTGCTAATTTAGTTTTGGTCATTTGTGCTAAAAATGAAAGCTCCAGTAATTTGGAGTTGTGAACCTGATTCTATCTGAAGGCTTAACATTTAACTCTTTGCAAACTAATTCTGTCACATATTCTGAGGACTCCTGGATCTTTCCTTTTATAAAATTCTTTTGTTTATTATTTATTATTTATTTGAGAGCAACAGACAGAGAGAAAGAGGTAGAGAGAGAGAGGGAGGGAGAATGGGCGCGCCAGGGCCTCCAGCCACTGCAAACGAACTCCAGACACATGCGCCCCCTTGTGCATCTGGCTAACGTGGGTCCTGGGGAATTGAGTCACGAACCAGGGTCCTTAGGCTTCACAGGCAAGTGCTTAACTGCTAAGCCATCTCTCCAGCCCAATCTTAATTTTTTTTTAAAAAATATTTTATTTATTTATTTGAGAGAAAGAGGCACACACACACACACACATCCACATAGGTGTAAAATCTCCTTGGGTGCGTGTGTTATGTTGTGTTTTTCCTTACCTGAGGGAGGGAATGGTAAAGGAAAGCTATCATTACATCTGAAGCACTTTCACATGCTATTTACATCTATCTGTTTAACTACCTGTTTGAGTCAGAGTTTAATGTGGTTCAGGGTGGCTTCAAATTCATTCTGTCGCTGAGGGTGAGACTGAACTTCCGACCCTCTTGCCTTTTCCTCCGAGGGCTGGGAATATAGCTGTGAACCACTGCACCTGGTTTAGTGTGGAGCTGCGCTTGAAAGCAGGGCTGCGCACACTGGACAGGCACTCTGCAACCGAGCTCCATCTCCAGTCCTCACATAATATTTTATTCTTTTGGTTTTTTGAGGTAGGGTTTCACTCTAGTCCAGGCTGACCTGGAACTCACTGTGGAATCTCAGGGTGGCCTCAAACTCACGGCAATCCTCCTACCTCTGCCTCCTGAGTGCTGGGATTAAAGGTGTGTGCCACCACACCTGGATTGATTTAATTTTTTTAAGCACAAAACTTTTGGAGAGGCTGAGAACATGTCTACAGTTTTGGAAACACTAATACCTGACATCTAACATAAAGTTGGCACTCAACAAACTGTGTTGTAGAGATGCAATTTGCTCCATTTCAGAGCTCTGACAGTTCTCAACTCATTTGAAGGTTGCAAAGACCCTCCTGTAGACCACTTTTTCTTTGTTTATTTGAAGTAGGGACTCACTCTAGCCCATGCTGGCCTCCAACTCACAGTGATCCTCCAGCCTCAGCCTCCTGGGTGGTGAGATCACAGGTGTGCTCAGCCCTACTAGCTCCATAGATGACTTTCAATGGCCCTCACTTACCTGAGTTCAGATGAATGCAGTGCTGAGTACTGCACAGGAGACTTAGGTCCACATGGTTTGAAATTCGTAATCTTAAATGAAGATTGGATCTGTGACTTGGTGGACTATATACTCCATGGAGCCAAAAGCTGCACTGATCTGACTCTCTGGCCTGCAGAGTTATGCAGGAATGAGGCTGTGAATAATTAACCATCAAGCGAGGCATTTGGTGAAATGGCAGTGATAAAAATGGACTGGCATTCCAGAAGTGAGAACAGTAAGAAGTCTTGTAGTAGTATTAATAAATAGCCTCCTAGGGCATCGTAGATAGCCACAAGCATCATGCAAGGTAGATTAAACTCAGAAAAACAGATGTCAAAATACCTCAACTAATAGAAAACTGGTTCAGTCAATAGTTCAGAGGATATGGCAATGGTGTTCAGCATTTGATTTTCTCAAAGTTAAAAAAAAATTATTCAGTGCTGTCTTGTAAAACTTTAGCCATTTTACCAATGTCTCAGACTGTTCAGACACCAAATCTTTATTAAATCGTAATGCTCCACATGGCTGTTATGTTAAACTTCTTGGGTGTACATTCTACCTAAGTAGTCTTCTAATAGATTTATAAGATCAGTATTTTAGTAGTCAGTCATATGCGTGTGGACAGAAACAAAAGAGAGGTGGCAGTGACCCCATGGCAATAACAGGGACCCCCAAAGGCGGATGAAGCAGGATTGGTGAAGGCTGAATATCTCCATTTTTAAACCCGAGGTGTTCCCAAGTCTGAAGTGTTCTGAGTGCCCTCCTGACGCCACGTGGAAGACTGCACACCAACTTCATGTCACGAGTCACACATGCAGGTGCTCGGAAAACGTGCTGCGAATGTTTCAGTCGAAGTGCAGACACTGCCTATGAGTGACAAGTGAATGTGAGATCTGGATTTGGGTCCTAGTCCCAAACTGCCTAATTCCGTATGTGCAAAACTGCGAAAAGCTGCAACATGAGAAGCGCTTCTTCCTGCCGCCGACAGTTTGTCCGAGGGATATTCGACTCGATGCTTCCATTTGTCCCCCTGAGCCCCGCTGGGTGGGCTGAGGCTTGCTTGGGGGCGTGATGACATCGGGTAAGAGTGCAATCACAGCAGAAGCACCGGCTGTTTTCTACCATCCTCTCTATCTGCCAGTTCGCTGTCTGGCTCCTGACCTCTGTAGCAATAAGGCATAGGATTCTTTTTTACTTTAAAATTCATTTTATTTTGGACAATTTCGTGATGTATTTATAATGCATTTTGAGCATAGTCATCCCATGGTTCCTTCTTGTCCCCTTTCACTTCTGCTGAACCCCTTCTTCTTCCCAACGAATTTCTCCTCTACCTTTGTGTCTTTTTAACATTTTTTGAGCATGACCCACTGAGTTGAGTGAGGGTTGTTTGCATGACCGTAAGCGAGGGTTCTTTACCTGGCCACACCACGGAAGAAAAAGCCCTCCCCTCGCCCAGAAGCCATTCACTGCCCATGACTTCTGTGGGTGGGGCTCACGAACCTCTCCCCTATACTTTATGGGCCCAATCTTGTACAGGTAATCACAAGTGAGTCTTAACCCCATAAGTATGACTTTTAATTGGTAGCTGGACCCGATGAGGTCATGGAAGATGGTAAGGCATGTGTCAGATTAAGCTGCCTTTCTTCAGCTTAGCAAAAAGTGGCACTTATCGTCCTGAATAACTTTTTTTTTTAAACAAAGGGAAAGGCCTTTGTCCGGGGTAGCTATGCACCCCACTCCCTTTCCCTGGCATCTCACGGTCCATGAGTAGATAATGTCAGTGGAAGCAAGTCATAAGGTCTATCTTGCAGAGTCATGGAATGAATCAGCAAGATACATGAACATGTCTATGTGCTAAAGTAAATGTGGACTTTTTTTTTTTAAGTCAAAAAACAGGAACAAAAGAGTTCACCCATTGTTAACCTTAAAGTTGGATGCATGATGTCAAAGAAGACAGGGTGTGACTTTTTACACCTTCTAGGACAGCATCTTGGCAGAACTGTTGGCACCTCTCATTCAGAGTGACTGCTGTACCCTCAAATGCGGAACAGGCTTTTGAAACCACCACAAGAAATGCTGTCTCACGACAGTGCCAATTGCGTGTGAGATAAGCGGATGTTGTTTTCTCGTTTAGCAACTTCCTGACACGTTACAAGTATTCATAGCTCCAAATAAGCATGGTGCATGGCAGGGCCCATTGCTACCCTGGACCTGCTAGAAGCTGGCTGAGGGTTTGTTTGATGTGGGTCTTTAAACTAAGCAACCAAGAGTGATTCTCTCAATAAATGATACTGACAGCAATTACAGTCTTCAACATATTGACTAGTTCCCATTTATACCATATGCTCACTCTATCAGTTAATACTTCAAGGAAGTAACCACACTCCCCAAATTCCACACAAGAAACCAGAAATTCCATAGGTAAACACATGCTAAAGATGATACACACTCCTGATTTAAAGCCAGAGGTGTCTGACCATACAGTACGTGCTTATTTATTTTAGACAGACAGAAAGACAGACAGACAGACAGACACACACACACACACACACACACAAAGAGAGAGAGAGAGAGAGAAAGGAAAGAATGAATATGCCAGGGCTTCCTGCCACTGCAAATGAATTCCCCCCGATGCGTGCAGCCACCATTGTGCATCTGGCTTTATGTGGGTCCTGGGAATCAATCCTGAGCCATCAGGCTTTGCAACCAAGTTACCTTTAACTGCTGAGCCACCTCCCAAGGACTGTCACAGCAGTGCTTTAGCATTATTATCACTAATGGTAAGAGAAGGAAGGAAAACTGTATTTCCTTAGAAAATGGGATGCTGAAAGCCTGAAGGTGTGTTACTGCATAGGTGTGCTCAGTTCCAAAGCGGGAGCGGCCCTAGGTGCCTCTGCCACTGTGGGCACGTGGTGCAGAGGTAGGAAGGTATGAGTCCCACCAGGCACGGCCGCCAACAGCAGACAGCAGTGCACACGATCAGGCCAGCCTGGGTGGGAAGGCAGCAGATGGGACATCTCACTTTCCCATGCCTTACTTCTGGCATTATTTCCCTGATCCAAATTTAAAGTATGCCAATCATTTTCTCTTTCAAGGATGGTGCTTGAACAAAGCCATGTCTACTGGTAGGAATCTGTTCTGAAAACATTTCAGAAACTCTCATGAATGGTTCATGAAACTCTCCTCGGAGTCACTGGCAATGATTTTTCCCTTCTTTTTCATTTCTATCTTGTGTGTAGTGTAGTGTGTGTGGTATATTCACATGCATACACCCGTGGGCCCTCATCGGCTAACCTGCTGTGGCTAGAGTGGAATGTCGGGTATTCTGCTCTATTTCTTGTCTGTCTGGTGTTGCTTTGAGCCCAAGTCTCTCTCTCTCTCTTTAACTAGTTATGGAGTATGGGACGGAGCTCCAACAATTCTTGGATCTCTGCTCGCCTATGGCACTGGCATTACAGGTACATGTGGCCACACCCGGCTATTTATATGGGATCTAGAAATTTGAGTTCAGGCCCTCACACTCGCTCAGGAAAAACACTTACTCCCTGAGCCACCTCTGCAGCCTTGTGATTGGTTCTTACTGAGATGCATGTATTCCATGGGGATTTACTCAGTTGACCTTTGCTAGAATACTGTAATCTTTCTCATTTTTAAAATTCCATGTAATTCATGTATTTTTCCTAAGGGTAGTCAAATGATCTTGGGCCATGAGGTGGAATGTGAAAATTACAGAGTGGTAGATAGAAGTCTAGGAAATGTAATAGCTCAGCTCAAGTCAATGCCAAGTTCAGATAAAGTGCTGGTAGATGTTCCACAAAGCTTTGCTGAATTCCTTGATTCCCTTTCATGATATGCAGCTCAGCAGCATCTCCTAGGTTTGAAAGATGTTAAGGTTTTCAAACAGTTACACATATTTACCTGAAATATGCAATAGCTTAGTCTTTCCCTTTATAAGGGGTGATATAAAAATCAAGGCAGGTCATGACTTTGCTAAGGTTGTATTTTTAGAAACCTCAACTTTTTGTGGGTGATTTGATTGAGGAACTTTAAAGATGATGACATTTACTTAGAGACTTCCCTCAAATGAGATCAACATTGTTGAGGTTCTACATGTCATTCCTCACTGGGTCCAGTGTAGGAAGAAGAGAAGCTGAGGTGGACTTTTGTGAGCAGATCCTTCACCTGAAGGATCTGATGTGCAGGGAGGCTCAGTGGTTGCTGGGTTAGACTACCTGGAAGCTCTTTAAGGAAGAGAATGAAATGACATCATTCAATGTGTTGATTGGCTTTCAACATTCCAGAATAGACAATTCTCTGAGATTTATCTGTTCTGCAAAATCATACACAAGATATTTTAATAGTCATATAAATATTTTATATTTAGTCATTTTATAAATATTTAATTGTGAAGAGGTGACCTAAATCTCCTGGTGAAAGAATAATAGACTCCTAATCATTAGCTTAAGTTGGTCCATACATCAAATGCCTAACTCACGGCAGACTAGAGGGTACACGTTTTATAGAGGTTCTTGTACTAATAGTGTCCTTTATGTTAGAGCCTTTATCTTTGTAAGTAGAAATGAAAAACAAGCATGACTTATAATCCAGGATACCTACAGCTCTCATCCTAGGCATGCTCAGTGTATGGTCTGTTCTGTGAAATGGGACTCTGTACAATGAGACGAAGCCCTCTGTTGGCATCCACAGAAGTGAGAGAAAGCTTTCCATACAAAGGATTATTTTACTTTTGTAGTCCACAATCCAAATACTATATAACTTTAACATGGACTAAAACAAAGAAGTTTTATTTCTAATTTTTTATAGCACTTTAGTTTTGCAATACCAAAGCTTGGACAAACAACATTTTTTTGTCACATTTATTCATTATGTGAACATTTCACATGGGGAATTTTCTGTATTGAAGGCTTTGTGGGTTAATGCTGTCCTATCAAAAATGCATTGTGGGTGAGACAGAAGGAGCTGGCTCTCAGTGAGAAGTGCTCTGTAGTGTATGACAGCGGGCTTGGGAATTAGATGTCAGGGTTGAAGTCTTGTTCTTCCACTGCTTGAGGACCATTGACAAACTTTTAACTCTGTTGCTTCCTTATCCTCATCATCTGGAAGGGACAATGACTCCTGACTTTGTAAGTGCTGGCTGAGTGACTTGATGCGTGGGAAGCGCAGTGTGGGCCCAGAGAAAATGCATCGTACAATAGAGAAAATGCATCGTACAATAGAGAAAATGCATCGTACAATAGAGAAAATGCATCGTACAATAGAGAAAATGCATCGTACAATAGAGAAAATGCATCATACAATAGAGAAAATGCATCATACAATAGAGAAAGTGCATCGTACAATAGAGAAAATGCATCGTACAATAGAGAAAATGCATCATACAATAGAGAAAATGCATCGTACAATAACACCCTCCCTCTGCCATAGCTCTGCCAGGTGCTCACTGAATAACCGAGGAAGTAGCATCTCAGGGTAAATATTTTTCTTTGTTGTTCTGAGAATAGAACTTTATTTGCCATTGATTTAAATTCATGTCATAAATCCCAAAGAACTCTACAGTGGCTGAAATGTCCTTTGGAATTGACAGCTCATTTTGGACTTTTAAAAATCACTTTTCTTTTCCATTAAGAAATGACTTCACTCTGATTCATGTGACCCAGGGTCATCCTAGGGCTGGTTTTAGAAGGTAACCGAATGTGTAATTTCTCTGTGTGGTGTGTCTTTAGAAGAACTGGGAATACCTCATGGAAAAAATAATGTCTAATCCCTGTTCACTTTGAGGAGTGAGAGAGTGACAGAAGGAGAGAGAAAGAGAGAGGGAAAATATGGGTGCAGCAGAGTCTTTTGGTCTCTTGTAACTGCAAACAAACTCTAAACACATGCACCACACTGTGCACCTTGCTTTATGTGGGTACTGGGGAATGGAACCCAGGCTATCAGGCTTTGCAAGCAAGCACTTTTAATCACTGAGCTAGATCCCCAGCCCCAAGAGTGATTTTCTGTGTGTGACATTTTTCCTTGACCTAAGGGTCTGTTTTTCTTGTGTCTTATACCCTACTAAACACAAATAATTTTCATGCAAAAGTTTTACTGAAAATGTTATGATAATCTTATGAGACCTCCCGCGTAGCGCCCTCTCCTCCCCCCAACGCCCTTCCTTCCTCTCTCATCCCATATCTTCTCCTCTCTCCCTTCCTTCAGTCCTTCACCCCTCCCCCTTCTTTCTTGGTAGCAAAGTTAATGAGACACATTGGGGCACTTGCAACTGGCCCTCAGGCAAACCATGCCTTCTTCTTGAACCAATTTTTAGTCGAGTACAATTTCTAGTTATTTGTTGAATAAGGGGAGTTCAAGGGAGATTTGTCAAATCCTTGGGAAATTCCACAGCAAGTGGTTCATACTCATGACTGGTGGGGTATGAGAGCAAATGGTATTGCAGAGGACTTCACTAATTCATGCCTTAGGAATGTGACATTGGAGCGAGGGCTCAGAAGCAAGCTGACTATAGGTGATTACTAGGTAAGAGACCCCTGGAAGACTTCCTTTAATTCATGAGATTTTCAGTGTTTATTTTTGAATTATTCTTGCAGTAATGAAAATAGAACCCAGGGTCTCATCATCACAGAGCAAGCATTCCCTTACTGAGCAATATGATCCATTCTTTAAAGGAACTTAAATGTGTAACATGATATGAGCATTTTAGAACTAAATACAGACTGCTACAAAGGGGACACTCTCCAAAGGAGAATCACTCCCAACAAAGAACTTGAGGGTAAAACACAGTGCTGTAAATGCTGACCCAGGACAAAACTGATTACTGCTACCTTGGTATTGTTGAGAGAAGTAGATTCCTGGGGCCTGGATATTTCGAAATGGTGATGTAGGAGCACAGCTCAGGAAAGAGGCCTGGACCTGTTGTGACAGTGCTGCGGGAACAGAGCTCAGGAAGCAGGTCTGGACCTCCTGTGACAGTGCTGCAGGAGCCGAGCTCAGGAAGCAGGTCTGGACCTCCTGTGACAGTGCTGCAGGAGCAGAGCTCAGGAAGCAGGTCTGGACCTCCTGTGACAGTGCTGCAGGAGCAGAGCTCAGGAAGCAGGTCTGGACCTCCTGTGACAGTGCTGCAGGAGCAGAGCTCAGGAAGGAGGTCTGGACCTCCTGTGACACTGCTGCAGGAGCAGAGCTCAGGAAGCAGGTCTGGACCTCCTGTGACAGTGCTGCAGGAGCAGAGCTCAGAAAGCAGCTCTGGACATCCTGTGACAGTGCTGCGGGAACAGAGCTCAGGAAGCAGGTCTGGACCTCCTGTAACAGTGCTGCAGGAGCAGAGCTCAGGAAGCAGGTCTGGACCTCCTGTAACAGTGCTGCAGTAACAGAGCTCAGGAAGCAGGTCTGGACCTCCTGTGACAGTGCTGCAGGAACAGAGCTCAGGAAGCAGGTCTGGACCTCCTGTGACAGTGCTGCAGGAGCAGAGCTCAGGAAGCAGGTCTGGACCTCCGGTGACAGTGCTGCAGGAACAGAGCACAGGAAACAGGTCTGGACCTCCTGTGACAGTGCTGCAGGAACAGAGCTCAGGAGGCAGGTCTGGACCTCCTGTCACAGTGCTGCAGGAACAGAGCTCAGGAAGCAGGTCTGGACCTCCTGTGACAGTGCTGCGGGAGCAGAGCTCAGGAAGCAGGTCTGGACCTCCTGTGACAGTGCTGCAGGAGCAGAGCTCAGGAAACAGGTCAGGACCTCCTGTGACAGTGCTGCAGGAGCAGAGCTCAGGAAGCAGGTCTGGACCTCCTGTGACAGTGCTGCAGGAACAGAGCTCAGGAAGCAGGTCTGGACCTCCTGTGACAGTGCTGCAGGAGCAGAGCTCAGGAAGCAGGTCTGGACCTCCTGTGACAGTGCTGCGGGAACAGAGCTCAGGAAGCAGGTATGGACCTCCTGTGACAGTGCTGCAGGAGCACAGCTCAGGAAGCAGGTCTGGACCTCCGGTGACAGTGCTGCAGGAACAGAGCACAGGAAGCAGGTCTGGACCTCCTGGACAGTGCTGCAGGAGCAGAGCTCAGTAAGCAGGTCTGGACCTCCTGTGACAGTGCTGCAGGAGCAGAGCTCAGGAAGCAGGTCTGGACCTCCTGTGACAGTGCTGCAGGGAACAGAGCTCAGGAAGGCAGGTCTGGACCTCCTGTGACAGTGCTGCAGGAAGCAGAGCTCAGGAAGCAGGTCTGGACCTCCTGTGACAGTGCTGCGGGAGCAGAGCACAGGAAGCAGGTCTGGACCTCCTGGACAGTGCTGCAGGAACAGAGCTCAGAAGCAGGTCTGGACCTCCTGTTACAGTGCTGCAGGAGCAGAGCTCAGGAAGCAGGTCTGGACCTCCTGTGACAGTGCTGCAGGAACAGAGCTCAGGAAGGCAGGTCTGGACCTCCTGTGACAGTGCTGAAAGGAGCAGAGCTCAGGAAGCAGGTCCGGACCTCCTGTGACAGTGCTGCGGGAGCAGAGCTCAGGAAGCAGGTCTGGACCTCCTGTGACAGTGCTGCAGGAACAGAGCTCAAGAAGCAGGTCTGGACCTCCTGTGACAGTGCTGCAGGAGCAGAGCTCAGGAAGCAGGTCTGGACCTCCTGTGACAGTGCTGAAAGAGCAGAGCTCAGGAAGCAGGTCCGGACCTCCTGTGACAGTGCTGCGGGAACAGAGCTCAGGAAGCAGGTCTGGACCTCCTGTGACAGTGCTGCAGGAAAACAGCTCAGGAAGCAGGTCTGGACCTCCTGTGACAGTGCTGCAGGCGCAGAGCTCAGGAAGCAGGTCTGGACCTCCTGTGACAGTGCTGCGGGAACAGAGCTCAGGAAGCAGGTCTGGACCTCCTGTGACAGTGCTGCAGGAAAACAGCTCAGGAAGCAGGTCTGGACCTCCTGTGACAGTGCTGCAGAGCAGAGCTCAGGAAGCAGGTCTGGACCTCCTGTAACAGTGCTGCAGTAACAGAGCTCAGGAAGCAGGTCTGGACCTCCTGTGACAGTGCTGCAGGAACAGAGCTCAGGAAGCAGGTCTGGACCTCCTGTGACAGTGCTGCAGGAGCAGAGCTCAGGAAGCAGGTCTGGACCTCCGGTGACAGTGCTGCAGGAACAGAGCACAGGAAGCAGGTCAGGACCTCCTGGACAGTGCTGCAGGAGCAGAGCTCAGGAAGCAGGTCTGGACCTCCTGTGACAGTGCTGCAGGAGCAGAGCTCAGGAAGCAGGTCTGGACCTCCTGTGACAGTGCTGCAGGAACAGAGCTCAGGAGGCAGGTCTGGACGTCCTGTCACAGTGCTGCAGGAACAGAGCTCAGGAAGCAGGTCTGCACCTCCTGTGACAGTGCTGCGGGAGCAGAGCTCAGGAAGCAGGTCTGGACCTCCTGTGACAGTGCTGCAGTAGCAGAGCTCAGGAAACAGGTCAGGACCTCCTGTGACAGTGCTGCAGGAGCAGAGCTCAGGAAGCAGGTCTGGACCTCCTGTGACAGTGCTGCAGGAACAGAGCTCAGGAAGCAGGTCTGGACCTCCTGTGACAGTGCTGCGGGAGCAGAGCTCAGGAAGCAGGTCTGGACCTCCTGTGACAGTGCTGCGGGAACAGAGCTCAGGAAGCAGGTCTGGACCTCCTGTGACAGTGCTGCAGGAGCAGAGCACAGGAAGCAGGTCTGGACCTCCGGTGACAGTGCTACAGGAACAGAGCACAGGAAGCAAGTCAGGACCTCCTGGACAGTGCTGCAGGAGCAGAGCTCAGGAAGCAGGTCTGGACCTCCTGTGACAGTGCTGCAGGAACAGAGCTCAGGAAGCAGGTCTGGACCTCCTGTGACAGTGCTGCAGGAACAGAGCTCAGGAAGCAGGTCTGGACCTCCTGTGACAGTGCTGCAGGAACAGAGCTCAGGAAGCAGGTCTGGACCTCCTGTGACAGTGCTGCAGGAGCAGAGCTCAGGAAGCAGGTCTGGACCTCCTGTGACAGTGCTGCAGGAGCAGAGCTCAGGAAGCAGGTCTGGACCTCCTGTGACAGTGCTGCAGGAGCAGAGCTCAGGAAGCAGGTCTGGATCTCCTGTGACAGTGCTGCAGGAACAGAGCTCAGGAAGCAGGTCAGGACCTCCTGTGACAGTGCTGTGGGAACAGAGCTCAGGAAGCAGGTCTGGACCTCCTGTGACAGTGCTGCAGGAACAGAGCTCAGGAAGCTGGTCTGGACCTCCTGTGACAGTGCTGCAGGAGCAGAGCTCAGGAAGCAGGTCTTGACCTCCTGTTACAGTGCTGCAGGAGCAGAGATCAGGAAGCAGGTCTGGACCTCCTGTGACAGTGCTGCAGGAGCAGAGCTCAGGAAGGAGGTCTGGACCTCGTGTGACAGTGCTGCGGGAACAGAGCTCCGGAAGCAGGTCTGGACCTCCTGTGACAGTGCTGCGGGAACAGAGCTCAGGAAGCAGGTCTGGACCTCCTGTGACAGTGCTGCAGGAGCAGAGTTCAGGAAGCAGGTCTGGACCTCCTGTGACAGTGCTGCAGGAGCACAGTTCAGGAAGCAGGTCTGGACCTCCTGTGACAGTGCTGCAGGAAGAGAGCTCAGGAAGCAGGTCTGGACCTCCTGTGACAGTGCTGTGGGAACAGAGCTCAGGAAGCAGGTCTGGACCTCCTGTGACAGTGCTGCAGGAAGAGAGCTCAGGAAGCAGGTCTGGACCTCCTGTGACAGTGCTGCAGGAGCAGAGCTCAGGAAGCAGATCTGGACCTCCTGTGACATTGCTGCAGGAGCAGAGCTCAGGAAGCAGGTCTTGACCTCGTGTGACAGTGCTGCGGGAACAGAGCTCAGGAAGCAGGTCTGGACCTCCTGTGACAGTGCTGCAGGAGCAGAGCTCAGGAAGCAGGTCTGGACCTCCTGTGACAGTGCTGGGGGAACAGAGCTCAGGAAGGAGGTCTGGACCTCCTGTGACAGTGCTGAAGGAGCAGAGCTCAGGAAGCAGGTCTGGACCTCCTGTGACAGTGCTGCAGGAGCAGAGCTAGGAAGCAGGTCAGGACCTCCTGTGACCGGTGCTGCAGGAGAGAGCTCAGGAAGCAGGTCTGGACCTCGTGTGACAGTGCTGCGGGAACAGAGCTCAGGAAGCAGGTCAGGACCCCCTGTGACAGTGCTGTGGGTACAGAGCTCAGGAAGCAGGTCTGGACCTCCTGTGATAATGCTGCAGGAGTTGAGCTCTGGAAGCAGGTCTGGACTTCTTGTGACAGTGCTGCAGGAGCAGAGCTCAGGAAGCAGGTCAGGACCTCCTGTGACAGTGCTGCAGGAAAAGAGCTCAGGAAGCAGGTCTGGACCTCCTGTGACAGTGCTGCAGGAGCACAGCTCAGGAAGCAGGTCTGGACCTCCTGTGACAGTGCTGCCGGAACAGAGCTCAGATCTGGACCTCCTGTGACAGTGCTGCAGGAGCAGAGCTCAGGAAGCAGTTCTGGACCTCCTGTGACAGTGCTGCAGGAGCAGAGCTCAGGAAGCAGGTCTGGACCTCCTGTAACAGTGCTGCAGGAGCAGAGCTCAGGAAGCAGGTCTGGACCTCCTGTGACAGTGCTGCAGGAACAGATCTCAGGAAGCAGGTCTGGACTTCTTGTGACAGTGCTGCAGGAGCAGAGCTCAGGAAGCAGGTCAGGACCTCCTGTGACAGTGCTGCAGGAAAAGAGCTCAGGAAGCAGGTCTGGACCTCCTGTGACAGTGCTGCAGGAGCACAGCTCAGGAAGCAGGTCTGGACCTCCTGTGACAGTGCTGCAGGAACAGAGCTCAGATCTGGACCTCCTGTGACAGTGCTGCAGGAGCAGAGCTCAGGAAGCAGGTCTGGACCTCCTGTGACAGTGCTGCAGGAGCAGAGCTCAGGAAGCAGGTCAGGAACTCCTGTGACAGTGCTGCAGGAGCAGAGCTCAGGAAGCAGTTCTGGACCTCCTGTGACAATGCTGCAGGAGCAGAGCTCAGGAAGCAGGTCTGGACCTCCTGTGACAGTGCTGCAGGAGCAGAGCTCAGGAAGCAGGTCTGGACCTCCTGTGACAGTGCTGCAGGAGCAGAGCTCAGGAAGCAGGTCTGGACCTCCTGTGACAGTGCTGCAGGAACAGAGCTCAGGAAGCAGGTCTGGACCTCCTGTGACAGTGCTGCAGGAACAGAGCTCAGGAAGCAGGTCTGGACCTCCTGTGACAGTGCTGCAGGAGCAGAGCTCAGGAAGCAGGTCTGGACCTCCTGTGACAGTGCTGCAGGTGCAGAGCTCAGGAAGCAGGTCTGGACCTCTTGTGACAGTGCTGCAGGAGCAGAGCTGAGGAAGCAGGTCTGGACCTCCTGTGACAGTGCTGCAGGAACAGAGCTCAGGAAGCAGGTCTGGACCTCCTGTGACAGTGCTGCTGGAACAGAGCTCAGGAAGCAGGTCAGGACCTCCTGTGACAGTGCTGCAGGAAAAGAGCTCAGGAAGCAGGTCTGGACCTCTTGTGACAGTGCTGCAGGAGCAGAGCTGAGGAAGCAGGTCTGGACCTCCTGTGACAGTGCTGCAGGAACAGAGCTCAGGAAGCAGGTCTGGACCTCCTGTGACAGTGCTGCTGGAACAGAGCTCAGGAAGCAGGTCAGGACCTCCTGTGACAGTGCTGCAGGAAAAGAGCTCAGGAAGCAGGTCTGGACCTCCTGTGACAGTGCTGCAGGAGCACAGCTCAGGAAGCAGGTCTGGACCTCCTGTGACAGTGCTGCAGGAACAGAGCTCAGATCTGGACCTCCTGTGACAGTGCTGCAGGAGCAGAGCTCAGGAAGCAGGTCTGGACCTCCTGTGACAGTGCTGCAGGAGCAGAGCTCAGGAAGCAGGTCAGGAACTCCTGTGACAGTGCTGCAGGAGCAGAGCTCAGGAAGCAGTTCTGGACCTCCTGTGACAATGCTGCAGGAGCAGAGCTCAGGAAGCAGGTCTGGACCTCCTGTGACAGTGCTGCAGGAGCAGAGCTCAGGAAGCAGGTCTGGACCTCCTGTGACAGTGCTGCAGGAGCAGAGCTCAGGAAGCAGGTCTGGACCTCCTGTGACAGTGCTGCAGGAACAGAGCTCAGGAAGCAGGTCTGGACCTCCTGTGACAGTGCTGCAGGAACAGAGCTCAGGAAGCAGGTCTGGACCTCCTGTGACAGTGCTGCAGGAGCAGAGCTCAGGAAGCAGGTCTGGACCTCCTGTGACAGTGCTGCAGGTGCAGAGCTCAGGAAGCAGGTCTGGACCTCTTGTGACAGTGCTGCAGGAGCAGAGCTGAGGAAGCAGGTCTGGACCTCCTGTGACAGTGCTGCAGGAACAGAGCTCAGGAAGCAGGTCTGGACCTCCTGTGACGGTGCTGCTGGAACAGAGCTCAGGAAGCAGGTCTGGACCTCCTGTGACAGTGCTGCAGGAGCAGAGCTCAGGAAGCAGGTCAGGACCTCCTGTGACAGTGCTGCAGGAACAGAGCTCAGGAAGCAGGTCTGGACGTCCTGGAATAGTCCTGTGGGTGCCGATCTCAGGAAGCGGGCCTGGGCTTGGTGATACTGGAGCTGCAGGCACAGTGAAGGCAGAGACTGGGCACGGTTGAAGGATGTCTCCTGACATTAGGGGTGGTGGGCTCACGACCTTAACCTGCATGAGGCCTAACATACCATATGTTCCCCTCTCTCTGCCACTATCCCTCCTGGGCCCTTCCTCACTGGTGTTGCAGGTATCCCTCATGGGAGAGGCATTGTGGGAGAATCAGTCAGTTACTGACAGGAGGCAATGCCCCCCTCTGAGCATGATGCCCAACGTGTAGCTGTCCTAATCTTTGCTCCTCCTCTTCCGCAAAATTCCCTGAACCTTGGTAGGTAAGTTTTAAGTCTACTTCAGTGATGAGCTCTCAGGAGCCTCTGGATCTCTGCTTTGGTAGTTGTTGAGTATGCTCAGTGTCTGTCTCCTTCACACTGAGGTTGATTGTCAGACTCACCATGGAAGCAGCACTCTTGCTCGTCTCCCCAATCCCTCCATGGTTTCACCTGGGCCTTGGCTGAGATGGGAGGTATGGTTTATCTCCTTGGGTCTTGCAACCTTCTAAAAGAGAAAAACAGATTCTCTAATGGAGAACGAAGTTAGCATAGGTTAAATGGGGTAAATGTTATTAACATAGGGAGATTTTGATGGGCATAGCCCTTCTTTTGGTGAAAGACTAGTGGGAGCCTGACTTTGGAAAGCACAGTCTTTGTCTCCATGGGATTCAGACCTTGTTCCCAGTTCCAGATATGGGTTTCTTTCTACTGAGTGGATCGCTTAGCCAATTTGAAAGCCACTGGTTCCCCACCAAGGCTGTGTACCACTATTACACTGGTGTTTACTTCGTGTCTTGCTGACCTTTTAAAGGGTTAATATTGAGAACAAAAGGTAGAGAAAAGAATTACCAGACTGTGCACAAATTGAAACATAGAAGCAGGGATAGACAGAACCAAGGGGAGACTACAGGAGTTGTCTTTGAACGTTGGAAGAGGGGTTCTTAGAACCAGAGCGCTGTCTGCAGAGCTTAGAAAGGGCTATGTGGGGAAGATTTTTTAAGTGGATGAGTGGCATTTTTTGTATCCTGGAGACCATGGTGATGAGTAGACATTGAAGGTTACCTCTGGGGAAAGATAAGGTCAGGTTTGTAATTCAAGAAGTTCATTTGGTAAAAGGGGATGGATGGCAGAGTAGACAAAGCTGACATTTGGACCAGTAGGAACTTTGGGTCACAGTCTTGGGTCCGAGAACGCAAGGCTCAGCCTAACACAGTGGAGCTGTGAAGGAGAACCTCAAGTGGGGGAGCAGTTGAAAGAAGTGATTTGTAGAGCTGGATAAATTATAACTGCAGAAATAAAAAATCATGAAGCTGAGTGACTGAATGATAGAAAATGCTAGCAAGAGAAGCCAGGCATGGAGGTGCACGCCTTTAATCCTTGCACTTGGGAGGCAGAGGTAGGAGGATTGCCGAGAGTTCAAGGACACGCTGAGAATACATAGTGAATTTCAGGCCAGC
Organism: Jaculus jaculus; assembly: GCF_020740685.1. Taxonomy (NCBI): domain Eukaryota; kingdom Metazoa; phylum Chordata; class Mammalia; order Rodentia; family Dipodidae; genus Jaculus; species Jaculus jaculus. Next base: position 2,579,216 of record NC_059112.1, on the reverse strand, counting down.
CTGGGTTAGTGTGAGACCCTACTTCGAAAAAAAGAAAGAAAGAAAGAAAGAAAGAAAGAAAGAAAGAAAGAAAGAAAGAAAGAAAGGAAGGAAGGAAGGAAGGAAGGAAGGAAGGAAGGAAGAAAGAAAATGCTAGCAGGAGTCACTGTACCTGTGGCCCATCCTGATTTTGAAATGTGCTCATAAGCACATATAATTCTGGAAGATATATATGTCAAAACACCTCTGGGCAATGAGGCTACAGATGATATATATTTATTTCATTCTAAAGATTTTCTTTATTTCCCCAATTTTTTCCCCCTTTTTTGAGGTAGAGTCTCATTTTAGCCCAGGCTGATGTGAAATTCCCTCTGTCGCTCAGCCTTTGCAAACTCATGGCCATCCTTTTTCCTCAGTCTCCCCAGTGCTAGGATTAAAAGTGTTTCCCACCTCACCTGGTTTCTCTCTGATTTTCTGTGCTGAAAGCCCTTTATAGTTATAATCAGAAATGCCAAGTGGTAAATAAGGAGGGCAAGAAGAAGAAAGCAAGAAAACGTGGTAAACCCTGCTTGAAGCAAGGTGGAATAATATATGGACAGTCAGACCAGTTCTGCCAATAGATGACAGTTACAACTCCAAAAGGAGCCTTGTCAAGTTAGCCTCAGCTCTTTACAGGCCCACAGAGCAGGTTTGACAGGCTGTAGGTAGGAGATCAGAAGGCCTGGGCATGAAGGGGCTGCAGCTCAGGGGAGAAAGCCAGCTGTATCTGCCTCATCTCAGCAGCAGGGAACCTTTGTGTAAGAAGGAAGGCCCCCAAGTCTGACGACCTGCTGGACTGTGCCCCAAGGAAGCTGTGCTCATGGCCCCCCAACTCAGACCACTTCTCTTCAGTTATGAAGATGAAGGGCGGGTTTATACTCGCTGGAGCTCTGAGGTGCTGGAGACCTGCTCCTTGTTGGTCACAACAGCTACATTTTAAATGTCTGTCATGGAACACAATGCACAGTTTGTGTAGCCTAAAACTAATAGGCAGATGCATTGTAAGAAGTCTATGGGGCAATAAAGATTGTTGTTTTTTTTTTTTTTTTTAAAGTATCCCTGAGTGACAGAAGAGGCTTTTTAAAGTGATGATAGAGGGGCTGGAGATGGCTCAGGGGTTAAAGGCACTTGCTTGCCAAACCTGCTGGCCCAGGTTTGATTCCTAATATCAAACACGCAAAAGTGGTGAATACATCTGGAGTTAGTTTGCAACATCAAGAAGCACTGGGGTGGCCATTATTTCTCTGTCTCTCTCTCTCTGTCTCTTTTTCTTTCTCTCTCTCTCTCCCTTCCTCACAAATAAAAAGTATTTTTAAAAAGTGATAAGATTTGTGATCCTGCTTTTCAAGAAACAAATGACTAGAATTCCAGGAAACCATAATGATAACTATAATGACTACTATAATATGTCATTATACTAAGAGCTTTACAAATATTGTTTAGTCCTTGTAACAGCCATGCCCATTGTTTTTGTTTTAAGTCATTGCTTACATATGGGGGAAACAGATGACAGACACTGAGTGGTTGCTTCAGTTTGAACCATAATGATTTTTATTCACACGTTGCTGCTAAGAGTTCTGGAGATGGATTATGGTGTATATATGTGTTTATACACACACACATAAATTGTTATCTGTGCATGTGTTCGTGTGTGTGCAGATACACATGGGTATGTGAGTCCATGTGGAAGCCAAAAGACACCCCCAGAATGGTTCATCAGGCACATTCACATTTTTGAGACAGAACATCCTAAGGGCTTTTAACTCACTAAGTAGGCTGCCCTGGCTGGCCAGCAAGCCCCAGACATCTACCTGTCTCTGCCCCCAGGCACTGGGAGTACTAGAGCAGCTTGTTTTTGTAAACACGCATTCTGAGGGTGCAACTCAGGCCCTGATGCTGCCAAGGCCAGCCAAGCATTTGTGCAATTGAGCTGCCTTCCACAGCCTATGTATGTATGTGTTTGTTTTTCTTCTTGTTGTTGTTGTTTTTCAAGGCTGGGGCTCACTCTAGCTCAGGGTGGCCTCGAACTCACAGTGATTCTCCTACCTCTGCCTCCTGAGTGCTGGGATTAAAGGCATGTGCCACCACGCCTGGCTCTGTATGTATGTGTTCTTAACAGGATCTCACTTTACATCCCAGTTTGGCCTTAAACTCGTGATTGTCCTCCCTTGGCCTTCTGATTGCTCCAGTGATAAGTGCACATCATCACATCTAGCCTCCCAGACATCTCGACGTGTAACAGACATCCACCTTAAGGAAACACCTGCTTTGAGGGGAACAAAATGGAGGAGTCCTAACACCCTTAGGAAACTGGCTCATACAACCCTCCAAGGATAGTCTGTTTCCTATCTCCTTTCTTCCCCTCTCCACCTCAAAAACATTCTGTCTCCTTTCCATCTCCTTTAGCTTTCCTTACCCTGAACCAAACCCACAGACTGCCCACTTCCTCAGCTCACGTGCACGCAGCTCAGATGTAAGCTCTGCTGACCAGCCAGTGGGACTGAGCCTTGCCACAGAGTGTCCATGAATGGAGAAGAAGCAGAAGAAATCTGCTTAACTCAAGCACCAGGAGCAGGTTGGGGAGGCATGTTGATTGTATCTGGGAGAGCTGACTTTGAAGAGGCTTTGGAAATTCTAATGGCAATGAAGTAGAGAAGAGATGGGCCCAGCAAATGAAAAACCCTGGTGTTGGGCTGGAGAGATGGCTTAGCGGTTAAGCGCTTGCCTATGAAGCCTAAGGACCCCGGTTTGAGGCTCGATTCCCCAGGACCCACGTTAGCCAGATGTACAAGGGGGGCACACGTATCTGGAGTTCGTTTGCAGTGGCTGGAAGCCCTGGCGTGCCCATTATTTCTCTCTCTCTCTCGCTCTCTCTCTCTGTCTCTCTCTTCTCCTCCTCTCTGTCACTCTCAAATAAATAAATTAAAAAAAAAAGAAAAAGAAAAACCCTGGTGTTTAATGTAATAGCAAACACACACACACACACACACACACACACACACACACACACACACACACGAGTGAGTTGATCCCATTCCAGAAAATCAGAAAACTTGGGAAACCAAGGGCGAAAGCCCTGCTTGCCTTTCCTGAACCCTCAAAGCCCATCTGTGGGCAGTTTTCTGCAGAGGAGAGTGGGAACTTACTGCCTCCTGTCCACAAGGTGGGGCTTCTTATTGGCTTAAAGTATTTATCAGAAGTACTCTTTGTTTTAGCCTTTTCATTTACCTTACTTCTGTATTATCACCTCAGGAAGGACCAGGCTGTAAGATTCCCCAGCTTATCCAGATGTAATTTGTGCAGAGATTAAAAGTCTACAGCTGGATGAACTGGAGAGATGGATTAGTGGTTAAGACACTAGCCTGCAAAGCCTAAGGACTTAGGTTGATTCCCTAGTACCCATGTAAGCCAGATGTACAAGATACACATGTTTCTAAAGTTGCTTTGCCATGGCTGGAGGCCCCACTGTATCCATTTTCTCTATCTTTCATCAATCAGTAAATAAATAGAATTAAGAAAAAGACTACAGCTGGGAAGAAAAAGTACATTGCTTTTGCATGTGTGTATGCAATGTAATATAGGGCATGCATCAGTGCATGGTGTGTGTGTGTGTGTGTGTGTGTGTATGTGCAAGTGTATGTGTGTGTGTATGTGTGTTGTATGTATGTGTGTGTATGTGTGTGTGTATGTGTGTGTGTATGTCTATGTGCCTTGGCAGAGCAGACATCGGGTGACACACACCATCCCTCTTCAGTCCCTTCTCATTTTGAGCCAGATTCTGTTATTGGCATTGACTCTGTTCCCCACCAAACCCAGGTAATTCCCTGGTCTCTGCACCTCTGTGCAGGACTGGACTTACAGGGGCAGGTAACTGTTTTGTGGGATTTAGAAATTCAAACTCAGTTGGATTCAGGACCCTACAGGCCTTCACCCTTGCACAGGATGTGCACTTTGCCGCGGAGTCATCTCTCCAGCTCCAAATGCCTAGTTTAAAATAGGTTTATTTATTTTTGCTATAATCTATTCCTCAAGGTAGGTAATATCTTGTTAGGGTATTGGGTCTTGCCACAGAGGCCTATAAAGATCAAAGTGGCTTTAACCTCTCTTTTTCATCTTTTTAAAGACTAGATACATTGAAGAAGAAGAGGAGGAAGGTAAAGAGGAGTGGAAGAAGAGATGGAGGAGGACGAAGTGGAAGGAAAACATGGTGGAAGAGGTTGAGGAAGAAGAAAAGAAGGAGGAGGAAGAAATGTCAAAAGAAAAATGACATGAAAATAAATATGACCGAATTATAAGAAATTCTAAATAAGTTGTTTGAATTAAACTTGGGTTCAGCTCTTTGCTAGCCATGTGATTTTCATACTCGGTTGAGAAATGGAGATATTGGTACCAGATTCGAAAGTTCAGGACGAATTAACTTGTGTGGAAGACGTGGTGCCAACCTCCCCACGCACCTCCCCCACCTCCTGATCCCTGTGTTGCCGGGCACAGCTGCAGCTCGCCCAGCCTGTGCCGCTAACCGGGGAGTGTGTGGGCGACTTCAGTGAGATACTTCTCAAGTGTGTGCGTGACAGACAAGCGCCCTTCCAATCACCCACACCCAAGGTCCTCACCGTCTATGACTGGCTCACCTCCACTAGATTTGCAATCATCTAGGGGCCATCAGAGAGATTCAGCTAAGGACAGAAGAGCCACTGCCCCTGGCGCCATCCCAAAGGCTGGGCTGCTGGACCGAATAGAAAGGAAGAAAGGAGAAAGCAGGCTTTGTGCCGGCATTTATCGCTCGTTGCTTTCCCTGACTGCACATGCAATGTGGCCGGCTGCGTCTCTGCCACGCCTTCCAAGGCATGCGCTGTGTCCCCCAACTGTGGCACAAAATAAGTCCTTCCCTCCCTCTTTCCTTCTCCCTCCCTCCCTCCCTCCTCCCCTCCCTCTTTCCTTCCTTCCCTTTCTTCCTCACAATGCCTCTGTCAGGTATTTTGTCACAGCAACCAGAAAAGTCACCAACACAGGGGCCACCTCCTTTCCTTCATCTCAGATCCATGCCCTCTGCCTCTGGTGCTGTCCCTGTTTTCCATGACCCGGAGTCTGGGCGCTCTCTACTAGTCCTGCTCCAACGCCCTGGTCCAGTGTGCGTAGTTTCGTAGTTTCAGTCCCTCCCCTGAACTCCCATAGCGCTCATTACGTGGTCATCTTGCTTCTGCCTTGCCCGGCCACCTACCTGTCTTCCCCTAGCAGCCACTGCGGGAGCATGTCACTGATTTTCTTTAGACACTCTAGTGACTTCCACCCGGAGTTCACTCAAATCCTATAGCTGCCGCCAGGGCCATGTGATGTGACCCTGTGTTCCCTGCCCCTCCTTCCTTCCGTTCCTCCCTCCCATGTGCCAGTGTTCATTGTCACTCTCACCATGCCCTCAGCGGGAATTCTCTCCCCAGTAGTCACTAAGCCAGTTCCTACACGGAATGATGGAATTCTCAGCTCCAGGTCAAATTCTCCAGGAGACTCTCCGACTCCCCAGTGCTATCCCTGCTCATCCTCTGGCCACCTGCCACCTTCACCCTGTCCCCCGACCCTGACTAGCTTACATCTTCTGACTGCATTTTCCTCACCTAAGACATCATGTAAGGATGGACAGTGCTGTTCAGGCTTTTTACTCACTTCCCAAGCACACACAAGAGCATCTGAGATGGCAAAGATCCTCTGCCAATGGATGGATGAATATCAGGAAAGTTAGGCCTCTTTCATGTATTTTTAGAGTTTGATGGTGCTTGTTTTGGAGAAGTTTAATAGGGTTTTCTTTTTTTTTTCTTCTTCTTTTTTTTTTTTTTTGAGGTAGGGTCTCACTCTGGTCCAGGCTGACCTGGAATTAAGCATGTAGTCTCAGGGTACCCTCAAACTCATGGAAATCCTCCTACCTCTGCTTCCCGAGTGCTGGAATAAAAGGCATGCTCCACCATGCCCAGAGGGGTTTTCTTTTTTTTTTTTTAATTATTTATTTATTTATTAGAGAATGATGAAGAGGCAGATATGCAGACAGAGAATGGGCATGCCAGGGCTTCCACCTACTACAAATGAACTCCAGACACATGTGCCACCTTGTGCATCTGGCTTACATGGGTCCTGGGGAATTGAACCTGGGTCCTTTGGCTTTTTGGGCAAGTGCCTTAACTGCTAAGCCATCTCTCCAGCCCCCTTTTTCTTATTAAAAACAAAACAAAACATGTCTCACAACAAGGGACTGAACAGCCACTACATATCTGAAAATCTAAGGAGGAAGTCAAATAGGAGGAAACAGAGGCCCTCCCTTCCCCATAGGAGTGGCAATGTCTGGTGGTCAGTCTCCCCAGCCCACGGGCCTCTCATGGTTGCCTCCCACTTCCCTGAACCCTTCTCTGAGTAGGTGATAGATTTGTCCACAACATTCAAAGATGAGTTTACATTCTTTTAAAGCGCTGGCCAATCTAGTGTTGGCAAGTGTTCTCTCTCACCACATCCAGTCAAGGTCTCCAGAAAGCACTTCTCCATGTGTTCCCACAAACTAAATGTCACAGAATAAAGCATGAGGAAATAAATGGGGAAATGCTTTATTTCATGTGTGAAAAACCTGAGCTCTTGCTAGGAGGCGGGACTGGTTCTTCTGATGCTTGGAGATGCTCTCCCCAGCGCTGAATAAAGAACTCTCTTGTAGCAGTAGTTTCTTGTTGCCCTTGCAAAGGAACATCCAGACACATGCTCCACTTTGTGCATCTACCTTTTTGTGGGTACTGGGGAATTGAACCCAGCCTAGTAGGCTTGGTAAGCTGGGGTCTGTAACTGCTGAGCCATCTCTCTCAGACCCATAAGATGTTTTTTAAAAGTTTTACATAATTATTTTTGCCATAAATTGTGGCGACTGATTAGCTTACATCTCCAAATCTATGTACAATGAATTCTATTCTAATTTGGTTTCCTTTGTATAGAAAATGATTATGTATGACTTTTAGTACTTTATTTGTATTTATGAGACAGAGAGAAAAAAAGACAGGAGAATGGGCATGCCAGAGCCTCTAGGCGCTGCAAACAAACTCCAGATGCATATGCCACCATGTGCATCTGGCTTATGTGGGCACTAGAAATTGAACCTGAGTCCTTAGGATTTGTGCCTTAACTGCTATGTCATCTCTCCAGCCCTAATTTACTCTTAATTGATTTTAATCTTTGAGAAAAACTGGAAAAATCCCTGAAACTCTGCACAAATTTGCACCTTTGGGCTTACATGGATTTTGTCGTGAACAGAAGATACATAGCTTTCATTATATTATGAAGTAACTAAATGTTTAAAATAGAGTCACCAAAATATTTCTAAAAGGGAATTTAATTTGTTTAATCCCAGAGCAGATTAATTAAACTAACTGCAGGACACCACTCATGTTCACTCGCAGCGCTCCATGTCGATGACCTTCAGGCTCTGGATAGCAGGGAGCAAGAGAATCCCTTTCTGGTAGTGGAATCGAGCTGCTGGGAGTTCACACCTGCTATTCTCCTCCTCTTATCCTAATGGATCCTATTTTCTTGCCACTTACTCCAGTCCCAGGGTGGTTAATTCTTCCAAGAGAGGAAATCCTTGTCTGGATGCAATGGTTTCTATCCCATCTCCCACCCTTGCTGAGTCAGAGAGGGAACACAAACTATTTTCCATACTAATAAATAGTCATCCCCAAGAGAAAACAGGAACAGACGAAGATAAGTCCTCCTTCTTCCCATAGTTAATTTTGATCTCACTTGAAGAAATTGTGAGACCTGGGAAATCTGTCTTAAGGAAATGTGGACCAAGCACAGGGGCAGTGCAAGTACTGTCTGGAGACTGGCACCCAGGGCAAGTAAGTAAGGGGGCAGGGCCCTGACCTTGTGCAAGTTCCAGTCCTGTGAGTGAAATGCCTGTCTACCGATGGTCACCACACCGGGTCACACGGGGTAGAAGTTCATATCACCTGCATGTAATCGGTGTGGAATTTGTATTTGAATCAACTTTATTCACAAACATTTCAACAGTCTCTGAAACAAAATGGAGAGAAGTAATTGTTAAGCATCTACTAAAGTTTGCAATAAATACAAATTATTAAAAAGAGCCGGGCGTTGTGGCACACGCCTTTAATCCCAGCACTCGGGAGGCAGAGGTAGGAGGATCGCCATGAGTTTGAGGCCACCCTGAGACTACATAGTGAATTCCAGGTCAGTCTGGGCTAGGTGAGATCTTACCCTGCAAAACAAACAAACAAACAAACAAACAAAAGAAAACAAAAAAAATTGTTAAAAAGAAATTGTTAAGGCGAAGCTGATATTCTGAAATAAAAACCTTGAACTGGTAACATAGAAGAGAGTAGTCACAGGGCAGGAATGACAAGAGACATTTTTCCATTTAGTTGTCTTCAGATAGAGCCCTGTTTCATCTCTACATGACTTTGAAAACATTGCCTATCTACAAAAAAGTACAAAATAATAAACAAATTTGTGGGGAAAATTTTTTTAAAATTCACTATAAAATCACACCACCTTGGATCAGCATTTCTGAAACTTTTTTTTTTCTCCAGTCATTTGATTAATTATGTGCTGGAGGTTTCAGTTACATCAGTCCTGTAATTTATAGCAAGCAAAGTTTCTTTCTGCCAAATGATCCCATTTTCCATTACTTTCAGTGAAAGACATTCTTGACAAGTAATATATGATCACTGTTACCCCAATGATCTCTCTTATTATAAACATTATAGTAATAATGACTAGATGTGAGGAAAAGAATCTGGGACTGGGAAGATGACTCAGTAGTTAAAGGTGCCTGTTTGAAAGCCAGCTGGTTCAATTGTTCAATTTCCTCAGCCTTCACATAAAGCCAGATGCAAGATGGCACATACATCTGTCACCCCAGGCACCGATGGGAGTCAGAGCCACGAGAATCCAAAGCTCACGGGCTAGAGTCATTTGTGGAGGCAGGAAACCCTATGTCATGGAAAGTACAACAGTCACCTCGAGTCCTCCGACCTCTACACGCGTGCTGTGGGGAATGCATCCCCATAGCATGTACACGCACACACACACACACACCCACTCTCTCATACACACACACACACACGCACACACACACACACACACACGCACACACACACACACACACACACACACACACACAGCCCTGCAAATAAATAAGAAAATAACTAAAACTTCCACATAGGCATATGCATAATTTGGTTTTACATATTTTAACAGAAAGAAATGATTAAGCACATGTTGATGCTTGCGCTTTAGATCCGCATTAAAGGCAGGCTGACCTTAGGTTTCCAAAGCCCGCATTAAATGCCAGTTTCTACCAGTACTCTTTGCCCCAATCCAGCACTGCAAACCTTTAATTCCACTCAAGGAGAAGACTATTAGAAATTCAACCCTGTGTGTACATCAAGGGTTAAAATATCTTTTGCACACAAAAGGAATTGAGCTACCAGCAATATAAAAAAAGAGATTTCTAGAAAAATCTGCAGCTAGATCAAAGCTTTAAGAGATTGACTTTATGGGGGCTAGAGAAGTGGTTAAAAGCACTTGCTGGTAAAACCTAACTGCCCAGATTCAATTCCCCAGTACCCACATAAAGTCAGATGCACAAAGTGACACATGCATCTCAAGTTTGTAATGGCAGGAGGCCCTGGTGCCCACACAATTTTTCACTCTGTCTGCTAGTCTTTATATATTAAATACATAAGAATATTTTTAATTTTTTTAATTAAAAAATAAATATTGCTGAGACAGCTTTACTTTGTGAACTTTAAAAGAAGATACCTTGTTACACAGTAACAAGGTAGAAAAGAGGAAAGCGGATTTTGTGAGCCCTTCTCTGAGGCAGACATCATTCACGGCCTGTGACGTGGGTCCTCACTTAATTTCCAGTGTGGTGCCCTCGGAGCCGAGCAGGTTCCTACGGCCTCACTAGCGCTCCCTGTGGGTGTGCAGAGCAGCGGGGCTCACGGGTTGCAGGTGAGAGGAGTGAGACGGAGGTGAGGACGCCCTCCACGGCGGGCTCAGGATGGAGACGCTGGGCTGGGAGTCGGCGTCTCCTCACTGTCTCATCTCGGCATGTGTGCAGGCCTTTAAATTTAGTTTTCTTCATGACCTGTTGTTGCACCCCCACTCTTTATTTATGTGGGCATGCTTTCAGTGGTACCATTGCCCAACTTGACAGGGGTAAATTGGAATTTAGAGATGGAGCTGAAATACCCTAGGGATACCAGGCCTGACTCAGTCATAGTATTCATAAAGTGCAGAGCTGAGAGCCTAGCCTAAATCTTTCCATTAGTTTTTATTTATTTATTTTGATTTTTCAAGGCAGGATTTCACTCTAGCTCAGGCTGACTTGGAGCTTATTCTGTAGCTCAGGCTGGCAATCCTCCTAGCTCAGTCTCCCGAGGGCTGGAATTAAAGGTGTGCACCCCCACACCTGGCCATATCCATTGGGTTTTGCTGACTTAGGTTTTAGTGACACATTTATGGTAGGTGTATTAGTTAGGGTTCTCTAGAGGAGGACACCATAGAATGAGCTGTATTGAAAAGGGATTTATTGACTTGTGTTCACAACTTTTAGCATTAACAGTGTTGTAATTAGAAGTCATCAGTATAGGTTTATAACCTTACTTCATCCTAGAGAATTGCTGAGCTGGGACTAATTTTCTCAAAGGAAGAAAGCATTCTAGATGTGAGTTGAAGTAGAATGAAGAAACAAAACAACAAAACAAAACAGAAAAACCAGGTCTGGAGTCTCACATTTTGGCAGCAGCAGTTGAAACCTGATCATAGACTCATTTGACCCAAAGTCTGTTGGTGAATACACAGGGGACACGATTCAGACTCAAATTCATCTCAAGTCCAGTCCATGCTTTTCCCACCACATTCGGCTGTGCTTTGTGAATACAATCTTGTCCAAGCTTAAAACAACCTCAAATTCCAAGATGCCTTTTGCAGTGGGAAGGAGAGGAGCTTAATTTAGCCCAGCACCAAAGAAACAGAGTTAATGTGTGCATGTGAATTTCTGTGTGTGTTAATGTGTGCAGGTACAGGGTGTGTGTGTGTGTGTGTGTGTGTGTGTGTGTGTGTGAGAGAGAGAGAGAGAGAGAGAGAGAGAGACAGAGAGAGAGAGAGAGAGAGAGGGAACAAGAGAACAACGTTGGGAGTTGTCCCTCAGCTCCATCTCCTTTTACTGACCTGTAACTAGCTGCCCGCCAGCTCCAGGGGCCGCTGTCTCCTCCTCCCCAAGGCTGGGGTTCTCAGTGTGCACTCCTACTCCCTGCTTCTGTGTGTGGGCTCTGGGGAGGCAGGGCAGCTCTTCCTGCTTTCAAGTCAAGCAACATACCAGCTAAGCCATTTCCCAGCCCCTTGGCAACTTCTTAAAACATGCAGTTTGGTAAGAGTTATGTATGGATAGATATGGCAAGAGGATGCCTATTTGGATATCTTGGCTATGTCTTGAGCTTCCATTTCTAGGGTAATAGGCATTTTTAGTGTCTCTAATGAATATTTCTGGGTGCCTGTCATGTCATCAAATTATTTCATTGGCTCATGTGCTGGATGAGTAAACAGCTCACTTTTCAAAAAGACTAATGAACTCGGCATTTATCTCTCAGGGTGGGGGGAGTGACAAAACACCATTTATATATGTGCTTTAGTTAAACTTTTTATGCAGCTCTGCAATATTTTACAGCAGGTTCCTTCCTGCTTGTCATTTCTATTTCATCTTAGCTTATTTTTTTCTTCTCATGATGCAATGATTCTAAGGACTATCTTTTCTGAAGTGGGATGAGATAACTCTCCCCCTTTACTTTGTCTTTGGCCCCATATCAACAAGAGAGAACCCTAAAACACAAAACGTTAGAGATTACACTATGCAAGATGAACCACATTTGGAAAAGGGTATTTATGTCTTGGGAATGTTCCATTTTGGAGAAAAATGTATGCATTACAGTCGTAGGGACTCACAGGCTCAGCTGTAAGGAGGATATCAGGAAGAGGTTGGAGCTATAAAATGACAAAAGTGGGCCAATTTGAGGAGATGGGAACAAGGGCAGAAGACCAGCTGCCCATGCCAGTGGGACACAGCACAAACGCATTTGCACGCACCCACAGCTCTGCACGTGGAGGTGATGCTGCTATGAATGGAGTCCAGGAACAAAAAACTGCATTGGGCCTGGGTGCATCTTTACTGAACGAAGCTTAAAGACAGGGTTTTCTTTAAGGTCACTGGGCATTTTCTATACAAATGTGGCTCTTTTTATATCTTGTAACTCCACAGACTTCATTACGCTAAACAATTTTAGGAACACAAGCGGGCTGTGTTGTCTTAAATTTAGTTTAGTCATGGTGAAGTTTTATCTCCCTTTAGTACAGCAATCCCAATGGTGTGTCTTAAATCCAACCTCGTTGTCAGTGATAGTATAGTTCACAGCTGCTTCCTCAGAACAAAGTTCACTCACTCAGAGGACACCCAGACCCCCCCACCCCCCTTGTCGGCGTGCAGAGCTTGTGCTTACGTGGCACAGCCACGGTCAGACGTTCTTACTTGCTCCTGTGGCGAGGCGTCTGCAAGCAGAGCTAGGCTTGAAACCTCTTTTTTTTTTTATTTTTTAAGTTATTTATTTATTTATTTGAGAGCGACAGACACAGAGAGAAAGACAGATAGAGGGAGAGAGAGAGAATGGGCGCGCCAGGGCTTCCAGCCTCTGCAAACGAACTCCAGACGCGTGCGCCCCCTTGTGCATCTGGCTAACGTGGGACCTGGGGAACCGAGCCTCGAACCGGGGTCCTTAGGCTTCACAGGCAAGCGCTTAACCTCTAGGCCATCTCTCCGAATTCAGGGTCTTTGCAGGAATCCCACTTCACCCAAGACCTGACATTAGCCACCATTGTCTGTTAAATCAGTAAAGGGACAGTTAAATTTCTGAAATGCTGCTTCAAAACAATTGACTGAGCATTTGCTTTGTGGTAAAAGGTTCTGTAATCTAGGCATGGCCTTGCTCTCAAGCCTTAGTGATTGGAAGCAGATGAAGAAAACAAAAACAAAAACAAAAGCATCAAAAACCTTGTGGTTCAGAAACTAAACTATTTGAACTGCATTTGAAAATGGCAACATTTCCTTCTGTACATCCTTCTGTGGATCAAGTGCTGGAGCAAAAAGGTGTCTGGAGTTAACTCTCGAACGTCTCTCACCATTTCCTTAACCAGATGTTCAGCTGGCTTTTGTCTTCCTCCATCCTATGAGTCCTTGCCTGTATTGCTTAAGCTGCTTGTGAGAAACTCTACCCTTATGCCCCAGGCTGGAAATATTAATCTAGTACTTTTCTAGTCTGGCATACAGTCAGCCTCAACTTGGCTTTGTTTTTGATAGATCAAATGCTTTCAGAATACTTATGTCTAATACTTATGTTACGTACTTATATAAAAAGATCTGATGAAATCTATTATTAGTTTGAACAATATGCTAACAAAAATGAATGGAGCTTTGTTTAGCATGCGTGTGTGTGTGTGTGTGTGTGTGTAACATAGTACGTGTGTGGCGCCTGCACATTCATGTGCCCATGTGGAGCCCTAATGAGACCCCAGTGGTGGGGTGGGCGTGCCTGCTGGGCCAGAGTAGCGCGTCAGGTTTCTGGCTCCTTTACTCTTCAGACCACTCTTATTTGGGCCGGAGCTTGTCATTTTGTCATGAGCTCTTGCGGTTCTTGGGTCTCTGCTCCCCTACAGCACTGCGGTTACAGACACAGGGGGCCATGTCCAGCTGCTTATACGGTTCCCAGACACGGAACTAACCTGAGCAGTCTCCCTGGCCTCCTTATGTCTTCATGCTTGCACAGGAAGTGCTCATAGTACTTAGTCTTACTGCTTCTAGGTCCTTCTCTCCCTCTTCATTATTCTAGGAGTTAGTACAAAATGTTTGTGCAGCTGAGTGATTTCCATGTGCAATATGTGTATTCATAGTTGTACTTAGTACACACATAATCATGGTTTAAAGTTGTGACGTGATCATTGAGGACACTAACAGTTCCTGGAGTGTGGTGGTTTGATTCAGGTGTCCTCCATAAACTCAGGTGTTCTGAATGCTAGGTTCCCGACTGATGGAGATGTGGGAATTAATGCCTCCTGGAGTGTTGGGGGCAGGTTTATGGGTGCTAGAGCCAGTGTTTGGCACACTCTCCTGTTGCTATTGTTCACCTTATGTTGACCAGGGGGTGATGTCCACCCTCTGCTCATGCCATCATTTCCCTCTGCCATCGTAGAGCTTCCCCCTGAGTCTGTAAGCCATAAGCTGCTCTTGGTCAGGTGTTTTCTGGCAGCAATGCGAACCTGACTGCAACATGGAGGTTCTACAAATTATTTGGAAAAGAGCTCATCATAACTTTCCCACTAAAAGTGGTTGGCACTGTTACTTTTACCTTTGTCATGGCACTGACAATCCCCCTAACAAGATGATTATAGAAAGGATGGTTGACAGCCTGTTCAAATAACTATCACACAATAATTATGTTTTTCCATAAATAAAAAGGAAAACAATTGCTAATGATTTATCAAAGTAAGAATTGTGTTTTAAATCATGTCTATCCAAATTATTCAATAATTTGAAGAAAGTTTCACTCACACAGAGAATCTGATAAGGGCCCAGTCAAGGAAGTGTGATGACTCAGGTTGGGCTGAAGGGCAGGTAGCCACTGCGCACTGTGGAATTTCCTCTGACATAATGCATGGGTAAGGGTGCAAGTCTTTCTCTGGCGCTGTGATGATATAAAAAGGCACGAAAGCACTGCATGGACGCAAGTCCCGGAGACAGCAGACCGCACCAACGTCTAGAACGAGAGACCCGCAGCTCGAGACTGCCCTCGTCTTGAGACATGACGTGCAAACTGGCGGCTACTCTGTGCGCTGCCCTCCTGCTGTGGGCAGTTGTGTGCAAAGGTAAGGGCATCTTTCAGGCCTGCAGAGCTCTCCTGGCTAAGGAGGATCCTCAGGTGGGAAGCTTATCTCTAGTGAATGGATACGAGCATCAGGAAGAGAAGGTAATTTTTGTAGTTACTTAATGTTAAGTTGAAGTTTTTAGGCTATATCTCTATGGCATCTAGGAAAGTATAATGTTGATCATTATAGATATACTGTTTTTATCTTTCAAACTCTGTCACCTACATTTTAATATAAATATATATCAAGCATCCTGTTGAGAACCACAGTCAATTATTATTATTAATATTAGTAGTAGTAGTAGTAGTATTTTGGTTTTTCGAGGTAGGGTCTGACTCTGGCCCAGGCTGACCAGGAATCCACTACGGAGTCTCAGGGTGGCCTTGAACTCCCGGCAATCCTCCTACCTCTGACTCCCGAGTGCTGGGATTAAAGGCGTGCACCACCACGCCTTTAATTTATTTGATTTATTAATACTGACAAAGGCAATGCCTACCATTTAGCTGCATTGCAGAATTTGATGGACAGCCTTCAGCTCCTGCTCTGTCCAAAGGCACCCTTATTATTTATCACCTTGATATCCTTCCTATAAGTAAACACAGCCTGGAATGCTTATCAATTGTGCATTCTATAATTTCTCTTTTAAGCATTAAGGATGTTACTATGATACTACTCTTGGTGAAGTTCATTTCTAGCTTCTATGAAATCTTCCTGAAGGCAGTGTCTATGTTGCTGAATGTTAGTTTACCTAAATATACGACATTTTGGAATTAGTGAGGACTGTGTGACATTGAATAGAAGAAAATATTCTGAGGATGTCACTGTAGCACAAGGACAACTCTAACGCTATGTAGAAAGCCGTTTTGTGTTTTTAGCAATATCTGCTTTGAAACAATTACACTGCGCACACGTGCTGGTCAACTTCAGTGAGGGATTCACTCAAAATACAGTGTTTTATATATCCCACAAATACTTATGTTGGGATGAAATAGGAGTACATGGGGATAGAGAGCTTTTTCAGTGGTTAACGGTGAGTTCAACTCCCCTGTACCCACCAAACCCAAATACAAATTAGCACATGTCTGTGATCCCAAGGTGTCCACAACCAGAAGAGGCGGAGACAGGAGTACCCGAAGTTGCTGGCCAGCTCCTCTGGCAGATTGCAGCATGGCAGTTTATTTTCAGTGGCAAGTAGGTTGTATCAAAGAAGGTGGAGCCTGGACACCTCCAAGTCGTCTCTGAATTACACGGGGTGCTGTGACACACATACTCATGCGCTCACACGTCACTACATAAATATTCTTCCCTCTATTCTTGCCTCTGCCCTCTCTTTACCTCTTTGGAGTAAATAAATAAGAATATTTTAAAACATAAAAAGGAAGTAGAGGGTCTGGAGAGATGGCTTGCTGGTTAATGTGCTTGCCTGTGAAGTCTAAGGACCCAGGTTCCATTCCCCAGTACTCACATAAGCCACATGCACAAGCTGACACATGCGTCTGGAGTTCGTTTGCAATGGCTAGAGACCCTGGCACACCCATTCTTTCTCTCGTTTTCTCTTCCCTCTCTCTCTCTCAAATAAAAAAATAAAATAAAAAACTTAAAACATAGAGAACAGCCGGGCTTGGTGGCACACACCTTTAATCCCAGCACTTGGGAGGCAGAAGTAGGAGGATTGCCGTGAGTTTGAGGCCACCCTGAGATTCCATGGTGAATTCCAGGTCAGCCTGGGCTAGAGTGAGTGAGTCCCTACTTCGAAAAACAACAACAACAATAAAAAAAAGTAGAGAACAAAGATGTAATTTTTGATGAAATCCATCCTTAACCTTGGTCTCCTAACCTCCTTCCACAGCTGTATCTCCAACAGAGCCCAGCAAGGAATTCCGCTGTCAGTGCACTATGTTCTATGCCGTACCTATCAATCCCAAGATCATCTCAGAGCTGAGACTGATTGAGAGGGGACCACAGTGTAACAGTACAGAAATGCTGTAAGTACTCTAAATAATGACTAGGCACATTGCTTTAGAAGACCTAGCATTGGGCTGGAGAGATGGCTTAGCGGTTAAGCGCTTGCCTGTGAAGCCTAAGGACCCTGGTTCAAGGCTCAGTTACCCTGGTCCCACGTTAGCCAGATGCACAAGGGGGCGCACGCATCTGGAGTTCGTTTGCAGGCTGGAAGCCCTGGCGCGCCCATTCTCTCTCTCTCCCTCTATCTGTCTTTCTCTCTGTGTCTGTCGCTCTCAAATAAATAAATTAAAAAAAAAAAAAAAAGAAGACCTAGCATTGTAGAAAGTGGAAGTGTTGGCCTGGAGAAGTGGCTTAGTGGTTAAGGGACTTGCCTGCAAAGCCAAAGAATCCAGGTTCGATTTCCCCGAACCCACGTAAGCCAGATGCACAAGGTGGTGCATGCATCTGAAGTTCATTTGCAGTGGCTGGAAGCCCTGGCGTGCCCGTTCTCTCCCTCCCTCTCCCCACCTCTTTCATGCTCTCAAATAAATAAAAATACAATACTAAAAAATAAAAATAAAGAAAGTAGAAATGTCTAGGGAAGCTGTAGATTAAAGAACATTCTAGTGACTAAAATAAAGTCACAGTTCACTCTCTCTCTGTCTCTAATAAATAAATAAGATGGAGAGAGATGGAGAGATGGCTTAGCAGCTAAGGTGCTTGCCTGCAAAGCCAAAGGATCCTGGTTCGATTTCTCAGGACCCACTTAAGCCAGATGTACAAGGGGACACATGCACCTGGAGTTTGTTTGCAGTGGTTGGAGGCTCTGGAGTGCCCATTCTTTCTCTCTCTCCCTCTCTGTCTCTAATAAATTAAAAAAATACAATAAATCTTTTAAAATAAAGTCACATTTTTTTTTTTGTCTCCAAGACATTTAAACATAGTACCTGGTATGCCTAATAATTGAAGGTTACTTTAGGCTTAGGTTTTGTGCCTGTATTTTAAAGATCCATGATTAAAGTAGGGTGGTTGAATATTGATTTTCATGTTCTCTCTCATTTCAGTGTGAAGCTTGTTGATGAACGACAGTTCTGCCTGAACCCCATGAAAAAGTGGGTTCAGCATCTTGTGTACTCGTACTTGAAGGGGTAGGTTGATGTTTTAAAATTCTGATTCTAAGGAAGGTAGTCTTATGTTAAAAATCAGCCTATAATTTTCTGCTGCTGTTTAAAATCTCACCTTCTGATTGAAAGGGGAAAACTAGTAGCACTTGTCTATTATACTCATGCCCAGGATGACCATGCATGTCAGCTTGCCTGGGGATGTCTGTGTTGGCACCCACGTCTTGTGCCATCTGTCTCATTATCCTTAGAAGTATCCTGTTTTAGATTATAACTTAGCTTCCCCTCACCATATTCGGTTGAAAATACAAGGCATTTCTTTCTAACATGTCTAAGAAAATGTATTTTAAGAACCTCAATTTCATCCTTATTAGAACATTGTTAATAGTTCATTATTTTATTCTATTTTACTTATTTTCAGCTTTGAGGTGCTGATGCCGCAGGGAACTTCACAGTAGAGATACAATGGGACCAGCTTCAAAGAAGTCTTCAGCACTTCACCAATGGATGGCCTGAGTCTGCTATAAGGCTGCTAGATAAAAACCACAGGATATCCTGCTAAATTTGCATTTAGTGAAATCATGAATAGATTCTTCATTGTATCATACAACATTCAGTATATAGCTATATCCAATTTTTGTTTGACTATAGAAAATGTTAAGAATTTCAGAAATGTAATGCTTTGACATTACATAAAATTGAAAGGATCATGATGTTTGTGGTAAATCCTAGATTTTCATTTGAGTCTGGCAACCCTAGTCCAGCTGGCCAGAATCTTCAAATCCTTGTTTAATAGTACCATGGTTTCTTACTCAAATCTCAACTGGAGAAACAGTATTAGCAACCCTCCTACCTCACAGGTGCCTGTGAGCACATGAGGAGGTACTTTAAGGATTTTGTTTATGAAGATGTAAATTATTCTCAAGTATGAGCATTCACCTATTTATTATTTATACGTTTATTTAAGCATGGAATACCAAAATGTGCATGCATAAATTTGTTAAAAGATGGGAAAGAAAACAGGGATGGTTAATATAGTAAGATGGTTTTGTATTTATTTTAGATATTAGAGAACTTTTGATCAGGCTTTCAGATTTGGCAAAAAAAATCTACATTTTTATTTCGCAGGACAATCCAAAGTTTTAGTATGGCTTATCTGAACACTTCCTGGAGCTGAGCATCCTTATCTGATGCTAGTGGTCCGGGTATCATGCTGTTTGCTATCATGAATTACGTATAGAATCACACATTAGGACTGCCTATCTCACATTTGCAAAGGTTCTCCAAGTACTGTAAGCAAGGAAGATCTTGTTGATTAAAGCACACCTATTATGCAGAAATTGACTCACAATTCTATTGATATACTTGTAGGTTTTGTGCAAATTAGCTTATTATTTTAATATTGAGAGTTTTTTTTTGTGTGCTCCCAATGAGGTTTGCTAGTACTTTTGAAACTATGGCAATTGAAATCTAGCTGTAAAACATTCAAAATAAAATGTATTACAAAAGTCACCAGGTGTTTATCTCTCTTATGTCATTTTAATCTACTGGAGTTGTCTTTGCTTATGTTAAAATCGTATCTTGGTGAGGTAAACGGTATTCCTGTAAACATTTACCTGACAAGGACAGAACTTCTTTCAAAATGGCTTATGAAAAGTAGTCTTTTTTATAAAATGTTGAGAGTTTCTTTTCATCTTCTCACTGTATTCTGTTCTGCTAAGGCATCTCCAAAGAAGCAGCTGACAGTCTTAGCACTGCTGGGCATTGGGCTAGAGATACAGGAGAGATGACCCTGTTTGTCCCCACTGTCCTCTCAAAGCTTTTTACAACATCAGCGTGGGGGAGCAGAGAGAGATGTGATAATGGGGGAAGGTTGAGATGGGATAAGGCAAAGCCCCTAACACTAGGAAAGAGGTGGACTCTAGGAGCTGGACAGCTGGGAAGGTAGGAAGAGGGCCTCTCTCCAGAGCTATGGAGAGGACAGCAGCATCGCTCTACCTTGAATTTAGGATTCTATCCTCCAGAACTCTGGAGTAGTACATTATGATGTTTTAAAAAAATATTTTATATTTATTTATTTATTTATTTATTTATTTATTTGAGAAACAGATATTTGAGAGATAGAGAGAAAGAGGCAAAGAAAGAGAATGGGTGTACCAGGGCCTCCAGTACTGCAAACAAATTCCAGATACATGTGCCACCTTGTGCATTTGGCTTTATGTGGGTCCTGGGGAATCGAATGTAGGTCCTTTGACTTTGCAGGCATGTGCCTTAACCACTAAGCCATCTTTCCAGCCCTCTTGTGATGTTTTAAAGACATACAGTTCATTTACTTTGATGATACAAGCCCAATTAAATACTTACAATAAATATTTTATACCATATTCATTTTTATTTTCTTATTTGATAATTTCAATATATTCAATATATCAATATATACTGTAATTTGATCATACTCCCCTCCCATTACCCTCTTTTGTGCCCCTCTCTCACTTCAATTCCACGGAACCCCTTCCTCTTTGCAAGTAGTCATCCTGTTTAGATGTCTCATTCTTTTTGCCTCTCCACCATCATCCATTTCAAAAGGCTGATGGCCTCAATCAATATTGGGTAGGTCTTGTGGAGGAAAACAACATCCACTGGGAAAGCAGTTGTCAGTTCATGCCTAGAGGATCACATCTGACAATAGCTTCTCTAGCCTCTGGCTCTTACAGTCTTTCTGCCCGGAGTTTCTCAGTGTTCCTCTAGCATTGGGGGGTGTGACAGTGATGTCTCACCCAGTGACGAGCATTCAACTGTTACTCTTCAGCACCTTGATGAGTGTTGGGTCTCCCCAGCTGTCTGTCACCACCATCTGCAACAAGACGTTTCTCACAGGCACAGCTGGCCTAGGGGCCTAAATGACTAGTCTTAATGACATGTTAGCAGGAGGACAGGGCTCTTTCAAAGCACACAGCCAGGAGTTATGAAGCACAGTTAGCTGAGAATTCTATAAGAAAATGTACACCTGATTCTGAAAGACGAGTAGGAGTTCACCACACAGCGGGAAGAAGAACGTGTGGGAAAGCGAGGTCTAGACAGCAAGTAATCTGTGGGCAGGACCATGACCTGATCTGAGAAGTGAAAGAATGCCGGCATGGCTGGGATTTGGCATGAACCAAGCACAATGGATGCAGGCAGGTGGGAGCTGCACGTCTTTAACCAGGCTTAGAAATTACAGTCAAAAAGGTTTTAAAAAACCACATTTTATTATTATTTATTTGAGAGAGAGAGAGAGAGTGGGGGGGAGAATGGGAACGCCAGGGCCTCCAGCCCCGTAAACGAACTCCAGACATGTGCGCCCCCTGTGCATCTGGTTAATATGGGTCCTGAGGAACTGATCCTGTTTTCTGTGAAGTAAACGAGTAATTTGATCAGTTCCCAAACCTAAAGTGAAAACACTCCTTGCAACCAGGAGATCATCGTGACAAAGGCCATGGAAATGACCTTCTCAACTGCTTGTTCAGCTTGAAAATACTCCACATAGCCTGTACCCTCTCATCTACAGCATCATCAGCTATAAACAGCAAAATATTTTATTAAGAAAGAAATCACACAGACCACGTTAGAATTTCAGCAACACAAAAATGTGCCACAGAAAGAAAGAGATGCCCAGAAAAGGGAGAATGTGTTTGAGCTCAAAAGAAGAAAAAACAAAGGAATTAGCTGACTTAAAAAAAATGTTCCATCTATGACATTGGTAAAGTTACGTGTGTGCATATATATATATATATATATATATATATATATATATATATATATGAAGTTTATTTGTACACATACATTTTTCAATGACATTAATGAAGCTAGGTATAGAGAGATGGCTTTATTTGTATATACAGCATGTGGCAATTAGCATGTTTTCTGTTTGTACAAATTTCTGTACTGAAATATGGAGCTGGTATGCAGCTAGTGTAACCTTTAGTAGTTATAGGGCCAAGCTGATCATTAAGCCCCTCTGCACAGATGTGCTCAGGTGCACTTTTCACCCACAACTAAGATATACACAGAAAATAAAATATCAAGCCAAATTTTGGCTTAGTGGGGCTTTATGTTGACCAGCTACAATTCAAAAGCTCCACTTTACCCTGGCTTCTGAGTTTCTTTTCCAACTATGTTATTTTCTTGTCTTCTACTCTGATTTGTCAACCCCAGTTTCTGAGCATTTCTTTTCCCCATTAACTGCTTTCCTTACTGGTTCTGATGTAATCATGGAGATTGAGTTTCCAGTTCTGACCTTCGGCTCCCCTCCTGAGCACCTGTGCTTGCCCCTTTAGATGTATCTGCCTCTGACCAGTTAGAATGACCCCGTCTGACGTGAGCACAACCCTTCCATTCACATCTTAAAGCAAGAAACTTGCAAACAGGCTGAGAGACTTTCTGGGGAGTGTTGTTGAGCATGCATAAGTAAGGGAGATTCATTGTCATTCGAATAAGCTATGCTGGAAACCAAACTGAAGAAGCCTAAGTCTGAATTCAAGCCTGTCCTAGGTGTGTTTCTCTGGCATTTTTTATTTAATTTAAAATGTTGATATAACTGCAAATGCTCCATTTTCTTCCCTTTCCATCCAGTTCCCTCTGCCCACCCACCCATCTCCATGGCACAAGTCATCAAGAGACCTTTGCAATGGCCCAAGGTTCTGCAATGGTGCGCACCTCCCCAGCTTTCCACATTTCCCTACAAGCCTGAGGGTACCTGAGGGCGTTCATGTTGGCAGTAAAGTGAGGGTTACTATTGATAGCATTTCTGTGAGAGTAAATAATGCTGAGTACTTTATGCCAACTCTACCATTGCAAAGAGTAGTGACAAACAGAGTCTTGTGTATGATTTCTGTACTATCAGGACGCAGTATTTATTCTTCTGAAGTGCGGTTATATCATGTTTTGCTTTACATAAAAAATGAACTATGTGCAATTACAGTTGTTCTGCTGTTCTAAAATAGAGTATTGTTACTAAAGATTACATGTACAACAATAAAAAATGCAAATAAAAGTTTCAAGCGAATATTTTTCATAAGTAAGCAAAGATTCACTCTAAATTCAAAGAAGCTAATTAATATGTTATCATTGCATTTTATCATGAAAGGCTCAAACAATGAGAAGGATGGGTCACACACATTGCATTCCTGTACCTGTTGTTTACTAGGAATCTTCCACCTTTGTATAATACTTTGAGAAAGATAACATTGTCCTGTTATGCCCAGTTCTCGGCATCCCCAGTGACCACCAAGGAGAACCAAACACTTATGCAAGGACAAGGAGCATTTTAATTCGGGCTTAAGCTTGATCTCTTGACTTCACCAGCGCAGTGGTGAGCCCGAGTAGTGGGAGGGTAGGGTTTTTATAGGGATTTGAGCATAGAAGAAGGGGATGGGTACATGATTGGTTGATTTAAACAGCAACTGCACCTGTACTCTTCTGGTTGGTTTAGGATTCTGGACGAAGTTGGCAGGCGGGAGCTAGATAACTAAGCAACCTCTGTTGCGATTGGCTAAACAAGCAGCAATAACATTTGTGTGTATTTCGATTGGCCGAGACAGGGAGGTAGGCGGGATAAATCTCTTAATTGGCCGGGGCAGGGAGGTAGGAAGGACAAGTCTCAGGTGTCCTGGGGAGGGGCTGCCCCTTTGTTTCTTTGTTTAAACTGAAGCTTGTAACTTAGGCCTAACCAGGGCAGCACTCTGCTGAAGCCTGTCACGGCATCATTCAGCTTCTGGGTCCTTCAGTCCTACTTCATAATTAAGACTAAAATTCAGGAAAGTTAAGGGACTTGCTTAAGATTACCTCAACTACAACTCGGTCCCCTGGTTCCACAAATAAAACCTCTCTTCATTATACCAATGAATTTTGTTGGTTCATTCATGTCAGCTTCATAATAATTAACTATTAAAGACTTATTAATCTCTGTGCTAGAAGCCTTAGGCAACATATATGAGTAAGTAGCTACTATTCTCTTTCTCATGGATTGGGTACAATAGTCGTTGACATTATTGTTGGATACAGAAAAAAATTGAATATACTGTAGCTCTCAGGCATTGACAAATGCTATGCAAGGCTGAGCTTTCATCGAGAAACTATATTTCTAATAATTATACACAGTAACCATGGCACTTATATGTGAGAAGGAAGCCTCTTGCACTTGGGGCTTCGATGAAGGTGAACGTAGCATTGTTAAAGGTTTCATTAGAGGCCAGCTTTTGCCCCATAAATCCTGTCAGATCCCATGGCTTCTTTAATCCTCTGTGACCATTTTGATGAAATCCCTTTTTCCCCAGGTTACATCTTGTAGCATCTACTAATGGTGGTGGGCTATTCATTAATGAACATGTCATAACATTAGTTAGGGGGCAGCCAAGAGTCAAAGTTCAATGCAAAATATCTTTCTACATATCTCATGATTTATCTTTGCAATTTTCTTTAACTCTCTCTCACCTGACATTGTACCCTCTCAGTGAAGTAATCCCATTTCTAGTGTGCATGCTTGGGACACTTATCTTTCCTCACATTTACCCATTATTCTCATCAACACAATGATATTATTGTTTTAATTTGATAATGAAAAGTTCTTGCTGTCATATTTTCTTATTTCTCTCTCCTTCTGTCTCTTCTCCCCTCCTCTTTTCCCCTTTTCCTCTTTCTTTTCTATGGGGATTTGACATACGTAAATTGAAAGGACTAATATTGACTTAACTACAGCATAATAAATCTCAGTAAGAACTAATATATTGGGGAAAATACCAGAACTAATTGCAGTGGATTTTCTTTAAATCAGTTCTAGTATCAGTTCTAGAGATAGCTAATGTATTGGCCAGGTCAAGAGAACATATACTGTTATTGTCATCATTAATGTGGTTTTTATTTCTATATATATTCCCACCAGTCCCAGAAAGTCAAAACTTTGTAAAATGAATGGCAATTTTGACCACCAAATAAAGTTTTGACATATTAGGGCTTTAAATATTATTTTCAAAGATAATTTTCCATTTTCCATTCTGAAGTTTCTAAGTGTTGGTAATCCTTTTCTTGAAGTTGAGATCTAACGGGTCACCCCAGAGGGCGCCGGGCAGTTCCCACCCTGCCTCTGCCAGCTCGCCGCCCTCGTACAGCGGCCCGTAGGTGGTTTGCGGTGACTTCGGCTTCAGTCCCGCCGGTGTGGGGGGAGTCGGTTGCCCTGCTGTGACCTTCACCTCCTAAAGATGCATCCTGACTTATCGCCACACTCGCACACTGAAGAATGCAATGTCTTGATTAACTTGCTTAAAGAATGTCACAAAAATCACAACATTCTGAAATTTCTTGGTTATTGTAACGATCTTGATCGGGAGATGGGAAAATGCTTAAAGAATGAGTAGGCAAGGCAGAGAAGAGGTCCAGGAGCAGGGAGCGTGGCAATGCAATGTGAAGGAGGCTGCTCCAGGAGACTGGAAAATAGGTTGTTGCTTCCCTGCGAGCCTTGGCTGAGGGAAGACCACAGGGCTGTTGGTCATAGCCAGAAGGATCCTCTCTTTGGCCTCCAGAGTCCTTTGAAGGAAGTGACCTGTGAGGAAGTGAGCCATGGAGCAATGTGATACATGGATCCTGAGTACTGAGCGAAGCCCTGAGCCGGTCAGCTCTGCCCCAAACCCGACTTCCCTGTGCTGCTGCTTCCTTTTGTGTACATCCACTCAGAGTTAGCTCACCTTCAAGCAGGTAATTTGTCTCTTCTTTCTTAAAAAAAAATGTTGCGATATGACACGAAAAATATTGAAAGCCAACCACATGTCAAATGTGAGGATTATGAAATATTTTTAAAAAGTAAGACATATTTCCATCATTTTTAGATTGTGCCAACTACTAAATTATAAAAATGAGGAGTTGGAAAAGTAATTAATAATCATCCAGCCACTTGTTCTTAGGAAAACAATCTAAAGAAATAAAACTCCCAAATTTACAATTCACTTGAGTCTCTTAGAAAAAGTGACATGTTCCACTTCTGAAACACTTTCCTAGATAATTGCAAATAAAAAAAAAAAAATCCCGAGCATGTACTCTGCATCTACTCCAGTAATGAGGAGGATGAGGGGTGAAAAAAATACTGAGATCAAGATAGAGCTTAGTCTATAATAATTTAAATTTTAGTTCATGTTATCTTTTTCGGTATTAAAACCAAGTTGTACTAATATAAGGAATACTTACATATCCCTAACTTTGTCTTTATTTGTTTATCTTGTATTTTGCTATACCTGAGAAAAATACAGCACTTGCATTTGTCCTTCTGAAACCAGGTTATGCAGAACTCAGTTAGATGCTAACAGATTTTTAAAAAACCCACAGAATTAGGACACATGAGATTCAGAAACCTATTTCTGAGTTTTTCTATTTTGGAGAAAATTTTCCAATGCAAAACACAATCCTATCCTTGCTATCAAGTTCTGTGCATTTTGAGTTTAAAAACAAAAAGCGATTCTGGGTTATTTTCTAGTCTACATAAACAATTTCTATTCTCTGAAATAGCAAAAAAAAAAAAAAAAAGTATGGGAGCTGGACAGAAAAGAGAGAGAGAGAGAGAGAGAGAGACAGACAGGGTGGGGAGGAAAGAGAGAGCCCACTTATCTTTGCAAATGTAACAGAGCTGAGAACCAAGGGGAAGAGACTCTTTCCTCAGATTGCCCCAGGGGAGAAGAGTAGCAGCAACTCTTTCCACCCTTGGTTTGGTTGCCGTGGTAACAGAGATACAAATCTGTCATAGCAAAACATTTCCAAAGAATACATTCAAGGTACCTTGCCTGCTAAAATTTGCATCCTAGATCCACAGCCGAAGCTCAGTTTGGATTAGTAGTTACCACATGGACCAATGGGTGAGAGATGGAGGGAGAATGGAAGGCAACTATTATTACACCAGAAAGACACAAAAGTAGCAACATTTTGACTTAAAGGTTGAGTGGATCTTAATAAGAGAACAGAGTTAAGACTGATGGCAGTCATTATGGTCTGAAGGTTCAGAAATAAAGCAAATGGAAATCCAGCCCTCTACACATCAACTCAAATCTGCAGCTGAGCACTGACCATGCCCATCAGCAGAGCCAAAACAAAACAAGAGAATTCCAAGGACTGTGACCATCACACAGTTTGTAAATCCAGCCCCAACACCAAAGCAGAGGCGACATTACACCCTGCTGAGTGCTAGGGTCTGGATGTACCCTCCTAAGGCCCATTTGTTAAAGCCCCAGTTGCCAGCCTATGGTGCTATTAGGAGAGAGCAGAGCCTTTAGGATGTGGGGCCTAATGGGAGGAAGTTGGATCACGGGGGGCGTCCTCCAAGGTGATACAGATGCCCCAACCCTTCTGGGCAGTAAGAAAAATTTTAATGATAGTAAGTAATCATTTTCTGACACATAGAAGAATAGAATGTGGAGGCATCGGGAAGACAGACCACCACGGAAAGTGGAACTAGGGTATAGGGTTGAGGATGAATATATGTGAAAGATAAAATTGAAGAAGAGTGGTGAAATACAGGGCTGTGTTACAGTCCCAAGATATTTAACCAGGATGCAGCTAAGGATATACTTGGATGCATATGAGTTAGTTTGAATTCTCTAAGAAGCAGATGTCTAAATAGGGTCAGATATGCCGGAGGTTTATGAAAGTAACACGCGTGTGGGAAATGAGAAGGAATGTGGGAGATACAGCTCTTATTCCAGGAGAAAGGGGAGTGAATGTCGGAGGGGTGGAGCATAGTAGGTTGCAGCATCGTTCAAAGCTCAGCAGCATCTCTGGGGCATTTTGGAGCCAGTCACCAGTCAGAGGAAGTGTGCATCTGGCAGAAAGGGGTCTCTGACTTTTTCTTCAGGGTTTCCTTCTCAGCCAGAAGCAGGGTTCAGGAAGGCTGCTCTTGAGACAAAGGTCCTCATGGATTCCAAACATACCTGTCACTGAGCTGCGTGCACCAGTGACGTTCTGATAAGAAGCTTTCTAACACAAAATCCCCGACTTCTCGCATCTGCTGCTTTCTGGGGCGTAAATACTTTTCCCACACCTTCCTTTGAGCTACTAATGCTTTTCCAACTGGTTACCAAATTTCTGAATGTCTGAAAATCTGCTCCCATGAACCAGTGTCAGCCTCCAGCACAATGCTGCCTGCAGTCTGTCTAGAGTAAAGACGAAACACATAAAAGTGAACACTTTAAACAGTTTTCCGTCTTGCATTTTCATTTCCCCTATGATGATTGGCTAAGATCTGTTTGCTGACACAATCATGGGGCATCCTACTTGGGGAGTTTGCTGGGAATATAAATATAATATAAATATAAAACATAATCATATTGTCTATCAATCATCTGGCAGTTGTTTTAGATATACAATACTAATTTTAAATCCCAAAGATGAAATTGTTCTCAAGTTTATTAGGCATCATAATGCCTCAACTAAAATTTTAGGAATATTTTAATGAAGCCTAACAAGTTGAATATATCATTGATCTAAAAAAGAGCCTAAGATGGCTAACATGCTTGTAAAGAAAAAAATAATCAACTGATCCTACTACTCAGAATATCCCAGACAGGAGATACCTGTCATAATGTATTTAAAGAGTTACTACAAGGCTGGACATGGTGGCACACACCTATAATCTCAGTACCTGGGAGGTGGAGATAGGGGAATTACCATGAGTTTGAGGCCAGCCTGGGCTACAGAGTGAATTCCAGGACAGCCTGGACTAGAGTGAGACCCTAACCTTGAAACAAACAAAAACAACTGCAATAGTAACAACCACATAAAATAATTTCTACAAATCTTAGTAATTAAAATAGAATGGTATTTGCAAATGCAGTGAAAGACAAACAGATCGACAGAACAGAGAAGAGACTCATACACAAAACCTGTAATATAGAACATAGGTCATCATAAAGGTGACATTGCATGTCAACGAGTCAAAAGGAAGGATAGTGGGCATGTGGAACTGAAAAGTGACTATAAAAAATGCAGGGCTGGAGAGATGGCTTAGCAGCTAAGGCGCTTACCTGTGAAGCCTAAGGATGCATGTTCAAACCTCCATATCCCAGATAAGTCAGACTCACAAGGTGACACAAGTGCACAAGGCCGCACATATACACAAGGTGGCACACACATCTGGAGTTTGATTGCCGTGGTTGGAAACCCTGGGCCACCTGTTCTCTCCCTATCTCAGAAAAAAAAAAAAAATGCAAGTGACTCCTTGCTTCAGGGTACACACTACAACAACTCTGAACACTTCAAACTTGATGAAGAAAATACCAGCTAATAGTCATCTGACTGCTCAAGAACTGTCAACTAAATCATATTAATATTGATCCTTGGATGTGCCTACATATACATTCAGGTGGGCAATGTGTGTGCAGGTGCATTGCATGCGTGGGTGTGCATGTGGAGAACAGAGAACTTGGGTGTTGTCCACCTGTTCTGAGACAGGGTCTTCTTTTGGCCTGGAGTTTGCCAGTAAAGCAACTGGGGTCCTCCTGTCTGCTCCTCAGTGCTGAGCTACACTCCTGAGCTACCCCACACCGAGTTGTTTTTTTTTTTTTATTCGAGGTAGGGTTTCACTCTAGTCCAGGCTGACCTGGAATTCACTATGTAGCCTCAGGGTGGCCTTGAACTCACAGCAATTCTCCTACCTCTGCCTCCCAAGTGCTGGGATTAAAGGCATGCACCACCACACCTGGCCCCACACAGAGTTTTTAACATGGGTTCGGGGTATAGAACTTGGTGCTTGTGTGTGTCATGTGTGGTGGTTTGAATAGATGGCCCCCAATATATTCAGCTTTTTATTTGTAATTTGCATCTGCAGCCACCTGGCTGGAGGTGGTGTCACTGGGTAGATATTAAGGTGTGGTGGTGGGTTCAGATTATAATCTAAAGATATGCAAAGTGTGCCTAGCTGGAGTTCCTAAAGTGTGCTGTGTGGCTTTTGGGTTTGGGGCTAGTGGCTTCTCTCTCTCTGCTTGGGCCTGTGAAAGTGGGCCAGTTTCTTCTGCCATTATGGAACTTCCCCTGCATCTGTAAACTTCAATAAATCCCTTCCTCCATAACTGTGTCTGGTCTGGAAGTTCATCTCAGCGAACCTGAAGCTGTCTGCTACAGCATGCCTGATTTTTGTTGTTGTTGTTTGTTTTTTTCGAGGCAGGGTCTCACTCTAGCCCAGACTTACCTGGAACTTACTCTGTAGTCCCAGGCTGCCCTTGAATTTACAGCAATCCTCCAATCTGCCTCCTAGGTGCTGGGATTAGGGCGTGTGTTCTCAATGTCAGTGTTGGAGCGACGACTCAAGCTCACAAGCGCGCGTGACGAGCCCTCTTGCTCATGTCCCCAACCCCCGACTCCGTGAGTCTTTTAAGTGATTTGCGTTACTTTGAACTAGTAAAAATCCAACAATTAAATGAATGAAAAGAATTTTGATTTCTGAGACAGGCTCTCACACTTCAGTCCAAGCTGGTCTTAAATTTATAGTAATTTTCCGGCCTTAGCCTTCTGAATACTGGGATTACAGGTATGAACCACCATGTTTAGCTATAACTATATATGTTTATGTAAAGAATTTTGGAGAAATTAAAAGTTTCAGCATCCAAACAGCCAGAAATAAAAGTTAGATGATTTTAATGTGTGAAGGTCATTTGGGGTTACCAACAATATACAGTCTACTGAAAAACTAAAACCTTCGTTTATATGTCTTTCTATTTTCTCTCTGTTTACATAGGACAAATCTCGCTAGATGGCAAACATCCCATGGGCTATGTGACTTTCTAGGTGATTTAGGTATGTTCACAATTGATGCAGCATAAACCCAGCAAATGTAAATCCTATTGTATGAATCCTCCAGGCATACAGAAAGCAAAGATGACCTGTCTCCCCATATGTATGCTACATATATGTTCCCGCTTCATTCTGAGTGGCCTTGGTTCACATTATAGCAGCAAAGTAAGGAATGATGGGCATTCACTTTAAATAATTTTTATTTTATAGAATTTTTATATCATTATTTGTTTTTAAAAATATTTTTATTTATTTATCTGCAAGCAGAGAGACACAGGGAGGGGAGAGAGAGAGAGAGAATGGGCATGCCAGGGACTCTAGCCACTGCAAACAAACTGAACTCTAGATGTATGGGCCGCTCTGTGCATCTGGCTTTACATGGGTACGGGAGATTCAAACCTGGGTCATTAGGCTTTGGAAGCAAGTATCTTTAAATGTTGAGCCATCTCTCCAACCTTATTTCATAGAACTTTACAAAGACAGATTTACAGCAGACTTCACAGGTCCCAGAGTGTTTAGAGATGCATCATTTGTTTCCTCAAGCATTAGCTCTTGGAAGGTGGCCAGCATCAAGAGTAGGGCGTTGCATTAGCCTTGCACTCTGCACTCGGCTCCTTTCCCCGGTTGCATGAGATCGGACTCTCAGCCCTGGATGGTGTGTTTCATTAAATCAGCATGTTTCTGTTGGCTTCTTCAGTCTCTCTTTCTCATTTCCCAGTTCTTTTTTCTTTCTTGAGCCATCATCAGGAATTTGGTAGAACACCTCTCAGGCTTAACCTGTCTGATGTGTTCTCATGGGTGGTTTAGGAGAAACTATCACAGGTAGTTTTGAAGTGAGGAGACCTTCACCTCACACCTGAAACACACCATAACTAATTCTCACTACTGACATTAACCTTGATCCCACAATTAAGGTGGCATTAGACAATTTTCTCCACTGAAAATTTACCTCTTTTTTCTTTCTTTACCCCTTTTGTCAGAAAAGAGCCACTAAGTCCACCAAACGCAAAGGGGAGGAAGTTAAGCTCCGTCTCCTGGTGGAGAGGAGTAGGGAATTCATGGTCATATGTTCAACCACAACAATCAAGAAACATTTGGGGAGAAACACATTGAGTTTATGAAATCTGCTTCTGATGTACTTATTACATATAATTTTTATTAAAATTGTAGATTACAAAATTTAAGACCATTGTAAGTTCAAATATTGTCCAGACCAATGATCACAGCTACCACAAAATGTTTAATGTGTACTTGGTACTATTCTAAGTGAACCACCTTGGTTGTAACATGATGACATAAGCACTATTGTGTTTTACATGTAACAGATGAAAATACTGAGACACAGGGTGTTAACAGATTAACCTTAAATCCAATGACAGTTCTACTCATCTTGAGTTGGTATCTTCAATGTAGTTCAATCAATAAGAAAGCAACAAATGAGCCGGGCGTGGTGGCATACGCCTTTAATCCCAGCACTCGGGAGGCAAAGGTAGGAGGAGCGCTGTGAGTTCCAGGTCACCCTGAGAGTAAAGAGTGAATTCCAGGTCACCCTGGGCTAGAGCAAGACTCTACATCAAAACACCAAAAAAGAAAAAAAAAAAAAAAAAAAAAAGAAAGCAACAACCATCCAACAAAGATAAGCAAAAATACAAAGAGGCAATTAATATAAAGTTACTAAGTGCTTAATTTCATTCGTTGCCAAAAAGTTAAATTTAAGCCACAATGAGATAGCTCTATTAGAGAGTTGACAATGGTAAATTTGGTCATACTAAATTTTGGACATGAGATGACTGAGGAGATGGACAGGTATATAAAGGAATAATTGTGGAACCTACTTGAAGGTTCTTGTCCCAGTATTATTGCTTCTAAGTGCCAACCTACAAAAATTCTGAGCCCTGGGCTGGAGAGATGGCTTAGCGGTTAAATGCTTGCCTGTGAAGCCTAAGGACCCCAGGTGAGGCTCAATTCCCCGGGACCCACTTAAGCCAGATACACAGGGTGGCACAGGCAACTGGAATTTGTTTGCAGTGGCTGGAGGCCCTGGGGCACCCATTCTCTATCTGCCTCTTTCTCTGTCTGTCTGTCACTGTCAAATAAATAAATAAATAATTTAAAAAAATTCTGAGCCCTGCCCATGAGAAGTCACAAAGAGATGCTCATGAAACACTGTTCGCAAGAGCAAAGATAAGAACTACTATCCGTCAGTAGTCTGATTGATAACTTAATGTTAAGATGAAATCACTATTTAGTTAGATTTAAATGGGTAGGTCTTTGAAAGGTATTTTTAAATAAAAACAGATTCAACGTGTTATGTTCTGTACAATGCAATTTACATGAATGCTGAGGTCTCAAAAGCATGTATATATAATAGGTATGTCTGATAAATGCTATTGATAGAAGAAATATATATAATAAAAATATATGATAAGTGCTATTGATGGAGGTGTGTACATATGATAAAATTCAGAAAATTAGTGAGAACAACACTATTCATGCAGAATTTGGACAGTAGAGAGGGGATAGAATTTGTGATAAGACTTAATAAATAAATTATTTTTAAAAATTTTAATAATTTTGTTTATTTGAGAGAAGGGGGGAGAGAGAATGGGTGCACTAGGGTCTCTAGCCACTGTAAATAAATTCCAGATGCATGCACCCCTTGTGCATCTGGCTTGCATGTGTCCTGGGGAATCAAAGTAGGATTCTTAGGCTTTGTAGGCAAATGCCTCAACTGCTAAGCCATCTCTCTAGCCCTGAATGATTTTTTTTAAATTAACAAAAGACTTGACACAAATATACTGAAACATTAATAGAAGTAGTTGTTATAAGTACATATATCTTTACCTCTGTTTCAAAGCTTTCATAATTGAATGCTATAAAGGTTAAGTTTGTAGATTTTTTTTCTGTTAGTGGGGAAAAAGAAGGGAATTTGATAATTTGTCCATGAAAATTTTTTCATTGAATCTTTCTATTTGCCAAGCTTCCTTCTTCCTTGTTATGGGGATTAGTAACACCAAACTGTGTTTACCTCTGTGGCTTCCTTCTGAAAAAGAAAATTTGGCTGATTGACAACAAGCATATTAACCTAGATTCGGAGCCAGAGGCTCTAGGAGGAAGTTGTGATTTTCAATGGCAAGGGAAAAGCCAAGCATCTCGACGTTGACACAACTTCTGGTAAAATGCCACGCAGGTCACTGAGTTTGCTCCTTCACAGTGGCAGCACTGTCCTACCCTGCACATTACTCAGGGCACAGTTCCATGGGACAGAAGAGGAATATTCTGGGAACATGCACACTCTAGTCTGTGGATTGAATAGCTACTTAATACCACACTGCATTTATTTGTGCTCCCAAACATTGGCTTTGGGGGACTAGCTCCATATTTATGAGCCACCACCTGTATTGTATAGCTGTGTGTTGGTTTTTGAAAATAATTAAATTTATATTTTTACAGTTGCTATATGGTAAAATATAACACTGTGTAATTGTAGGTCATAGGAGAAACTGAGGCATTCTTTCTACGTATGAAATCAATGACTCCTGTGTTTTGTATGGTGTCCCATATTTCACTGGCAGTAACATGAGAGCTCATCAGCATTTGTCAGTAATGTTATTAAATATCAAATCACATGGTTTTGCACATGTGAAAAATCACATCTAATTTCAAATAATTGAAATACTTGTAATCCAAAACGTGCTTTCTTAAAGTTATTACTTTGATAGCAAGTAAGTTTCAACATGTAAATTGGGGTGGGGAAGCACATTTAGACTGTGGTAAATGCTGCTTCTGTAAACACTAGAATAGTGTCTAGAGTTATAAAACAAAATCAACCTACCACGCAGAAAGTGAGTAAAGTCTTTAAATCATGCCAAAGAGTAAAATACTGATTAATTTTAGATTTTTATGAGTTCCATATTTATGCCTAATTATCTTCTTTCTCTTCTTCTCTCCCCCACCAGCTTCATCCTCTTTCTTCCTCTCCTTTAGTGTAGAAAATGGGCAGAATTTGTTGTGGAGTACTATTACAAGAACCAGGAGCAGACAATAGCTCAAAAAGATCTTTGTCTCTTATACTTTACCTTCAGTTGCAATTAACCTGGTCTCAGAAACAGTGTGTGTTACTTGGCAATTAGAAAAGTGAAGCGAGGGCTGGAGAGATGGCTCAGCAGTTAAGGCACTTGCCCACAAAGCCTAATGACCAGGGTTCAATTCCCCAGTGCCCACATAAGCCAGGTGCACAAAATGTCACATGTATCTGGAGTTTGTTTGTAGCAGCAGGAGGCCCTGGCAACCCATTCTTTCTGTCTCTTTGCTCTGTCTCTCTTGTCTTTCTGCTAATAAATAAATAAATAAATATTTTAAAAAAGAAAAGTGAGATGATTTTTAAAATCTCATAAAATTAAGGGCAGTGAGAAGTTACTTAGAAGAACAAGTAGGTCACATGGGACAAAATTTACAAATTTAAATTAACATGATATGTAAGTGGAATAAATGTAATTACAAATGTTATTAAGCAGTATGAAAATATCCATGTGCAAGATGCTAATAAGAGGAATATGATAGAAAAAGATAGAAGTAAAAATGTGGAAAAAAGATACGACTGAGAAACCGGTATAGCTCTAATACTGCTGCTTCACAAGACATGCTATGTTGCCATGTGTGTGAAACCCATGTGGGTCATTTCTTAATGAGAAAAACTTTATATTACAGAGAAAATATAATCATTCAAAATTTGTAAGTGTTCAAAGTGTATTTTATTGCAATCAACATAATTTTCAGAATAAGCAAACTTACATAACAGGAGATTTTAACACACCTCTCAATAATTGATGTCTGATTCTCTCTCAAGAAAAATAGTGAATAAAATTCCATAAAAACAATTTCTAAAAATAAAAGAGTAACATTTGGTATGTTTTGCAATGAGGTCCTTATGTTGATCTTCAGTTAACAACTAGAGATTTATTAATAGCATACTACCTAGAAACAAATGGCAAACACAATTAAAGAAACTTGATTTTAAGTAAATAATGCATATTAAGCCAAAGCAAACAAACAATTATTTGCTTTTGACTATTATTTTAACTGGAGAAAATCACATATGAGAAATTTATTTTCCATTTATCTTTCCACATAAAAGGTACTCCACATTTCAAATTTGTGAAATTATTTATAGTTATGATGTGCTTTACTAAGCATTTCTAAAACTATTCTTCATTTCCTTTTCTTACAAAGAGTATCATCCATCTTCAAATCAGAATAAGGCTCAGAACACCTTGAACTATTTTATGTGAATTATGCCTTCTAAACGATGCTTTGTCAGTAGTTGTCTTTGATATTTTTTTCATTCCCCTGGTTGGACCTAGCTGACTGGAGTGGAATTTTCAGTGGACTGACCTCACACCAGCTGAGACAAGTGGTGCGGGGCGCGGTGGCAGAGGCTGTCCACATTTTATGGTTCACTGAGGGAACGTGTCAGCTGACAGAATCACAGCACTGCCCACAGCGTCCGCCGCTGTGACCCAGCTGAAGCAACAGATGGAGTCTGGAAGTCTGGACAGTATCCATGACCCCAAGACAGTGCTGACTTTCCACACGTTCAACCTGCGATCTTGAGTGAAGGTGACACTTTGCCATTTGGACACAGCATAGTATTTGTCATGCTGGCATTCTAACTGAATAAGCATCAGAAATTGCAGATCCAGGAAGGGCTCCTCCTCCTCTTTCTTCTTCTCCTCCTCTTCCTCCTCCTTCTTCTTTTTGAAGTAGGGTCTCGCTGTAGCCCAGACTGACCTGGAATTCACTATGTAGTCTCAGGGTGGCCTCCATCCTCCTACTTCTGCCTCCCAAGTGCTGGGATTAAAGGTGTGTGTCACCACACCTGGCAGGTGTTCCGTTTTATTTTGTTTTGAGAAAGGATTTCATGTTACCCAGGCTGGCCTGGCAGAAAATGGCTTTAACCTTCTGATTCTCCTGCCTCTATCAGTAGAGTGTTGGGAAAATAGGTGTGTGCCACCATGTCGAGTTTATAAAGTGCTGGGGATTGAACCCAGAACTTCATGCACACTGGACAAGCCCTCTACCAACTGAATTACAACCTCGGACCCAGATATATCTCATATACAGTACAAACGTATCCTTTTCAAATATAAATATAAAGGTGGCTAAGTACTGACACAGTACTGCTCATGCAGCCACCTCACAATCAAGGTAGAGGATTTCTACCTCACTGTCACAAAATTCTCTTTGCAGGTGTGATTCAGTCACTCTGCCCCCTGACAGACCTAGATAGATACTGATCAACCTTTGACCACTATGCAATGTTTTATTACTGTATAAAACTGTATACATTACTAGAGTACTATGTGATGTCTTGATATATCTATATCTATATCTATATCATCTATATCTATATCTAAATCTATATCTATAGATAGATAGATATAGATATAGATATACTTTGAATAATATTCAAATCAGTATAAAACCTATCTACCTCCTAAAAGAATTACTTCACTTTAGTGACAACATTAAAAATTCTTTCTTGCAGTTTCTTTTGTGAAATATGCACTATTTTTATGCATGTCACCCTGCTGTGTGATATAGACCAAGGACTCATTTCTCCAATCTAACTGTAGCTTAATACCCATTGACCAACCTTTCCCTACCTACACTTCTCTTAGCCCCAGCCTCTGGTAGTACCATTCTATCCTCAACTTCCATGAGATCAACTTTTTAGATTTCCCATTAGTGAGAATATATAGTGTGCGGATGGCTTATTTCCCTTAACGCTAGGCATTCCATTTCCATTTATGTTGTCACAAGTGATGAGATCTCCCCAGTCTAATGTATGCGTAGCACTTCATAGAGGCTGTAGGATGCAGTATTTGCCTTGATGTCTGACTTCTTTCAGCAGTGGCTTTGGGAAATCACTCATGTGTGTGTAGTAGCTTATTTGTAGTTACTGGGTAGTGTTTCACATTATGAGAGGATAACTCAAGTTTTTATACTTTTACTGATTTTAGCTTTTTGGCTATCTTGCAAAAGTACTGCATTTGTAGACATATATTCCTGTTTCTTTTGGGTGAATATCGAAGAAGGCATGCAGTGGGACACATAACTGTAGAGAGGCTTTTGTAAGAACAGGCCCAAGTGTTTCCTGAGATGCTTGCCCCATGCTGGACTCCCGCCAGCTACAGAGGAGAACTCTGCTTGTTGCACAGGCTTTGCAGCAGCACTTGGTATTTTCCGTGTTTCAAATTTTAGTGACTGTCATGTGGCAGCTTACTGATTCTAATTCCATTCCCTTGTGACTTACAAGGTTGAGCATGAGCTCCCTGTGTGTTTGGCCATTTATAGTCTTTCTACGATGAGGCAACTGCTCAAAATCTTATTCTATATTTAGATTTTCCTTTTAACAGAAAGCTTTATGTGTCCTTATATATTTTTATTTGAAATCTTGTCAGTTACATATATTATATATGTTTTTTCATGGCCTTTTGTTAGGCTATTAATTTGTTAACATCATTGTTACAAAGTTGGTAGTTTTCAGTTGCAATGGAGTCTATTTATAATTTTTTACCTTTATGATCAGTATTTTTACTATGTTGTCTATATTGAATTTTTAGATTCTGTAAGATCACAAAAATTTTCTTTCCTATATTCCTTAGCAAATATAAGAATTTTAGCTTCTGTGTTTAAGATATGATACATTTTAAGTTAACTTTGCATTGAATGAGAAGCAAAGACCACAGTTTATTTTGCTCCCAAGGGTATCTAGTTATCCCAACACTGTTTATGGAAAAGACTATCTCTTCAATGGGGCGGCACTGGCATGATCATAAAACCTCACCACATGTGTGTTCTGAAGGCTATTTCTGAAGAATTCAGACACTCTGAGACCGAATGCTGTTTCAGTCATTTACTGGAGGGAGACCTGGAGCAACTCACAGAATTACTGGAATCCCCCGGCTTACTTATTCTATTCAAAGAGTGAATAAGGTAAGATGATCATGTGTAGCTCCCTTAGTAATGTGACTTCCTGAGTTTATGCATATAGGTTAGTGGCACAGTTAAGAATGGAATACAAGCCTTTTGACCTTTTGCTAATAACATGTTTACATTCTTTAAAAGCTATGACTGTCAACTTCCTCCCTTAGCTTTGGAAAAATGCTCACACTTCATCAAATTGAAATTCTCCGATGGTTTTATGTGGTGAAAGCAAGAATTTTACCAAGTTAATTATGGTGTCATGAGAAACAAAATCCTATATTTTGTAATCCTGTCAGAGAACTGATAACCCTACACTTATTCAAAGTCCTAGGATAGAATTCTTACTTGTAAAATGTTAGTTTGAAGTTTATCAGGTATCTCTTTTGTTATGTGTGTGTGTTTTAATTATTAAACAGCTTAAGATAATGAGCTCTAAGTAAATTTAAGTAAGAAAGCTTTCAGAACAGATAAAAATCATTATAGGTATTAATTATTCATTACAATGATAACTGGTGCAGAATAGCTATAGGCTAGCCTTTAAAATTTTTGAATAGATTTGTGCGTGGTGGCACAGGCCTGTAATCCCAATACTTGGGTGGCTGAGGTAGGCAGATAGCAAGTTGGAAGCCAGACTACTCTGCATGGTGGTAACTTGCCTCAAAAAGTAAAAGAAAGGCCAGGCGTGGTGGCTCACGCCTTTAATCCCAGCTCTTGGGAGGCAGGGGTAGGAGGATTGCCGTGAGTTCGAGGCCAGCCTGAGACTACATAGTGAATTCCAGGTCAGCCTGGGCCAGAGCGAGACCCTACCTCAAAAAATAAACAAACAACAACAACAACAAAAAAGTTAAAGAAGTCAGGCTGAAGGGATGGCTTAGGGGTTAAGGTGTTTGTTTACCTGCAAAACCTAAGGACCCAGGTTCAATTTCCCAGGACCCACATTAGCCAGATGCACAAGGTGGTGCACTTGTCTGGAGTGGTCTGCAGTGGCTAGAGGCCCTGGTGCGCCCATTCTCTCTCTCTCTCTCTTTGTTAAATAAATTATATATATATATATATATATATATATATATATATATATATATATATATATATACATATATATATATATATATATTAAAGTAAAAGAAAGCCTGGCATGTTGGCACATGCCTTTAATCCCAGCACTTGGGAGGCAGAGGTAGGAAGATCACTGAGAGTTCAAGGCCACCCTGAGACTATATAGTGAGTTCCAGGTCAGCCTGGGCTAGCATGAGACCCTATCTCAGAAAACCAAAAAAAAAAAAAAAAAAAAAAAAAAAGAAAGAAAAGAAAGAAAGTAAAAGAAGTGTTTGAGTAAATCTAGTCCACCCTTAGCTCTTCATTGTGAGCCAATTCAAAGTAAAAAGGATGGAGCATTTCCCAGTACAAGGAGGAAATGGGGACCCTTTCCCACTAGACGTTATCCTTTTCTTTGTGGAATTTTCACAAAGGACTTCCTTCAATGAAGTTGAAGCAATGAGTTTTCCTCTTCTCCCTGATAAAGCATTTTACAATTGCTTCACATTAGTGTGCATGATGTGAAAATGAAAAAAAAGAAGTATTTCCAGCAAGACTAAAACTTTATAAGAAGTCAGAGCAAAAAAACATGTTACAGTTGAAATATTCACTTCTCTTTTCTTTGGAAAGCACAGATCCAAAGCTGTAAACACTTATCCAACCCAACTTGAGGACATATCCTTTTCAAAGCAGCAGTATCATGGAGGGAAGTACTTCTTCCCATAACAGAGCAAAGCACACACTCCCGTGGCCAGACCAGAGATGAAACTCTAAATATCAGGCTGGTCTCCCTGAGTATTCCCTTCTCAGTCCTCCCCTGTGAGCCCCTCTGAGCTCATCATGTCGGCTCCATCAGCCCTTGAAATTCCCTTTTGTGTTATAGCCATGCATGTGCACACCAAATGCCTTGTGTCTTCCTAATGCACCTGCCGTAGTACAATGAGACTCTTCTTAAAGTAAGGTCATTTCTAGAAGATTCCCACCTATTATGGCCTAGAACTTGCTTCTGAGTTACTTGGCCTGTTTGAGGAAAAACAGAGGCAATTTTCTAGACAACAGTGCACAAACTTGTCTTCCATTCAGTAAGAAATGAGTGAACATCATCAAGGTAGACATTTCCAAAGTAGAAAAAGCAATCCTGGACTCAAGATTTAAGATTAAGGGATTTGCCTGAAAAGCCTAAAGACTTGGGTTTGATTCTCCTGCACCCACGTAAGCCAGAAGCACAAAGTGGTACATGTGACTGGAGTTCATTTACATTGGCTAGAGGCCCTGGCATGCCCATATTCTCCCTCTCTGTCATTCTCTCTCTCTCCTGTATCTCTCTGCTTGGAAATACATTTAAATATTTTTCTTTAAGCAAACCTAAAATTCATGTGTGGCTTTGTCTGTTTGAGTTGCTACAACAAAGCACCGTTCACCAGGCAGCTTACAGCTAGGTTGGATGCACGTGTCACAGCTGTGCAGGATGCAAAGCCCTAGAGAATGGTGCAGGCACATTTGGTGAATGACTGGGGCCAGCTCTCCAGCTCATGGATGACACCTCTCCCTGTGTTCTCACTTGATGAGTGGGGCAAAGCAGCACTTTGGAGCCTTCTGTCATATAAGGGAACTAACCTAGTTTGGGTTTGGGGGTTCTAGGGCCCAATCACTTTCTAAAGGCGTCTTCTCTTAATGCCATCACAAGTGTAATTAGCTTTCAGAATATGCATGTGATAGGAGCATAGACAGTCAGGTCACAGCAGCACAGAACCACAGAAACAGCATGGAAAGAGGTCTCAAGTAAGAACAAAACTGAAGGGTGTGCTTGATTCCAATTCGTACTAAGAAGCCTTCCTAAACAAGCAGAAAAATACATAAAAGTTTATGAAATGAATTGAAATGGAGAATCTTTAAATAGTTTATTTTTATTTATTTATTTGACAGGGAGAGAGAGAGAGAGA
Organism: Jaculus jaculus; assembly: GCF_020740685.1. NCBI lineage: Eukaryota > Metazoa > Chordata > Mammalia > Rodentia > Dipodidae > Jaculus > Jaculus jaculus. The sequence goes on along the minus strand of NC_059112.1, from coordinate 2,537,404 downwards.
GAGAATGGGTGCACAGGGCCTCCAGCCACTGGAAACAAACCCAGATGCATGTGCCCCCTTGTGCATCTGGCTAAAATGGGTCCAGAGGAATCCAACCTGGGTCCTTTGGCTTTGCAGGCGAACGCCTTAACCACTAAGCCATCCCTCCAGCGGGGAATGGAGAGTCTTTAAATAGCCCTAAGAATACATAGTAAATTAATCTTTAGTTATGTGCCTGGAAATCAAAATGAGAAAGCAGCCTTTTAAAAAATTTTTCAATAAGTGGTGCTGGAGAGATTGGATATCCACATGCAAAAGAATGAAACTGGGCCTTTATCGTACACTATACAAAAGTACAGCTTGACATGGTTTAAATCTTTGACTAGAAGGTAGACTCAGGAAAGCAGGTCATGACAATGGAGGCTTTTGGTCATGCTAGCCAACACAGGCAGTGCAGGCGAGAATGAACATGCAGGTTCTGTGCAGCTCAGGGGTGTCTGCACAGCAAGGAGACAGCGCCATGCAAAGACAGTCTGTGAAATGATAGGAAATGTCAACAGGGAAGGAAACAAAACCAACTTAAAAGGAGCACAGTCAGAACAGATAGTGTTCCACAGAGGGTGTAGCGGTAACCAGCTCTAATCAAGAGGACAACACAAATCAAGGACCAGCCAAATAAGGAGTGATAAAGGATTCACAGGAAAGGAAACATTAGCACAGAAGTTGGGAGATGTGAAGAAAAACAGTACAGTCTTACCTCAAAAATTAAACTAGAATTGATGCAGGATTTGGGGGTTCAGAAGGGATCTCTCAGAATTTATGAACTTGGGGTTCTATCCTACCTTTAATAAAGAATTAGTAAAGATAGACTCAAGCAGGATAAATTATGAATATGAAGTTTATTTAGGGGAACTCACAAACTGTGGGTTTTGTTTAGAAGAGATTGAGATGTACGTAGAAGGCTAGAACAAAGTCATAAGCACATAGGAAGTCGGAAACACGCACTTATGTTGGAAACAGCACAGTTCAGGAGACTCATTAAGAGAAATGGAGGTTTTAAGGAATATAAACGTGCGTGAGAAAGTTTCGTTGCTCAGGTAGGGAAAGTTAGACGGAACACATAACAGTGTCCACCCCTGAGTTTTCTCATGGAAGAAAGATAAAAAGGCAAATGGTGGTGACTTAAGGAACAGCAGAGAGAAGATATTCAGATGATAGACAAGTAGTAAAGAATGTTCTACCCATGTTGACGCTGGGATTTAAAGAAATTACACAGGTAGCAAGCCTAGAGTTGGTGAGAGCACCATGTGCTATAAGGGAAGTACACTGGTAGATTCGGAGACCAGAGGCTAATCATACGAGTAAAGTAAAAAATTACTCCAAGCTATAAAAGAGAGAAAAGCAGAAAAGTTCACATCAAGAAACAGTGCTACGTTGCCCCCATCCCTAGAGGACAGGCTGATGTGTCTCCAAGCAACACAGAGGAAAAGGTAGGGAGACTCACGTGCACCCAGGGTAGTGCCGACTCAGAGCAAGAGACAGAAAGGCCGCAGCCTTTCTAGCTTCAGATTCAGGTGTGTGAGGGGAAGACCTGATTGCTTTGTGCATGTAGAGGGCAGACACACCTGGCCATTTATGGGGAGACCTGGTTGCTATGTGCATGTAGAGGGCAGACACGCCTGGCCATTTATGGGGAGACCTGGTTTCTTTGTGCATGTAGAGGGCAGACACGCCTGGCCATTTATGGGGAGACCTGGTTGCTATGTTCATGTAGAGGGCAGACACGCCTGGCCATTTATGGGGAGACCTGGTTTCTTTGTGCATGTAGAGGGCAGACACGCCTGGCCGTTTATGGGGGAGACCTGGTTGCTATGTTCATGTAGAGGGCAGACACGCCTGGCCGTTTATGGGGAAGACCTGGTTGCTTTGTACAGGTAAAGAGCAGACACACGTGGCCAATTAAGGGGGAGACCTGGCTGCTTTGTACTTGTAGAGGGCAAACACACCTGGCCATTTATTTATGTTGTATGATACACTGTGGATAGCAGTGAGAGCTGCAGATCAGTCTCGATCAGGCACCAGTGCCAGGGCAAGGTGGCATCTCCTGGTTCTCTTTGGACCTCAGTCTCTAACTGAAATTGCTTTAAAAGAAGCTAACTTTCTCCTATCCTCCTTCAGAATTTCTATATGATCCAACAGTCTCATTTTTCTTCATCCAAAGCAATTTAAACTAGGATCAGGAAAAGATCCATTCATGTATTTTTATGTGGCATTCATCACAGTAACTATGGTATTGAAACAATCTAAACACCTTTCAGCAGATGAATTGAAAATGGAGATTGTTATCTATTTAACATGTATATCACAAGTATTTATATTCATACTTAATAGGATATTCAGTCATAACATATAAGGAAATTCTGCCATTTGCAATAATATGCCTGAATCTCTAGGATATTACATTAAATGAAATAAGAGAAGACAAACACAAGCCCCATGTGGTCACGTGTATATGTGGAATTGAAAGTAGTATATAAGTCATAGATCTGAGAGTGGGATGGTGGCGCAGGGGTGTGGAGGGAAGTGACACAGAGGTGATAGAACTTTCAGTCTTGCCAGATGTGGGAGTCCCAGAGATCTGCTATGCAGTGCAGTTCCTAGTCACTAGCAGTACTATGCTCTGTGCTCAAAAAACTTGAGAGGCTAGATCTTCAGTTAAATGTGTTTACCATCTACAAACTGAAACATAATAATAGCTAAGAATAACTGCAATAAAGGATCTGGAGGAAATCTTGGAAAATGGTGGGCATGCTTCATTCAAGCCTTGTTGGCATGATGGCTTTATGTGAGCATAATTATGCCCAAGCCATTAGGTTGTATATATGAAATATGTGCATGTTTTTAAATGGCAATTATCTCAATAGAGTAGTTTTAAAAGCATTGACTGATCACAGAAATAATGAGGCAGCGGAATGTAATTATAAAAAATAACAATGGTATGCCTAAGAGTACGACTGAGCACTGGTTACAACACAAGGAAGAGTGGCTGAGGAAAGTGGGCAAGGGTCCCTTTGTCTCACAGGCACCACGAGATCCCATTAGCAGGCCTGCTGCAATCTCAGGCTGTGGCTGGAAAGCACCTTTTTTTCTCCCTCAAACTCCCCATTGACTGTGATGTCTGAAATCCATTTGAAGGCATAACTGCCTCCTCTCCTTCACTAGACCTCTGCATTAAAAGACCAAAACAATGGCTCTATCGCTCAGACAGAAATACAATTTTGCAGGAGGATATGTGTGAGTGAGGTCAGATTTTTTTTTTTTTTTTTTTGAGGAAAAATGTTTCAATAATGGGAAAGTGTAAGAAGTAGACTGGAAAATTTGAGAGATCAACAGTTAGCAGTAAGCCTAGCAAAGATTTTTCTCTCCAAAACTAGATGTCCTATTTGAATATATTCCATTCTGTTCTAGGTACAGAGACAAACAGTCCCCTACCTCACAGCTAGAACATGGAGGGGCCACATGCATTGATTCTCATGTCCACTGCACTTTGTTCTAGACAATACCCCAGGATTTCAATCCTAAGAATGCATGGCCAGGTGTCTAACTACCCATCTAGACCAATGTAGGCCAGAGAAAAGACATCAGTGTTTCAAAAGACACACTGACCTCACTCATGCCTTGCCCTGGGAGGAGCAGGTAGAATAAACAGGTATGACTTTGCATTATATTATAACTAACTGAACTTCCAGGAAATAACTTCCTTAAGTACGACTGTCTTCCTTTATAGTAATTCCCAGAACAGAGTTGTGGAAAATAGGGTAGAAGTCTTCATTTTCTCTTGATGACTATTACTCAGGAAGTTCAACTGGCATTTCTAAGAGTTCATTGCTGGCATCTTCTGTGGTCTCATCTTTTCCATACATTCCACTGCTAACAAGGTAGATCATCTTATTATTTGAAGAGCATAGAAGGAAGAGGAAATATTTTGTAAAAATCCCTAGACTTTTCTATATGCTATTTACCCATCTATGTTTGTAAAGATAACACCAAGCAGTATATTTCATGGATCTCAAGATAGTTTTATAACATGATAAAGACTGCATTGAACTAGATGCTAAAAAAAAAAAAAATTACAAGAAGAAATAGGCAGGTAATAAGAAAAGGGTTTCATGTGTCAGGAGCCCAGATTTGCTATGGGAACTCCTCATACATTTTTCACTTTATGCTATTCTGTTGCTGAAAACTATATGGGTTTTGAAAACAAAGTTAAAAAAAAATAGTACATTAACAACTTTAGAGCCAAGCTCACACCTCAAGGAAGACCATCAGCTGAAACCTTTCCCCAAAGAGGCAGTAGTGCTTTCTTTGGGATTCCCCAACCCCCAAACATTGAATCTAACATTAGTTGGACCTGTGACTCTAGTATATCTCTGACATTTTTGTTGTTGTTTTTCTTGCAAATGAAGTGTGGCCATGGTTACCCTATCTGCCAACAATGACATTTGGGGACCTATATCTGATGCTGTAAAAGTCCCTGAGGAAATTCCCCAATCTCCTTTCTCAGCAAGAAAGTTGGTTAAGGCTTCAGAGGAAATAGAAAAACCCAGGAGATAAGAGCATGAATACATACATACTGCCACCCATAGAGTAAGAACAGAACTGATTTTTCAACTAGAATAAAAGACAGACACCAAAGCTTCTAATCTACTACATGGCATGCATAAAACATACACACTAGCTTATCCACAGAGTCAACAGGTGTTCTGGTCAGAGAGCTTGACCAGTACTAGGGCTTCTGTCTCTTCTGACCTTGAGAATGTTCCCCACATACCTGTATTGACTTACCACATCTTCATTTTGATTGACAGCTGGCAGACTCACATCATGGAACACACACAGACAAAGTATAAGAAAAAGAAGAAATAAGATCCCATTGATTGCATGCTGTCATCTCTATGAATCCCACTGGGGCTCAGGAACATCAAAGGGGAAGTGATAGATTAAATACGAATGCTGCTCTGACTGCTAGCCAGATAACCTTCTCTATGGGATGGCAGCAGACACTGGGGCAGAGGAGAGGAAACATGAAAGTATAAACGTATGGGAACAAGACCAATATGCCATTTGTCCACCCAATAAAGTTCTCAACTTAAGAAAAGCTCATCCAAGCAGAAAAGAAGAGTCTGCCCACAGCTCAACACTAGAGCTTTCTACCATGCCTTCTCAGGCTCCGGTGACATTGTGGAAGAGGGAACTGACGGCTGACCTTCAGAGCCACAAGGCATGTTGGCATACTGTGTGCCACTGTGCTCTGGACATGAGCCAACCGTGCTCCGGTGCATTCATCACCCCACAGCGGCTACTGGTCCTCTCACAGGGCGCGCGCAGTCATCCGCACACTGACATTTTGACATGAGGAGAGACAACAAAATAGAAGGAGGACTCCTTTAAAGAGGAAGGCCTCCAGGGGATAGGAGGTTGAGAGAGGGTCAAAACAGGGTAATATCACTGGAATATCATCAAATCACACCATGTTTCTACATTAAAGTTTTCAACAAAAACAAAAACAAAAAATAACAATCATTCTGTGGTTTTCAGTAAGGCTTTGAATTTTAAAATTCCAAGAACTAACTCAATTTAGAGCAAGGTCAACTTTCCTGAGTTTAGTGTTTCACTTAGCATCTGTGAAATGACTCTTTCTTTGTTTCCTTCTTTCTTTCTCTCTCTCTCTTTCTTTATTTGGTTTTCCAAGGTAGTGTCTTGCTCTAGCCCATGCTGACCTGGAATTCAATATGTAGCCTCAGACTGGCCTAAACTCACAATGATCCTCCTACCTCTGCTTCCCTAGTGCTTGGGTTAAAGGCATGGGCCACCACACCAGCCTCATTGCTTATTTAAAGGTTATAAGGTAAATTTAAATTAAGCAAAACTTACTATTTTCTTTTTTTAATGATTTTAACATAATTTTAAACTATATTATTTACTTATTTACTTGAGAGAGAGAGAGAGAGGCAGAGAGAGGGCGAGAGAGAATAGGCACCCCAGGGCCTCTAGACGCATGCGCCCCTCTTGTATATCTGGCTTTGTGGGTCCTGGGGAATCCAGCCGAGGTCCTTTGGCTTTGCAGGCAACCACCTTAAACACTAAGCCATCTCTCCAGCCCCCAAAACTTGCTATTTTCAAAGGGAGGCTGACAAGCCCACAGAATTGTGCATTGATAAAACTAGCTGTGTGGTACAGAGTGTGAGGCACGGGCTCACCTCACCTCCACCACTAAGTCCACTAGAAAAGTATTTCAAGCAGAAATGCATGCTGTGCATGGAAAGAAGGGTTTATGAGAAGAGACACATCTATATCCTGTGCAATCTACTCTGATCTTTTCTATACCATTCTTTCTATATTTCCTTTACTAAAAGCATCTCGTCTTGACTTTCTAAGTGTTTCTTAACCCACCTCTGTGGAGGGAATTAGTCAGAGAAGACAAAGAAACCTTGCTTAAGGAAGTGGTGATGGATCTGAGGTTGAAGATGAGTAAGAGTGAACTAGGTGAAAGATCACAGAAAGGCTATCTAATCAGAGGGTACAGCAGTTGGGCATGGGGCGCACACCTTTCATCCCAGCACTTGAGAGGCAAAAGTAGGAGGATCGCTGTGAGTTCAAGGCCAGCCTGAGACTACCTAGTAAATTCCAGGTCATCCTGAGCCAGAGTGAGACACTTCCTCAAAAAAAAAAAAAAACAAACAAAAACACACAGAGGGGACAGCAATGCAGAGCCTAGCCACAGAGGAAGTTGGTGTGTGTGGAGGCTGGAAGGAAGGCGGGAGCAATGGCAGGAGTGAGAGAAGTGAGGCCCTGTCACACCACGAGGATGGGAAGACAAGGCAGCAGGGGCCTGGCAGGGCTTTTCAGGTCGTGTTATGGATTGTTGTCTTGGGGAACAATGGGGTGGCATTGAAGCTTTACTGCTTGCAGTGACTCTGTGGGATGATGGTGAAACACACACAGGCCAGGGCAGATGGAGGGAGAACACTCAGGAAGCTGCTGCCTGGAATCCAGGAAGGAAAACATGCTGAGCTTGCTCATAGGTCAGTGGACACAGAAATGCACACCTTTGCAACATTGGGAAAGTCTTCTGATTGCAGCTAGAGTAGGGAAGTATGAAGAAGGTTCTGCGTTCATATTTCTTCCACAACCACTTTCCTAAATGACCTCCTCCAATTCTTTGTATATGAATACTGGCCAGAAGAGGGTCAACCTCTGCTGGTACAATGCAAGCCCAGACCTCTGTACTGAATTGCACATTCCATATTTGTGCTTGGACAATCTCGTAGGAATTTTTATCATTAACATGACAAAAAAGTTCCCCATATGTTTCCATTTATCTTCTTCTCCTGAAGTTTCCTTGTCTCAGTGATGGCAACCTAAAGTGTATTCAGGTAATGTCAGAGTCATCTACACTATGTCATATGTTATGCCTCACTGCTAATTCACCAAGAATTAGGCAGTTCTATGTTTAAGACACTCCTTGACCCACAGCTTCTTGTCAGCTCCGTGGATCCCATTCTAGATCAAGGCATACTCATTTCACACTTGAACCTGCCTTCCAACAGGCTCTACACTGCTCTGTGTCTTCCTTTGTTTTTACATAGCACAGGGAAACTTAAAAAAAAAATATTATTTTACTTTCTACTCAAAAATCCTCAAAGTATCTTTGTACTTAACCTAGATGGAATCCAAAGTTCACACCGTACCCTACAAGGCACCAATCCTCCCAATCGGATACCTATTTCTTGTCAATACTGCTAAGCCCTACAGGTCTCTAGCTACACAAAATAAATTCTCATCTTGAGATCTTCATACCTGCCTGGGATACCTTTCCCAGAGCCCTGTGATTTGTCCGTCTTTTCTTAGAGATTGTCACTGAAAGATTCTTGTATTGGAGTCCTTCTAAGAGCTCTAAACACAAAAGACATATGGGTATGCTTGCACAAACATTCATCTATATCTGTTTCCCTTGTCACCTGTCACCTCATTCTTCAAATAGAATGTATACTCCTTGAATGAGAAGCTTTCTCAGGCTTTTGCTATACCCTTAGTGCCTTTAACATTGCTGGATAATTAGGAGAAGAAATGTTTGATGAATGAATCAAGCAGTTATATGTATATAAGGACAAGATGGTTAGATGTGCCTGGCAAAGAGGACGGGGTGAGTGGTGGGATCATGAAAAATGCACACACCGGCCTTACCACTGACCATAGTTGAAGCCCATCCCTCTTTTGCTCAGGGAAGGCTGTGCACATGCAAAAGAACCCTGGGAGAGGCAATGAGGAACACCAGGTAGTTGCTACCCATAGTGATCTGCTATCAGAAAGTCAGGTTTTGCATTTCAGGTCCTTCATCTTCCAGGTCACTTGTCCTGTCTAAGCTCTCTGTTCTTATCCAAGATGTCTTCCCTGGCTGTCTAGTGGCTAGGATTCACTCTCCCTCTATTCTTATTCAAACATGGGATAAAATAATTTTTGAGGATTAAATAAAGATAATTCATGAAAAGATTCAGTATGAAGTACTTTTCATTAGCTATTATCTTTGTTTATTATTATTTGATAGGTTATGGTTAACTCATAATGGAATGATGAAAGAAAGTCATAAGAGGATTAGACAATTGGGATGTCAGGATTAGTCTGACACAAATGTTTAGACAAGAAAGATCTTCTTCATCTCTTAAAGTGCTTATTTCAAGTGAAGAGTAAGTTGACCACTAACAATAACAATCTCTATAGCCTTCTTTATTCTATGAATAAATGTAAGGTATAATCAGACCAGCGGCAGATGGAAAGACAGTGGAAGAAAGTTAAAGGTCTGATTCAGCAGAGGACTTAATGTGTCACGTCATAGCACATCCTGTTTTCTTTTCAGATCATTGCCCAGTGTCATGTGTGCCTGCACCATGAGGACAGTCCAGGCCAACTTTACTCCACATCAGCACTGACTGCCAGAGGCAACCAACTCCTGCATTAGTCAGTACAGCCATCAGATAACCAAGGAAGCATACAACCACCCTGGCATCTGCAGACACAGTATTTCAATTGTAGCATTTTGTAGATAGTCTTATATCTGCATGCTCAATCACAATGTCTGGAGTGAAGAAATCAAACCTTCTGCTAGAATATACTTTTTTTAAAAAAAATTTTATTATTTATTTATTTGAGAACGACAGACACAGAGAGAAAGACAGATAGAGGGAGAGAGAGAGAATGGGCACACCAGGGCTTCCAGCCTCTGCAAACAAACTCCAGATGCGTGCGCCCCCTTGTGCATCTGGCTAAAGTGGGACCTGGGGAACCGAGCCTCGAACCGGGGTCCTTAGGCTTCACAGGCAAGTGCTTAACCACTAGGCCATCTCTCCAGCCCTAGAATATACTTTTAACATATTTGCTCCGCTACTTTTTCTCCCCATGACCATACAATACACCTATGCCTTTAATAAATTGGTAAATTTCCTAAATATTAGTTCACCTGTAGTCATACCAGTTAAGGTTTCTATGATTCATAAATATGCCTGAATAGATTTGATGACAATTAACAATTTCAGTATTTACCAAAATGTTAAATACTAAGATTTGTATTGAAAGAATCAACATGATTAAGGCAACCAAATTGACAAAACCTCCCACAGAAATGATGACCTCAGTCCCAGAAGTGCGTAATTGGAGATTAATATTGTTTTTATTGGAGAACTCTGATTTGGCACTTTTAATATCTCATAGTGCTAACTCAACAGGCAGCTCTGCCATCAAGTGCCAAGGGTTTTCCATAGGTCCCAGTTAATGTTGGACGAGTTGAGCATCAACAAACGAGTCCTTGCCAGACATCAAAGAAGAAAGGAGTTGTGTTTGTGCAGGACATAAACATTTTAATGTAAAATTGATGGTTGAAATCATATCAATTGTGGTACTCTGAGGGAAGGCATCTACTCTAACAGAGTGAAAAAAGTAGGTAGAACAAAACTCTTGTAGAGAGAGACCCCTTCTAAGCATGCCCATCCACAGAGAAAAATGCTAAATCCCAACTGTCTGTTATGGTAGGCAATTGTCATGCACACAACAGAACCATCAACAAACCAGCTCAGCAGCTGGATGAAGTCTGGCTCCACACTTACCACTGTGTGCATCAATGTCACCGGCGGGTCTTTCTGTACTGAAGAGGAAAAATGAGGCAAAAGTTTCTGGCAACTAGTGGAGGAGAACAAGTCTCTGGTGATGTTTAACCCAGCCATGAGGGTTTGCTGGAAAGCTGAGGCAGGGACAATGATGGAAGGGCAAGTTGGAAGGCAAGCATGAAACAGGTGACCTCTAGGAAATGCTGTCTGGTCTTCTGATAAGTTGGACATGATTGAGGTAACTTGGTTTCAGCGACATAAAACTAAGACACCTGAATATGGTCAAAGGGTGAAGGAGCATATATGTTTAAAAGACTTTTTCCTGCTTGCTTGCTTGCTTGCTTTCTTTCTTTCTTTCTTTCTTTCTTTCTTTCTTTCTTTCTTTCTTTCTTTCTATCTTTCTTTCTTTCTTTTGTTTTTTTTCAAGGTAGGGTGTCATTCTAGCCCACACTGACCTGGAATTCCCTATATAGTCTCAAGGTGGCCTTAAACTCACCTTGATCCTCTTCTGCTCCTAAGTGCTGGAATTAAAGTTGTGCACCACCATGCCCTGCTTAAAAGACATTTCTAGGTAAAGGAGATCAACACAGAAAATCAACTCCTACTAAATCAGATATCCAGAGACCCAGAGGCCCCCAACACCTCATCACTGAAGCAGACCAAAAATGAACCCAACATGGCTTAGGGAAATTTTGCAGAAAGGGGGGTGGAAAGAATGTCGGAGCCACATGTTGGGTCATGATATGCAGAGACATTCATCCTATCCATAACTGTGGGCTAACTCCAGAATGCATGACCCATATACCTCAACAAGGAGGGGCCAAGGGGAGGGGGTAGGACATGGATGAGCCTAACAATGGTACCAAATTGACTGTATTCCCTGAGTATAAACTTAATTAATAAAAAATGTAAGTTTACAAAAAAGACATTTCTAGGGAATAACAGATTTTGTTATGACATCTCAACATGCCAAATGCTCACCTGGCTTATATCCTGATAAAATGCCACTATGCTCAGTTTGTAAGCATATATTGAAGCTCACATGATATTTCAGAGATGAAGGAGATAAGGGTTCAAAATTTCCAAATCATAGACACACTATCCCTAGGTGGGACATTCATCCCATGACTGCCAAACTGAACAAAGGAAGTAGTTCTATGAACTTCGAGCATTCACAGGTCCATACTGATCTCTTCTCTATCTGCTGACTTTGATAACCTTGATATTACCATCTAAAGGTGACATGTCGAAGGCTAAGATACCTTTCTTATTACATGGAGCTCTTAGGTGAAAAGATAGCATTTGAAAAAGTGAAACCAGAAGCTACTGGGAGAATTTCGCAAAGTGGAAGAGATGGCAGATACCCAGGAAGTACACTATGCACCTGCATCTATGGCCACCAGTTGTTGTTTTTGTTTTTTAATCTTAACTCAGAGCAGGGCGTTTTCTCTAGTTTTTTTTCTTAGTTCCCCAGGCTGACTTTTCTGAGGTTGGGGAGTAGCTGACAGATGGGTCTTGGGCAGGTCTCAATGTCTGCAGATGTATTAATATCCCTCATTTATCAAAACCATGACTGACAATCCAGGTCTACACCTCTCCAAGGAGATGCTCCACACCCCAAGGAAATAAAGTTAGTATGGTAAGTGGAAAGATAAGAATACTGGTGAAAATAAGTGGAAAGACAAGAATACTGGTGAAAATCTGTTGACGAGGTCCTGCCTAGGATCTTACTTACTACTACAAACTGCTGAATGGATATTTGGTGTGGTGGTTTGCTTCAGGTGTCCCCCATACACTTAGGTGTTTTGAATGCTAGGTTCCCAGATGGTGGAGATTTGGGAATCAAAGCCTCCTGGAGGCAGTGTATTTTTGGGAGTGGGCTTATGGATGTTATAGCCAGTTTCCCCATGCCAATGTTTGGCACACGTTCCTGTTGCTATTGTCCACCTTATGTTGGCCAGGGGGTAATGTCCACCCTCTGCTCATGCCATTGTTTTTCCTTGCCATCATTGAGCTTGCCCTCAAGTCTGTAAGCCAAAATAAACCCTTTTTTCCCCAAGAGCTGCTCTTGGTTGGTTGATTTCTACCAGCAGTGCAAATCTGACTGCAACAGTAAAGTGGTACTAAGGAGTGGGCTTGCTGCTAGACATCTGACTGTGTGAGTTTGGCCTTTTGGAGCTGATTTTCAAGAGGAATGTGGAAGGATTTGAAACCATTTCCTAAGAGATGCTTTGCAGTGCTGTAAGTACAGCTTGATGGACTATTCTGGTCAGAGTTGAAAGACCTGAATGCAGTAAGAACTATGAACTGTGAGGTTTGGCTTATGAGGGTGAGAAAGAGCTTTGCCTAGACTGGGCTAGTAGTTTGTGTGAGAGGCTTGCTGTTATGCCCGTGTCCTGAGAAGTTATGCCTGTGTCCTGAGAAGCTGTGCAGGGTTGCATTGTGTAGAAATGGACTGGTGTGAGCAGAGGAATATGGCACAGAAATCTGTGGGCCTGAACTGCTGTCCATTCACCTGCAATTGTATGAGAGATTACAACCTTTGAGATAAGGCCAGCTGACCTGCATTGGGACAAGAGAAAGAATGCAGTTTTTGAAGGGGCTTGAATACTCAAGGAACATTCTGTTCTTCAAAGTCTGCTATATTTGCCCCTGGATTAACAAATTGGCACCCTACCTGGTATTATGGAGTATATGAAATGCAGGAAGAGATGGTCATTGAATTTGCAACACAGTCTTGTGTTTTGCAAATGGCTTCAGTGTGTAGCAGATTTGCCAGATGCCTTCATGGAGACCCAATGCAGTCATGAAGATAAACTGAGTGTGGCAGTGGAGACCCAGTGGAGATGGTAGGACCACAAGATGGCTGCTAACAACAGCTACCAGACACATGAAGTTTTCCAGAACTGTGAGTAGCCTAGCTGGAGGGGTGGAATTGGAACTCCAGAGACTTGTTGCTGGTTAGAATTATAAGATTTGTAGACTTGTCCCTAACTAGAGTTATTGGTCAGAGTTTGATGTTTGCCCTGGTTGTTTTAAATCTTGCATTGGTTTAATATTTCTTTGCTATGTCCAATGCCATCTTTTGCAGTGTGAATGTTTATTCTGTGCCATTATGGGTTTGGGGTTTTTTTTTTGGCATTATGGTTCAGTGAAAAGATCTTGGATTATGGGGATGTTTGAACATCATTAGGATTGATGAAAACTATGGAGACTTTTAAAGTTGGACTAAATGCATTGCATTTTACATCATGTATAGTTGTCAGCTTATGGGGGGGTCAGGGGCAGAATGTGGTGGTTTGATTCAGGTGTTCCCCATAAACTTAGGTGTTCTGAATGCTAGGTTCCCAGCTGACAGAGATTTGGGAATTGATGCCTCCTGGAAGCAGTGTATTGTTGGGGGCGGGCTTGTGGGTATATTATAGCTAGTTTTTCCATGCCAGTGTTTGGCACACTCTCCTGTTGCTATTGTCTACCTTATGTTGGCCAGGGGGTGATGTCCCCCCTCTGCTCATGCCATCATTTTTCCTGCCATTATGGAGCTTCTCCTTGAGCCTGTAAACCAAAATAAATCTCTTTTTCCCACAAGCTGCTCTTGGTTGGGTGATTTCTGCCAGCGATGTGAACCTGACTGCAACATTTGGATATGAAAAGGAGGGAAGGGGGAATGCAAAGGAATGGAAAAGAAGTTATGCATGCATTAAACCCTTAAATATTCCAAAAGATTTTGTAGATTGATGCTGAGGAGGGTGCTTCTGAGGCAGCAGAGAGAAGTGGAGCAGGCTCAGCAGATTAGACTCACCAAGAACCCGTGAAAGCAGATGCTGCTGCTAAATGCCTCTGCGAAGAGCTAGGTGATAGTGAGTGGCCACCCCAGCCCTCTCATCTCTCTCTGGTAGTATATTAGCCAACTTCTCATTGCTGGAACAAGATACCTGACAAAAGTCACTTTCAGGAAGTTATAGTTCCAAGTTACAGTCCGTTATAGCGAGAAAAGCCCAGGCAGGACTTGAGGCAGCTGGTCACACTGAGTCCACAGTGAGGAAGCAGGGAGCGAGGACTGCTTGTGCTCAGCCAGCTCTGTCCTTTTTATACAGTCCAGATCCCCAGCCTAGGAAGTAGTGCCTCCCGCTGTTCAGGCGGGTCTTCTCACCCCAGTGAACTAATCAAGATGATCCTCACAGGTGATGCTGGGACCTGTCACCAATCAATATAAACCATGACAAGAAGTGACTAGAATTTGAGAAAATCTAGAGAGGAAAATGGTAGTGCTGGCTTCAAATGGGGTGAAATGGTAAAGACCACCAAGGCAGCTCTGAAGCCCCAGCCCACACGTTGGCTATAGGGACCGATGTGGTCAGATAGCACGGTGAACTCATCATGCTCCTGATGAGGTTGGGTAGCCCGGGGAAGTCGTGCTCCTCCTGTTAAAGGCTTTGAGGGTTGTGGTTTGCTAAAGTGCCTTCTCTAGCTAGACTCCACATAACCTCAACCCATAAAAGAACCCAAATTCAGTGGTTTACTGGGTATCTGCCACCAACAAGAATCAACAAGAAGCAACTTGGTTACCCACCAGACGAACCACAGGTTGGAGCCCCAAAAATGTTCAAGAGTTACACAGAGAGAGAGAGAGAGAGAGAGAGAGAGAGAGAGAGAGAGAGAGAGAACCTCAGGAGCACCAATCTGCCAAGCCTTGGACTCTCACTGACAATCAGGCTCAGAAACACAAGATTTCCCTCCAATTCATGAGACTATATTGGAGAACTGAAGAGCAAGGGAAGGACAATTTTAAAGACTGTTCTGATTTTGTCTTATTTCTTCTTATAATAATGTCATGACAGATCTGAGCCTTGTAGCTCAGACAGCTGGTGATCAGTGTCTGAATAAATTCAGCAAATCATTACATAGCAGAAGTTGGCCTTGATGGGCCAGAGCCTTCCTAACCTGGTGGGTGCTACAGAGAAGAGGAAATGCTTTGATGAAACCAAAATTGTCACATTAAAGAAGAGCTGGACATGAATGTTGTATCAGCATTCAGCTAACAATTCAATAGCAATAACACCAATGACTATTCTATCTTCCCTGTGATCCTGGTGCCTTAGCCCCAAGAGTATGCAAGTGAGAGTCAGCCATCTGACCTATTAGAAGCTAAGGGGAGGAGATAATTAAAGTCTCCAATAATCTCTTTTCCTCTTGAGCATTTTTTAGAGAAACCTCATAACTTGATTGCCAATACCTTTTAATTGAGGGAAGATTCAGGACAAATTTAATCACAGAAGATATGGAGGCAGAATTTATAGTCATAATTACTCCTCACACAAAATAAAAGCTGTTTACTTACAAGGCAAGATACAAAAATGTTAAATGACTCATGGTAGTGTTGGAATAAATTTTGTAGCATTGCATTGTCATAGATGACAGACCCAAACACATCTGTTACACAACCATTTGCTAACACTTTGCTAGAGTTATTCCAGGAACCCATAATTCAAATACCTCACCCATTAGAGAAGAATTCTGGAGAAGGCACGCAAGTGCTTATTTATTTAGATACTTTCCAAAGTCCATGTAACGGCTTGGCAGATGCTCGACCAGGAGGACAAATTTATGTCTTGATGCAAAACTACTCTTTTATAATTATAATTAA
Source organism: Jaculus jaculus (assembly GCF_020740685.1). Taxonomy (NCBI): domain Eukaryota; kingdom Metazoa; phylum Chordata; class Mammalia; order Rodentia; family Dipodidae; genus Jaculus; species Jaculus jaculus. Next base: position 2,521,618 of record NC_059112.1, on the reverse strand, counting down.
AATCTTATTAGGTACCAACAGATGGTGAGAAATAGAAAAAAAAATACAAGATGTATCAGAAGCTCCACGAGACTCCAACTTTTCATGAAGACAGTAGTCTGGGGCGAGACCACCCTGTGGAGCAGGGCGCCTCCATCATTGTCTAACAGCAGTCACAGCAGAGCCCTTGGTTCAGTAGTGGCCTGGCTGCAGCATGTCTGGTGAAAGAATACACCAATCCATGTTGCAAGTGTGCCCATGATGTAGGCCGAAGCCACGCGATCCATGCAGAAGCCGGGTGCTATCTGCAGTACCCTGATTCTGTTACACGTGTGTCCATGGCACAGCCCTGGGTGACATGATCTATGCCTAAATCCTGCTTCTTCCAGGGTGGGAGAAGTTAGACATTGTCATTTATGTACTTTCTGAGAGTGACTCGTCCTCCCTAGAAATTCTGTGAATCTCCCAGGACCATCCCAATTTATTTCTTTTTCTGCTTCTATGCTAACTGCTGTTCACCACTAATGGTATTGTTACCACTAGCAGGATCTTAGTTACACAGACCCTGCATGAAGTCTCTCATGAATATCTCTCATGAGATAGCAGTTCTGTGGGCTTATATGCAAAGTATGGAACAGACTTTATCCCAGGAAGCATCGCAGGAAGCAACCAGGTGAGTTGGGAAGTGATCCTTGAAATCCCACTAATGATCGGTGTGAAGACACTGTGGGTGATACAAAGATGCAGAATGCAGAGGAGAAAATGGGTCTGGGGGGTCACAATCTTCTTCCCTGAACTTTTTTTCTTACATGTATACAACAAACTATGTCACTTATTTTGCAGATTACATAAGATTCATAGAAAATGGACTTAAAATACCAATCTAGATCCTAGAGAGAATAAAAAGTATTGAGTGAAGAACAAAGAAGGAAAGGTTTTGAAAACAGGAATTAAGATTCTGAGACTAAGAAGACTTGATGTCAGAGTCCTCAATGCACCGTTCCGTGTAAGCTACCCCAGGTGTCTCAAGAGGTGGGTTCCATGGGCACCTCTCTATGCAATGTCTCTCAAGTATACAGTCCCGGAATAAATTCCTGTTCTGTGTCCAGACTCTATAGATAACTTCCTCCATGACTTCTCCACTCAACCATCTCACAGGTATTTCACATTTCATATGTCTAAGAATTCTTAATTCCCCTCGTGTAAGCATAGCCCTTCTCAATCTTTCACATCTCAGTAAATATCAACACCACACATCCGTTACGTGTCAACTCCATTGCCTGCATCATATTCTTCTGCATGTTTTGAAGGATGTATCCACATGATATATAATCTCCCATCATGTCTATAGTTATCTATATGTCTGTATCAACCTAGACCAATATATCATACTTTTTCAGCTAGTTTCGGGGTTGGTGAATTTTTCTATTTCAGTGTAAAAATTTGCCTGCAAACTTAGTGGCTTAAAAGAAGGGCGGGAGACACGGCCCAGCAGTTGGCGCACTTGCCTGCAGAGGATAACGTCTCCAGCACCCACGTAAAGCCAGGTGCACACAGCTGTGCGAGCATCTGGAGTTTCCTTGTAGTGGCTGGAGGCCCTACTGTGTCCTTGCTCTCTGCCCGCCCTCTGTGTCCCTCTCTGTCTGTCTCTCTCTGCTTGCAGATAAACAACTAATTTTTAAAAAAAACTGCAAAGTTACCCTGTCTGGTCCTCTCTAAAAATAGTTTTACAGGGGAAAAAGCTAGTACCAGCATTTTAATTTTTTTTTATTTTTTTTTTTTTTTTTGAGAGTGACAGACACAGAGAGAAAGACAGATAGAGGGAGAGAGAAAGAACGGGCACGCCAGGGCTTCCAGCCTCTGCAAACGAACTCCAGACGCGTGCGCCCCCTTGTGCATCTGGCTAACGTGGGACCTGGAGAACCGAGCCTCGAACCGGGGTCCTTAGGCTTCACAGGCAAGCGCTTAACCACTAAGCCATCTCTCCAGCCCGCATTTTCATTTTTAAAAGTGATAGGTTGGTTAAGATTAGAGAGAAATTTTGTCATAGAAATGACTAGAATCTGACAATGAAAGTATTCATGGCTGAAAAACCTTTCTTACAGCATAGAACTTCATTGAAGCATGATTTCATTTTCAAATAGAAACTTTTCCAACTTTCCTTGATTTATAATTTGTAACAGAGAGCTCTTTTGTACATGACCACAGTATGACTGATGGCAGCTTGTGGTCTATTTCTCACACGTTAGCCATTACCGCATTTCTCTTTTCTATGACATAACCCCTCGTCATAGCATTCATCAGTTTGCTCTCAAATTTAAATTACGTAAAAAATAACAACTATCCCTAAGGAACATTCTGTTCCAAAGCAAGTGACTTAGCAGTCTGACTTACTAACACTCAATTTTTTGGAAAAAATGACTCAAATTGACACATTTTATTAAAGCCTATTTTGTCCATTTACTCTTTAGAGGAAGCCATGCTTTAAAATCCCAGGTGGTTTGTAAGGGAATCTTAGTTCAGTATTAGCCAGAATTTCTAGGATTATGACTTGGGGCTTGGCATTACAACACATTTTATGACTGTGGGAGCAATTCCCTAATTCCTAGTTCTTATAAAAATAATGTTTTAAATATGCAAGAAAGTAGTAATTTGCTAAGAATTCATAACACGATTTAACAAAAGGTTTGTGGTAATGAATCATTCAAAAAGCACGTTTTATTCTTCTACATTCATTGCCTGGGATATTGGTCTAGTGTTAGGGCTCTGTCATGTTTTCAGGCAGTGATAAGGGGAGGGGAGAGGTGATTCTAGGAAGTACATAAATCACGTCATAAAAACACACTCAACTTTTCCTGTTAGAGCAGCAATAATGAGGCTGTACCCCATGTTAAATGTTAAATATATGCTGCTGCTATGCAGAGGCGATTATTCTGCCAAAGAAAAGAAAAAAAAAACACGAGAAATTAGAGGAAAGAAAAGTTATGAAGGTAATTACAATATAGCCAATTGCAATTATGGTGGAAAGTGTCTAAAGTCCAACTTCCTTTTTAAGTATCTTTGCATTATCAATCATATCCCTTCTCAAAATAATTTAAAATAGCTACCATTAATGAGTTTTTTTTCTCTTGGGCTGGAAGTATAGGTCAGTACTTGTCTAACATGTGAGAGACCCCGGATTCAATACCCAGCACTGAAAAAAAGAGATATTCTGTCTCCTATTTGCAGTGTTTTTTGCTTGGTCCAGATCAAATTTTGGAGGAACACAATAAATGTTTCCTATTTCTGAGAAGCCCAGGGGTTTTGGAAACATTTAAAGCATTAATCTTCATTTTTATTTTACTATGTATCATCTGTTATTGTCAACCAAAAACAATTAGGTTTGCATAGTTGCATAAAAGATAATTGGTAACTCCATCTACCCAGAAATTGACAAGCATCTGCTCAAATACAGCTTCTCAAATGTAGCTGAGTGTGGGTTCAGCTCATTGATTCTTTCTCTCTGAAATGAGCAGTAGGAAAAAAAAAAATTGATGATGCCCCAAAAGAAACAACGTTTCATAGTAAAGGTGGAGGAGCTTGGAGGCAAGCTTGCTCCCTAGTAATGCTGTCTGGTCACTGGGTGGCCAAGCCAAACATGGAGGAGGCGGGTTTACGGACTTTGCAAAGTTAACCCAAGACTTTTTTCCTTTTCTTTTGCATACAAGGAAGTAACTATTCTACTACCCTCTTACATTCTCCCTTTTATTGACATGCCAATGTGCTTAATGACCAAAATCATTTCTTAAACATAAAATAGAGTGGCAGATATAGAGGTAAACATACATTTTAAAAATATTTGAAAAAGCCTATGCCCTATCTTTACTCACACAATTAAAGTCTTGTCTGGTTTATAAAAAGAGATCAACTTAGAATAATATTGCACACTTTAACACTAAGACAAGACAGCAAGGCAGAACGTCCCCCACCCCTCGTCATGTATCTCCAGCACTCCAGTGCACAGAAATCATGTAAGCTGATCAATATTTTGGTAATATATTTTTTCTTTTTACTACCAAATATATTTCTGGGGTTTGGCCATTCTTTCAAATACTTCAGATTTCAAAGAATGAAAATATCATTTGAGTTTTCTGTAGGAATAACCAAAAAACAATTTCTAACATGGGACAAAGCCAAATTAAAATGGTGGAGTTGTAAAACTAGGGGGTAAGGACAAGTCACTGTCCACTTTTCCTCCTCCATGGAAACAACAACCTTGATTTCAGAGCGTATACAGTGGACCTGAGAGAGGCAAAAGCACGGTGAAAGTTGGACCATGGGCCCTGCCCGTGAGGTAGCCATGTTCAACAGTGAGACACAGTTCGAATGGCTTTGTTAGAAAATGTCTCCTCAGAGAACAAAGGCTGACCTGGAATTCACTCTGTAGTCTCAGGGTGGCCTTGAACTCCCAGCAATCCTCCTACCTTGAGCACTGGGATTAAAGGCATGTGCCACCATGCCTGGCCTTAATTTGTTTTAAAGAAAGTGAGGGTCAGTTTTAAGTTAGGTTAACCTAAAGTCTTTTTGACCTTTTGTAGTATTATGGCCCCCAAAGGCAGACACAGAGACTGAGGATTTCAATAACATAAGTGGGGGACTGGGGGGCGCAGACATAGTTCCACTGGTCAAGTGCTTGCCTCACAGGCATAAGGACTTGAGTTCAATTCCAGTAACTGTGTAAAACACTGTGTGCTGGCATGCGGCTATAATCCCACTGCTGGGAAGGCATGGCTAGGAGGTCCCCTGAGGCTCATTGGCCAGGCAGCCAAACCTAATCAGTGAGTTACAGGTTAAAGAGAGACCTTGTTTCAAAAAAATGGTGGTTGACGTTCCAGACAAATGACACCAGAGATTGTCTTACGGCCTCCACATGCAGGCACACACATGCACATATGTGTGCACATCACACATTCACACACACACACACACACACACACACACACACACACACACACACGCCCTCACATTCTAAAGTGTAGTTTAAAGTATGACTATTGGGCAATGCAATAAAGTGGCTACCCAGATTGTGGGAGCTCTGGGAAGTGTACCAATAACTATGAAGAAAGTGGTCTGGAGCCCGCAAAGCACCACAAAGCTCTGCTTGCATATTCTCTAATTCTCAACTTCCAGTACTGCATTTTCTACTGTTTAATTCTTTCTCTGGCCTTTATTTCTAGAGCTGATTAAGCAGGAAAAAAATTCTTATATTTGTCTCAAAGAATCATTGAGATGTTCACAAAGTAATGAGCCTAGAAACACTTTGACAAGCCATTTCAAATATGTCCATTTGTGTTAAATAACTATGGTGTTGTGAGTGAAATTAGATTGCTTGTGCTATATTGTTCAGCTTATACAGATGACTGTCAGTTTCTGGATCATTTTATTGTAGTTGTGAATAAATAACACGAGGGTTTTTTTTTTTTTTCTCTATCACCTGGTTAATAGAACTGGCTTCTCTTTAAGTTGGCATTATTGAAGCAATCACTTTCACAGCACTATTATCTCCACTGATTGCTAATGTCATAATTCTCAAACTCAAGGGATATTTGGACTGTCCACATTTCTACTTGTCCCAGATGCCTAGACAGGAGCCAAGCATGGCAGCGGGCCAGGGCAGTTTCAGTGGGAAGCCAGGTTCGGTTTGCACATGGCTTCTTGGCTTGTGTGGGCAGCCCCATCGTTGACTTGCAGAGGGGATTTTCTTTCCTCATTTGCCAGCTTAGACAAATTTTGTCTCTTTCTGTTCTGTAAGCAATTCACAGTGAGTGGATTCAGGGTGCACACCTACGACAGTGGAGAATCTGCCGTGCCATTCTTTGGTCATCATTCAGACTTCTCACTTGGTGCCACAACTAATTCTTATGCTCACTTATATTTAAAATAGCAAATCTGGGCGTGGTGGTGCACGCCTTTAATCTCAGCACTCCGGAGGCAGAGGTAGGAGGATCACCATGAGTTTGAGGCCACTCTGAGAATACAGAGTGTATTGCAGGTCAGACTGGGCTAGAGTGAGACCCTACCTTGAAAAACAAAGAAACAAACAAAAAAGCTTGTTTGGGGGCTAGAGAGATGGTTTAGTGGTTAAGGCATTTGCCTGTGAAACCTAAGGACTGATTCCCCAGGATCCACGTAAACCAGATGCACAAGGGGGCACATGCATCTGGAGTTGTTTGCAGTGGCTGGAGGCCTCTCCTCTCCCCTCTCAAATAAATAAATAAAATATATAAAAGATAAAATAGCTTGTTTTGAACTAACCTAGTTGTGCATGAGTACGTAAATGCACACCACACACACCCACAATCAAACATGTTATTAACTTTTATTTGTCACGCAATCTTATGGTATAGTTTCTTCTCTGTGGTTAAGTTGAATTCAATTGCTCAATATCTTTAGTCATAATTTAAAATTTTGAAGTGAAACTTATTTTTTGTCTCTAGATGCACTAATCTCGGGAAGATCCGTTTAATCAGTGTTTTGGCTGTTTTCTCCGGACTGCCCCTCCCAGGTAGGACCATGGCTCGCTGCCTCAGGTCCGAGGCTGACGGAGCCAGGAAGCTGCGTGGGATACAGAACTCCTCATGTCCTGCTCACACAGCCGTCACCGAACCTCCCAGCCTTCCTCAGCTGGATTTGAAATTTCTGTCCAGAATAAGTTCACAAGGTCTAAGACACCTTCTTCTTGCTCAGCAGTGCAAGTGATGTTAGTTCAAGAAAGATGGGTGGAGGGGTTTGTGAAATGTCCCAGGGCTACAAGGAAGAGAGTTTCAGCCCATGAATAGTTTCTTCTTACCGTCATGTTTACTGATAACTTCTGTTGGCCTCATAGGAGCCCAAGAGTGCTGGGACCTGTCCAGAGGAGGACCAGTTCCTTGCCCGTGAAAGAAAGCCCATCCCCCCTCCGCATCTTGTAAGACAGGCACAGCTCCTATGCATGCGACCTGGCCATTAAACCTTCAGTCCTGGAGGCCAGCCTGCCCTTCATCTTCAGGGAGAGGCTACAGGCTCCAAACCAGGTATTGAAAATAACCTGTCACCACTGATTAAGGCTGAGGAGGGTTCCAGAAGCCTGGAGGGGGAGGGCATACTCCCTGATCCTATGAAGTTGATCTGTGGAAGTCAGAATGGGTGCTGTCTCGCTCTCAAGTGGATGTGAAACGACAGCAGCCTTAGATAAACGTCCCATGGTCTGGGGCCTCAGCCCATTAGTTTCCTTCAGCTTCTCCAAGTCGTGTCCAATTCACACTTGCGGAGTAGGGACCGCGGGGCGCACAGCAGGGCCGCCCGCACCGCTCCGCTCACTCACGTGAAGACCCCAACCTCTCCTAATTCACAACGGTGTCATCGTCCAGAGCAATCTGCTCCGTGACCTCTGATAGCGTGAACGTTTGTAGTCACCTAGAAACGCATTTACTTGCTGAACTGTAAAAACAGATTTCCAGTAAGCCCGTCTTGATTTCGCAGGCCCTCCCTGTGGCTGATTCCAGGTGGAAATAAAGACTTTCATCCTGTTTCCCTGACTTCCAGAGCTGGCAACCTCCCAGGCACCCATTAAGCCCTGCGAGCACCCTTACCATGACCTGTCTGCAAGGAGTTGAGGAAGCTGTGCTTGCACAGTCGTTTTAATCGAGGATTACATTCCCTGAACAATCACAGGGCCAGTAGTAAGAACCCCAGCTCAAAACCCACACAAGCGTTCCTCTCCGCTCTGGTCGGGGGGCACGTGCAGAGGGCTCTCTCGCCTCGCTGGGCAGGGCTGGCCTTCGCTAGGACGAGGTGCCCACAGGACCCCAGAACCGACCGCTCCTCTCCCAACAGCCGTCTCCTTCACCACGCAGGGGCGGGGCTACAATAAAATCTGGCTCAGGGCCTCCCCGCAGCCACCCTTCTCCCCACTTCTCACTGTCCAGCCCTCCCCCACCCCGCACCCTGACACACCCCCCCACACACTGCTCCAACCCCAAGTCCAGGGAATTTCCCCAGCATCCCCAAGCTTGAGCTTCCTGCCCAGTGGAAGAGGCGCATGCAGATAAAAGGCATGCAGCAGGCTGGACGCAGCCACAGTGCGCCTGAGCCCCAGCCTCCCAGCTCCCTCCAGCCTCTCCAGCCCGAGCCACCATGCCCCGCGTCGTGCGCGCCCCGAGCCTCGCGCCCTGCCGCCCCGGGCGCATCCCCGGCCCCCGGCGCTCGCTGCTGCCGCTCGCGCTGATCTGGCTGCTGGCGGCGCCGCTGGATGGTGAGCGCGCGTCCGGGTGCGGCGCTCGCGTCCTACGCGCCGCGGCCCTGCGCCCCAGGCTCTCTGCGCCCCAGGCTCTCTGCGCCCCGCAATAACCTTGTCTCTTCTCTTCCCCAGCCGCTCCGGTCGGGTCCTCCAGGCAAGAGCTGCGCTGCATTTGCTTGACCATCACTCCGGGAATCCATCCCAAAATGACCAGGACCCTGGAGGTGGTCGCCCCGGGCCCGCAGTGTCCCGATGTACAAGTGATGTAAGTAGTCCTCTCTGCGGGGAGAAGAAAGCCACCCTCCCCCTACTGGGTCTTGAGGGGGGCTCACGGTGCACTCTCTTTTCCTCTCTGCAGAGCCGTACTGAAGAACGAGAAGGAAGTCTGTCTGGACCCCGCAGCTCCTTTGATCAAGAAAATCGTGCAGAAGATGTTGGACAGGTATTTGCCACGTTAGTTTTGAAGTTTTCTCCCCACACGATTGCAGATTTGGGGACCAGAGTCCGGACCATGCTTAGAATTAGAAAAAGGATTAAGAAGGGAAAGTTGTTCTGGAAAAATCTTTCTTACAGTTTTTACATGTGTGAGCAAACCGAGGGCGCATTACTGAAATGTGCGTGTGCTTTAGACTGAGGTGTGGAACTTTGACTAAAACGGTTATCACTGTTTTCTCTACAGTGGAAAAAAAGAAAACTGATTAAGAGAAATTAACATGCATTGGAAAAGGCCTTCGTTTCCAAGGACGATTCAGGACCCAGTGACGACAAGAAGGAATGGCTCGTTTTCATTCCACAGTAATGCTCTTGGTGGACCCCCACTTTGAACAGGATGGGGAGATCTTTGTGCCTAAAGCCTTCTGCTCAGAACTGAGCACACTGTTAATGCTCTCTGCTGTCATTTTATTTGATATGTTGATGAGACCTTTGGCAACTGACTAAATTTTAAGTCAAACATAATTGGTTGTTAATCTTTAAAGATGGTATAAATGTATGCGTATATTCACATATACATATATATTCTAGGAATGCTATATATTTTATATACATATTTACATACATACACACTGGATTCAACAGATTAGTAAGGTTCTGTTAGAATCTGCTGAGGGAGGGATAGTTTATCTTCATTCTTTTCATGAAATAGGAAATATTTTGTCTTTTTTTTTTTGGATAATCTGTTAGAAAACTTTCTTACTCCTGACCCTGGCATGGTACATGATTTATATTGTATTATGAAGCCAGTCTGTCATACAGAAACTTGTGTAGAATGTATTTCCTTATTTAGAATTTACAAATGTGTAAGTTCTGGAAGGACTAATTTATTCTCTTCCTATAATTTTAGACATTTGATGTCTTCTTTGTATGGCATAATGTCATGACTTACTCATTAAACTTGGTTTATATGCTATTTATTAACTATTCTATTAGTAGATCTACTATTTAGGTCTTAAGTGTGTGATTTAAATACATTAGGAACATAAGAAATAGGTAGATTGCTGACTCCTAATTTCCACAGAAACATTTAAAAAATTTTTTGCATTTTTTTGAGAGAGAGAGAGAGAGAGAGAGAGAGAGAAAGAAAGAAAGAAAGAAAGAAAGGAAGGAAGGAAGGAAGGAAGGAAGGAAGGAAGGAAGGAAGGAAGGAAGGAAGGAAGGGAGGGAGAATTGGCTGAGGGCCTCCAGCCAGTGCAATCAAACTCCAGAAGTGTGTGCCATCTTGTGCACATGTGTGACCCTGTGTGCATGTGTTACCTTGTGCATCTGGCTTATGTGGGATCTGAAGAGTCTAACATCAGTCTTTAGCCTTCACAGGCAAGCGCCTTAACTGCTAAGCCATCTCTTCAGCCCAAGATTAATTTTTATATTATATTTTTATTTATATTTGAGAAAAAGAGGCAGAAAGAGAGAGAGAGAGAGTGAGACAGAGGCAGATAGAGAGAATAGGTGCACCAAGGCCTTCAGCCAATGCAAATGAACTCCAGATGCATGCGCCACCTTGTTCATCTGGCTTTATGTGGGTCCTGGGGAATCAAACCTGGGTCCTTTGACTTTGCAGGCTAGCGCCTTAACCACTAAGCAAGCCCTTCAGCCCCTAAGACTCTGAAAGTTTGGAAAACCTATTAAACATATTTGAATATGAATTTATCACTTAAGTAGTATTGCTAAGATGTTTGGATGCCTATAGTGTATCTTTAAAGAGTCTGCTCATTTTGTTATAAGGAAATATATAAAGCTACTTGATTCATTATTTTAAAATTATACTTTTAAAATGTGTCTCATTTGTTTATATTACTTATTTTGGGGGTTGTTTTGAGAAAAAAGTAAAAGATTTCTAAATTTCACTCACATTGTTTCTGTTTTTTTTATGCTGTGACTTATTTATCTTTAATTCTACATTATTATCAAGATGGACTCCATACCTCCCTGGCTTGACTCCATCCCTTATTTTTTCCCATCCTCTTGCATAAATCCAACCTTTCTCTAAGCACACTCCCATTCTTACTTCTTCAGGGCATCGGTAGCCCCTGGGGTCCTCTGAAAATATGAATATGAGGAACCCTCCCAATTTCCAGCCTTTATCAGCTGCCTGCACTGCTTGGCTCTCAGATGTGTTCCGAAGGCCCACCTGTTAACAGCGGGGTCCGCAGTGCAGGGCTGCTGGTGGTGGTTCAGCTGTTCAGAAGTGGGGCCTACTGGGAGGGTTTCCTTCACCAGGGATTAAAGGGGATTTTGAACAGCCCTTCATCTTCACTTTTCCTTCATTCCTTCTTTCCCCTCCTCCATCATGTACTCCTGTAAAATGTATTATAAAACCATAAGCCCGAAGCAACAGAACCTGAAACCTCAAATCTTTGACTTGTGAGCCAAAATAAACCTTCCCTCTTTCTGAGCTGACCACCTGAAGTGTTTGGTCCAGTGACACCAAGCTGATTAACTGCTTCCTCATTCTAGACATGAACCAAAAGATCCTGAAGCACAAAAGGGGAGGTTCTGTCTCAGCTTCCCCCCAATTTCTTCTTCTTTTGTTTTGTTTTTATTTTTTGAGGTAGGGTTTCACTCTAGCCCAGGCTGAACTGGAATTCACTATTCATGATGATCCTCCCATTCCTGCCTCCTGAGTGCTGGGATTAAAGGTGTGCACCTCCATGCCCAGCCTGCTGATTGCTTCTTGAGCTCCACATCTCCCTCCCATTCAGTCCAGTCAGGTGTTTGATTCTGTAGTCAAGCAAGCTCTCTTCTTTTTGACTATGGCTCTACTTGAAAGAACCTTTCCCCTTATGCCTACAGAAGATTTACCCATCCTTCAGAATTCTGTGCAAGAACATCTCCTTTGCAATGTGTCCCTTGCTATTGCCAGGACACCTGTGCTTTCATGTTGGTGCTCCCATGGCTCCCGCTAGATGTCAGATGTGCGAATTTTAACAACCACCACACTACTTATTTGCTTATCTGTTTCTTTCCATAGTCTACAAAGAGCTGCCCGCCCTAGAGTATCAAGCATATTCTATTTAGATCTGTCTCCCCAATGTGTGGCACAGACTAAGTGAGTTGGCAAGGTATCCTGACACCACCTGTCGGATGCTGTCCTTAAATCAACAACCTGGCTCATGGCCTCTTTTCTTCCTGTCTGTAGATAATCCAGTGAGGGGTTTGATGTATGCAATCCCCCAACCTGTATCATCTCCCAGTACTCTCCTCTGATTGACTTCCACCTTTACTCTCTGTTCCTCAAAGCAGCCTCTTACACCTCCCACTATCAGATTAGGGCTCTTTTCTATTGTCTCAAAGCACTTTTCATGTTTGCTTTGTAACATTTCCTCACTAAGAACTATACAGTTTATGGAATCTACACACAGCTTCACTCCAACTTCACGAGGACAGAGACAATGTCTGTCATGTTCATCTCAGTCCTAGGGCTCTACCCAGCATATGGTAAGTATTTAAATAGATGAGTGGTCTAGGCTGAATACTTCCCACTGTCTATCTAGGATTGAGATATAAAATACTGCATTTCTAAGAAAAGCAAATTAAATAAATATAAAAACAAGTAAATGGAAAGGAATGGTATGAATCTAACTCCTATATAAACACACTTATGCTACAATTAGATTAGTATATTACCTGTGTTATAGTGGCATATATTTGTATACATTAGCATATGCTATTATACTTTTAGTAAATGTACATTTAACCTAGGTTTTCTTTATCATTAGATTTTTGTTGCTACAGATAAACTATTAATTTAGTTAATGTAGTTTCAATCATCATATTCTGATGTATCTGTAAAAATGAAAAAGGGAAAGGAAGACAGGCAAAGGGGAGGAAAAAATGTGGAAATGCTTACAGTGATTTCAAGGCTATGAGTTTACTGACAAGTTTTCTTCATATTTTCTTTCTTTCTTTATTTGAAGGCCAAATGATACAGAGAGAGTGAGAGAGAGGAGGAGAGAGAGACAGAGAAAGAGAGAGAGAAAGACGGAGGGAGAGAGAGAGAAAATATATGACAGGGATTCTAGCCACTGAAACAAACTCCAGATACATGCACTACTTTGTACATCTGGCTTTGTGTGGGTACTGGGGCATTGAACCCAGATTGTTAGGCTTTGCATGCAAGTGCTTTAATCACTGAGACATCTCTCCAGCCCTGCTGACAAGTTTTCAGCAATATAAATATGTACAAAATTATTCTGTACTTTTAAAATCATTAAATTTAGAAGGTATCTCTTTGCCCTCTCAAACAATCCTTTTTTAACCCTATAAATTATAGCAAAGATAAAAAAAATCCTCCATAACTGCTTGAACTCTAAATGACAGTGTTTTGAGTAATCACTGATTTGTTATATTAACTCCCAAATACTTATTAAGAACCCAAGAACAGTGGAAGATAGGAAGGCACAAGTTTGGTGAATAAAGGAACATTACTTTGTCATCATGAACATCTTGGTTTTTTATCCAGAAGCAAGATTTGTAAAGGTGAATTTGTTTATAGACCATTAACTCAAATCTCATTTGTAACGTCCCTGTGATAATAGCTGTCATGCCCCTTCTACAAAATGATCATTCTACAAAGAAATAAAATGATTTACATGTGTCACCAGAGTGCAACTTACTCAGAATCCCCCAAAATAGCTACTGTTGTCCATTTCTGCCATTAATAGTTGATCTCACCACTAGTAGACTGAAGGATGCACATATCTGGGGAAAATTAATCTAAGGTATGTCTTCTGGGGAAATGTATCATAGCTTTCTCAAGCTAACCTCCAAATACTGTTTTTAGTCTCTTATCCATCTGAAACTCTCTCTTATGCATAAAAGCACTTGGGATTAACTATGTGGTCAGCTAAAATTCACTTTAGATATCTGAACTGATTTGGACAATTCTGGGGTTTATGAGGTCCTTCGTTCATTCTATCAGACATTCTCCCTTCCTCTGGGTGTGACACATTCCCATAATCCTTTAGTTCCTGGAGGGATGACAAGATCTATGGTAAAACATGACTACTAGCTTTGTGTTTCTATCATGGCTTTTAATTCCTTTGTTAAGGAGAGAATTTTTGTGGGTAACTATCATACACATAACTTAAAGAGTCCTTCCTGGATGTCATAGAATGAGAAGTTTACCACACTGGTGGGTACCTGGGGATTTCTAGAAGTCTCCATGACTAAGTCACGGAAGAGAGGGGAGTGAATGCACCTGGTTTGTGCTGCCATTCCCGGGTCACTGTTAGTCAGCAAAATTCACATTATATTCCCGAGAGGGACTGCTCATGCTTCAAACACATAGAAGGAGGTCAGAGAGTAGTAGAGGGAGAACTCCAGTGCAGGTCTAGGGTTTTGCTTCTAGAAACTCTAGAATCCTTTTTGCTAAATACAGAGGAATTGCTAAGATACTTCACACCTGATGTGTAAAAAAAAAAAAAAAAAAAAAAGAGGATCATTTCTCTTGCTTCAAACATGCATAATGTTTGTTTCCAATTTAACTCTAGGGTTTTTTTTATTCCTAAGAAGACACTTGCTATTAGTGTTTAGCATTCATGGTACAATAAACAAACCAAAAACCTAGAATTGCCTTTCAAACCTAGTTCTGACAATAATAGTTCTGAGAATTGACAATTGATTCAACACTTCCTGTTCTTCGACTCTTCCTTTATAGACTACTGTAATGGCACCCATTTCACAAGCACTGAGGGTTGTCCTTGAAGAAGAGATATTTGATAAATATCAATTTATTTTCCAAGTTTCAAACTCCCTATCACAGTGAGTAAATGATACTTGGATAATTTGAACACTATATTTGTTTTTCAAATTTATTTATATTCTTCTTCCTACACTTGAATGACATATCTTTTTTTTCTTTTTCTTTTTTGTTTTTTTGTTTTGTTTTTTGAAGTGGGGTTTTTCTCTAGCCCAGGCTTACCTGGAACTCACTATGTAGTCTCAGGGTGGCCTCGAACTCACAGTGGTCTGCCTACCTGCCTCTGGAGTACTGGGATTAAAGGTGTGTACCACCACGCCCAGCCCTAAGAATTTGTCTCCCTCTCCTCTCCTCCTTTCTGTTTGTTGTTGAGAAGGAAAGGGATACTCTATTAAAGAGGATAGAGGGGCCTCAGCAGAGGTTCTAGCACTCAGCAGAGGGCATCAGCCACCACCCTGGTGAAGGTGACTATCTGTCATATCTGTCGCTCTCTGACCAGACCCACTAGAGAAAACACAGAAAAGAGGACAAAGCAGAAGCCCCCAAATGCACAGAATTGTCAAAAATCAAATTCTTTAAGCTATCCTATTTGGAGTGGGCTCGCCATATAGCAAAAGGGGATCAGGATACTTAGTTGTAAAGGCATAATGTATAATGAAAGTTCTGAAACAATGTTGCTCTGGAATTTGCTCCAACAAATGGCTATGTCATGAAAGTACATTGAAGCTTATGCACTTGTTGCGTAAGCAAATGATATTTGAAATAAAATTCTCAGGACCGCCAAACTTTACAGAACTTCTCTGTCCCAGCATCCAGAGGGACCCTTGAACTGCTTCATCCTGCACATCCCTGCCCCATCCACCGCCGAGCCAGAGGCCACTCTGAGCAATGCCCAGCGGAACCTCAGTTAGAGTGAGTGTCAGTGCAATTGAGATCTGGATGACGCTTGTCAACTCAGAGTTATGACACAACACATCTGGTTTCATTGCTTATAGACAACCTTCTGTTGCTTGAGAATATTTTGATGTACTAAGGTACTTTAACAAACTGAGCCAGTTTACTAACCCTAGAATCTTTTGTATACACTTTTTCTATGGCTAATTTGTGGGTTGTTGTAGCTTATTTTTTTTCATACTTGGAAGAATTTCAGACATATTCTTTCAAAATATTTTATGCAGAAAGCAGGGTTAATGGGCTGGAGAGGTGGTGAAGTGTTTAAGACACTCGGCCTGCAAAACCAAAGAACCTAGGTTTGATTCCCCAGGACCCATGTAAGCCAGATGCACAAGATGGTGCATGTGTTTGGAGTTTGTTTGCACTGGTTGGAGGCCCTGGTGTTTCCACTCTATCTGTCTCTCTCTCCTCCCTCTTTTCCATCAAATAAAAAAAAAAATAAAATGCTTAAAAAATAGTGCTAATATATGTCTTAATTTTAGTGGATAATGGTCCTCCAATGTCCATAAAAATAGCTAACAGATAGGTTTTATATTGGGTATTAGAAAAACTTGCTTGTTTCCTGAATGATTACTATTTATAAGGTGGCTTAAAGGAAAAGGAGATAAATTAACTTACCACAAAAAACAGGATTAAAAAATAGTCACATTAAATAGAGTCAATTAAAAGGCTATCAAGTTATTTTAAAACCCAAGACTTCTGACATTTCTTTTTATTTCTAGAATTTATTTAAATTATAATTTTTGTAAACCCAGTTCTGCAGTTTTAAAAAAATATTTTATTTTTATTTATTTATTTTGGTGAGTAAGAGAAAGAGGCAGAGAGAGGGAGAGGAGACAGAAAGAGAGAGAATGGGTGCACAGTGTATCTAGCCACTGCAGATGAACCCTAGACACATGTGCCACCTTGTGTATCTGGCTAACATGGGTTCTGGGGAATCAAAGCTGGGTCCTTTGCCTGTGCAGGCAAGCACCTTAACCACTAATCCATTTCTGCAGTTATAGTTCTGCTTTCAATTAAATAGGTAATTTAAAATATTTTTCACATTTTGCATAATCTTGGAAACAAAATGAAATTATACAAATAAGACTAAGAAAAATTAATAGTAGTGATGGTAAACATTATTACTTATGTCCCATTTCTTTGAACAAATATTTTACATATTTCTTTTGACAAAGTGAGTAAGAATTACATGATTAATTCCATAGATACATCATATATACTTAATATTTCTTCAATAAACAGAAACCAGCACTTACATATTTCATTGCAATGTTGAGTAATAGGCTTGTGAAATTTTCATGACAAGACATTTGCTGATACTTCCTAAACCTTCCACCAACATCATTTTTGTGACATGACACATTGACTAAGATTGTTAGGTTTATTCGTTTATTGACAATTTATATAAGTCCATGATGTATTTTGATCACATTCACCTCCCTTTGTCTTCTCTTGTCCCCTCCCACTCCTGCTGAACTCTGTCCTCTTCCCATATAGACCCTCTTACACTTCTTGAAAATCATTTATAGTGATCCACTGAGTTTTGTTAGGGCTGCTTGTATGAGCATGAATAGGAACAGCTTACTGGTGCAGAGATCAGTTGCCAGTAGCCAAAGCACTGATAAAAAAATGTCTGCTCCTTCCCTGCAATCATTAGCTGCCAACATTCCCTTCCCTGAAGCCCCTTGCCCTGTCCATGATGAGATGTTAACAACTCAGCCTTGTTCAAGTCTCAGGTAGGTTCTGATTCTTTCTTTTTTTTTTTAATTTTTTTTTTATATATTTTATTTATTTGAGA
The DNA here is from genome assembly GCF_020740685.1 of Jaculus jaculus. Lineage (NCBI taxonomy): Eukaryota > Metazoa > Chordata > Mammalia > Rodentia > Dipodidae > Jaculus > Jaculus jaculus. The sequence goes on along the minus strand of NC_059112.1, from coordinate 2,504,431 downwards.
GCGACAGAAACAGACAGAAAGACAGATAGAGGGGGAGAGAGAGAGAGAGAGAATGGGCGCGCCAGGGCTTCCAGCCTCTGCAAACGAACTCCAGACGCGTGCGCCCCCTTGTGCATCTGGCTAACGTGGGACCTGGGGAACCGAGCCTCGAACCGGGGTCCTTAGGCTTCACAGGCGAGCGCTTAACCGCTAAGCCATCTCTCCAGCCCTCTTTCTTTTTTTATTTTATTTATTATTTCTTTTATTAATTAGTTTTGTATTCAGCAAATATAGTCTGTTTGGTACCATTATTAGGCTCATCCATGACCTACCCCCTCCCGTTGGCCCCTCCTTGTTGAGGTATATGGGTCATGCATTGTGGAATTAGCCCACAGTTATGGGTAAGATAAATGTCTCTGCATATCATGACCCAACATGTGGCTCTGACATTTTTCCACTCCCTCTTCCACAAAATTTCCCTGAGCCATGTTGGGTTCAATTTTGGTCTGCTTCAGTGATGAGGTGTTGGGGGCTTCTGGGGCTCTGGCTCTCTGATTTGGTAGGAGTTGATTTTTCTCTGTGTTGATCTCCTTCCCCCTTGTGCTGTGATTCTCTGACTTTGAGTGCCCCAAGAGTTTAAGGCCTTTAGATTACCATTCTCTTTCTTGTAAGCAAAGTCTAAGAACCTATGGGTTCCAAACCAAACTACTCTATCCAGCAAAAGCATAAGATGGTGAAAGAAAAACTTTCAATGACAAAACTCAGCTTAAAATTATATGAACACAAAACCAAACCTACAGAGAGTATTTCAGGAAATTCTCCACAGGGAAGAAACAAATAACCAAACTCAAATGCCTACAAGAAGCAGATCACAATAACCAAACTCAGAGTAGGAACAAAAAACTTCAAAGTCCATGAAAACACCAACACACATCTACCATCACAATATGGCAGGGATCAAATCAAATCTCACGTCATTACCCTAAATATTAATGGCCTTAACTTACCCATCAAGAGACACAAGCTAACAGGATAGATAAAAAATTAGACCCCTCAATCTGTTGCCTTCAAGAAACCCACCACCTCCTCAGGATGAAAGGGTAGAAAACAATATTCCAAGCAAATGGGAATAAGGAACAAACAGGCATAGCTATATTAATATCGGATAAAGTAGACTTCAAATCAAAAATAATCAAAAAAGATAAAGAAGGCCACTTCCTACTTATTAAGGAAATGATCTATCAAGAGGATATTACAATCATAAATTTGTATGCACCAAACACAGGGGCAACACAGTTTATGAAACAAAACCTACTTGACAACAAAACAGAAATAACCACCAACACCATCATAGCTGGGGACTTCAATACACCATTATCAGTAATAGACAGATCATCCAAACAGAAGCTCAACAGGGAAGTAAGAGAGCTCAACAAAACCATAGATCACTTAGACCTAACGGACATCTACAGAACTTTCCATCCCAAATTCACAGACTACACATTCTTCTCATCAGCCCATGGAACATTCTCTAAAATAGACCATATACTGGGTCACAAAGACTTCCTCCACATATTTAGGAAGATTGACATAATTCCCTGCATGATATCAGATCACAATGCTATATTGCTAGAAATCAACAACAAAAGACCCACCAAGAATCACAGCAGCACCTGGAAACTGAACACTTTTAAACAATAAATGGGTAGTGGATGAAATAAAAAAATGATTCTTTCTTAAAGCAGGTCATGGTGGTGCATGTCTGTGATCCCAGCACTTTCAAGACTGAGGAGAGAAGATGATGAGTTCAAAACCACCCTTGGCTACAGAGCAAGACTAACTCAAAGACCAAACAAAGCACATGTGTGTATGTGTGTGTGCGTGCACGTGTGCACACACACACACACACACACACACGAGACAATTTTGTGTCACACAGCTTTCTATTTCTTTGGATCTAAGAAGACACCTATATTGTTTCTTCTCCTTCTCCTCCTCCTCCTTCTTCTTCTTCCCTTTTATTTTTTTGAGGTAGGGTCTCACTCTAGCCCAGGATGATCTGGAATTCCCTATGGAGTCTCAGGGTAGCCTCAAACTCACAGAAATCCTCCCTAGTGCTGGGGTTAAAGGCATGCACCACCATGTCTGGCTTGTATTGTTTCTTTCCCCCAAAGGATGAGAGCTTTTCCATAATCCTGCTAAATGAGCCAGAAAAGGAGCTTCAATAGTGTTAGGTACGGAGAGAAAAAAAGTGTATAGTGAAGCCAATAAGTATGTTACAATATGTTTTGGAGGGCTTTTTTTTTTTTCTGGAAGGAAAATATGATTTAATTCTACAAATTAACAAACCAAAATATATTTAAAAAAAACAAAAAAAAAACATGGAAGGAGGGCTGGTTTTGATGGACAGAAAAAGAAAGATATTATGAATAATGCTAACATCCTTTATATTTCATTGACAGCTTTGAAAGATGAGTAAACTATATAATTATTCCTATAGAATCATTCTAGGTAAATAAAAATATCTATGTCTCTAGGCATATATATGTATATCAGTGTATTTGATGTGTGTCTGGGGTGCAGACAGAATATGAACCTATTGTCAAAATATCACTGATGATTAGTATCAAAAAATAGTAATGTTGAGTAGCAAGATGACGAACTCACAAAGTTTGCTACACAAATATCTAAAGTGCACAAATACTTTACAACAGATAATATCAGCTATCTTTGTTAAACTAAAAATAAAAAAGAAAGACAAATATGCCACTCTTTGCTTTTCAGGAATACTCAGAGGGCAGAAACAGTCCTTATGATACAAAGGAGAGTGAGGACTGGAGAGATGGCTCTGCAGCTAAAGGCCAGTGGGCTTGGTTTTGATTCCACAATGCCTATGTGGAGCCAGAGCACAAAAAACGCACATATATCCAGAGTTCACTTACACAAGAGAAGGAGTGTGCTTCTACTGTCTGGATGAAATCATAAAAGAATTAACTTGAAAGGCAGTAAGGAGCCCATAAGCTAATATCCAAAGGCTCATATTCCCCCCACATACTCCAAACAATTCCTGACATGTGTTAAAGACTGGAACAGACCATGGGTTTCTTTGCCACTGGAAAGAGAAGATTTTCCTCAAGGGAAGCATATGTATGATTTCAGGTCTCATAGTGTCTGTGTTACAGGAAAGGTGTGGTATGTGACTACCTGGTCAAACAAAGAAAATGTTTGTAGTATTTTAGTCTAGGTCTTACCTGTAGGGTGCATATAAACCTTTAAAGGAACCAAGTGTTCAAAGGGAAATAGAAATGTGAAATCATGCATAAAATGTTACTAATTCAGCCGGATGTGTAACCTGTCTGGCTTATCAGGGATGGGCACCACATAACCATCCTTTTATGGGCATATCACCACATACCCTCATTTTCTCCCCTCCTCTTCCTATTGACTGGCCTAGGAGTAGTAGTATAACAAGGGCACATATAAAGCCACTTCCTTGCAGACTGCCAGATCCAACTCCCCCTCAGTGAGGTCTTCTGGCTGTGGAAACAGCTCTAGCTCACTCCGTAACATCATGAGCTCTAGACGCCAAACCACCCTGTCCGGTACCAGGGCCCGCTCATCCCACGCTCTTCAGCTCTTGCTGCTGACATCTCTACTCCTGGCTGCGCTGGTTCCCTCTACCATTGGACAACGTAAGAGACTCTTAGGGAAACGTGAAGGCAGAGGCCCTCCCTGCCTCCCTGCAAGTGTAGGTAGGGGACTGGGTGGGAGAGCAAGCGGTGAGGGGGGCTGGGAGACTAGCCAGGTGGTTCGGGGCTGGAGAAGACCAGGACACTGATAAGATATGCTTACAGGGCACTGCATGCGTGCCAGTCACTGCTTGTTAAGCTTGTTACTGAAGATTTGCCAGTCGTTTTCTTTAGGGAAACATCTCAGTTTACAAGCAAGAGGAAAACCCGTGCTCACTGATTGGGGCTCAAGTTGGGAACGGTATTATGAACTGCGCTGCTCGTGTATAAAGACGAAGACTGAAATCGATCCCAGACTTGTTGTCGCTTTGACGGCGACCGCACCAGGACCCCAGTGTCCCAACCTCGAAGTGATGTAAGTCCTCGCTTCTGTGTGATTGCCATCCGGAAAGTCCCCCACCTCCCTCCCACATCTGCTGGGTTTTTTCCAGTCTTGTGCGCCTGTCCTGGTAACAGAGGCTTCGTGAGATACGCGCCTGTCATCTATTCTCTCTTGCAGAGCCACACTGAAGGATGGGAGGAGAATCTGCCTGGACCCCGAAGCAGCTTTAACCAAGAAACTGATCCAGCACTGGCGCAAAACCGATAGTTAGCTGCGTAATGTTTGCTTTCTGTCAAACCTTCTTACTGTCTAAGAAGATAGGATTTTTTTTGAAATCTCGACTTTTTAGAATTCTTATTTGTTCGGGATACTTGTCATAGGGTATGAAAATCTGCATACATTTTTCATGCTGCCTCAGAAGCTGCATTTTATTTTGAGAAAGCTGGTAGAGAGATGACACAAAGATGATGAAAAGAAGGAAGCCTAGTTGCAACATATAATTTATGGTTTATTCTGTAATTCTTGGCCAACCATTGTGCTATGTTTTGAATTTCTATACTCAAAATGTTCTTTCCAAACACACTTGTGTCAATTTTTCCTCCTCTACTTTATTTTTAGGCTAGGCATGCCTATGGTGACGAGCAGCATTGACTGTTTAAAGGTAGCAGGAGCAGTGCAGGCCTGAGGACGGCATCTCTGCTCCGCAAATGCTTTCTTTCTTCCTAAGCTTAGGCAATTAGTGTGTTTCACTATCTTAGATATAGAATGCCTTATTTCAAAGCAACCTATGAAATGTCCTAATTTTATTTTAACCCTTGAATCTTCACTATAATAAAGTTGTAGAATGAAAGTTTTGTAAGCAGTGGTTATTAATTTCAAAGTGAATATAATTAATACTAAATGTTTTATCTGAATATTTATATATATTTGCATATATAGCATATATAAAATTACAAATTTACTATTAGAATTGGGCAGGCAAGCATAATATAGAACTTAACTTAATTAGAATATTGGCTATTCTTTTAAATCAATACAACCTTCATTCATTCTATAACCTGTACAATTTATACCCATACAATTTCTTCAGAAGTATTGACATTAACTCAAAATTTGCCATTAATTTGCTATCATATATTATCAACTTGAACAGACTTGCTTGGGAAAGCAACCTTAAACTCTCTCTCTCTCTCGTAATGGCTTTCTTTCTTTCTGTCTGTCTGTCTCTCTCTCTCTCTGTATCCCTCTCTTTGTCTTTTCTGGACCTTGTACATACTGCTAAGCAAGTATCTGGCCAATGAGCCACTTTCTTATTCCTCCTCCTCCTCTCTCTCTTTCTAATTGAGTATTTTACAATATGCCAACAAGACAGTAGTTGACAGTTTTCCATTTTAATATTGTGCTTTAAATGTTGTCTGCCCACATAATAACCCACACATAGATATTAGTAATTAGTACTAGTACTGATAGAGTCTGCTGCACGGAACTCAGTGGCAGAGCTTGCTCAGCATATAGAGGTGTAGGGTAGATTCCCAATACTGCAGAAAACAGAAATCCAATTCAGATAACTTCCAAGTCAGAGTGGGAGTTTAAATATTTGTTCTTAGCCACTGGACTATGATGCTTTCATTAATTCTTCCTTCTGTGATGAGATTGCATCACATGGCCCATCATGTGACTGACACACGAAACAGTGCTCAGCACATAAACATCCTGTATGTCTATGGGGGAAGAGAGGACTCCACCTCCTCCTGCCTGTACACAAACTGTGGGGAGCAATTACGAATTAAGCATATAGTTCACACACACTGCATTATCAAGAGCTTCCACATCTCTTCACCATCACATAGGCTCAGTGCCTTAACATCTGTTATCTATCAGTAGACATATTCACTCAGTAATAGTTAGCCAAAATGGTCATAGACATGTATGAAAATGGTAAATGTAGATTATAGTTATTTATATTAGTTTTGCTGCAAGAATTACAAGTTAGCTCCAGCATGTTAATTTCTTGTTACCGTGTGTATATATCGAATTATTTTCTCTCAGTGTAGAAAAAGTGTGGCTTGGATGACACTATTACTTGCAAGTACGGAAATCTCGGGCTAAGAGTGGACAGACCTCATGCATTGCTGTCCATACACACCACCATCTCTTTTATCCATTCCTTTTCTGCTAGCCCACATGGGGCTTTGAGTTTAAGTTCCATAAACGCACATGAAATACAACACATTATTCAACAGTCATCATAGTGGACATTGATATGGAAAAGCTTCTAGAATAGAGAATTGTCCTTGATGATGCCCTTGACTAGGTCACTAGGGACAGATATATGGACCAATGATGACAACCAGATGCAGTATGTTAGTACAGAGCTCTGTTTCAGCTGCCCTAATGAGCAGATGCTCAACTCAAGCTGAGGCTTCCTCACCGTTAAAATTTCCTGTCTTCACCAGTGTGGCTATTTTGTATCGGCTTCCTACCAGAGTGCTGAAATAGTGATAAACTCCATAACCTCACATCTCAGAAAGCTTTCCATTTGGGGAAAGAGTCCATTTTAAACACCTTGATACAAAAAGCACACCTATGACATATGTTTGTGTATATTATCTTTAAGAAACAAGAAAAGTAGGGATGCTGTAAGATAGAACAAGGAGCACCCAGTAGATTTAGTTGTCAGGACAGACCCCTTGTGGAAGTGACAGTTAAGCAGACACCAGAAATCTAAATAGCACTTACCCAACTGAAAATTCAAATCATGAGAGAGTTAGGAGAAAATCCAGACCAAAGAATTAAATTGCATATTGCTACAGCCGTCCTGCGCTGAACATTAGGAAGTGAGCTAATTCCATTCAGTAAATGCCTGAAGCCCTTCCCCAGTATTAGTTTATGTGACAAAGAACCTCGTGTTTTGAGACAAGTATATACTTTGTTGGGATCAGGAGTCAAGGCAAGCAGAGCTCACACTGAGTGGTGTTCTGTTACAGGGCTTCCACCTCATCTCCACATCATGCTGACCCTCAATTCCCAGAATGTCTGAATCACCCTTCTGAGCGCTTCACTGTTCCTTCGAGTAGTGAAGACCAGCCCTGCCTTGAGCAGGCAGAGGAAGCAGCAGGCATCAAAAAATGGGCCCAGTCACTGCCCCTTATCCTCTCCTTTGGGCTGTTATCCCAGGACACCAGGAGAAACACCAAGACTTAAAAAATTTTCAAGAACAATGCATTCAAATATTACTTTGTAATTTTTCTACAGGAGTAATGGGGATGATAGACCTTGCGTCTTGTAGTGTATTGGAGGGTGCTTAATGAAGCCTTGTAAATTCCATCTAAGAGACTACAGAAGACTTCCACACAATTTTCAAACCACACACTTTTGACCATGTAATAGCCAAACTCAACAGTAAGCCCAAGTTGGGAAGGAGACAACAAATTGATTTGGAGGTATATTCTGTGTAAATTATGTGGGTCTACAGACTCCAACATCACACATTTGACAAGCATCCTGTAAGACTGAAGTCCACCTGTGTTTCCATAAATGTACGGGAATGCTGGTACACTTTGGAGATGTGGATATTGACTGCCAGCTCCCAGCCAAGACAGCTGACCCTAGCCTTTTTTTCCCTTCTGTTTTGTTTTAATCTTGGCAGGCCAGAGCTTAGCTTTGCTTCCCCAAGTGTTTTTGCTTCCTCAAAACGGCTCCTCATCCTGCACCCCAGGTTTCCTGCTTAACCCGCAGAAAGGATAAAGGTTGCAGGGAGGGTCCAGGAGTCACTGCTCTGTGCTGGAAGCCTCCAACCCCATTTCTTCTCTGCCTTTGATCTGATCTGTTGGAACCTTCAGGATATGAGCCTTCCAGCTTCTCGTGGCCCCCAGCTCAGGATGCTGCTCCTGGGGCTGCTGCTTCTACCAGCTGTGGTTGCCTTTGCCACTGGTGAGAATGGGAATGGACCTGAGTGATGGGAGAGGGTACTGGTGCCTCTGAGGCCAGGGAGGCTATTACCAATAACACCAGCAGGGATGTCCTAGCTTGAGAGGTGTGCAGGCAAGTCTTCTGGTTCATCTGAGGCCATGGTCCTGGAAAGGACTTCTAGGTCCCGCTGGCCACTCATGGGATCACCACTCCTTCCTTTACTCCTGTTCTTTCTCCCCTTCCACCCTTAGCTGGCCCTGAAGAGGAAGATGGGGAGCTACTCTGCATGTGTGTGAAGACCACCTCCCGGGTTCATCCTAAACATATCATCAGCCTGGAAGTTATCAAGGCTGGACGCCACTGCTCTACTCCCCAGCTCATGTGAGTCCGGCTCTGGTCCCAGAGGGCCACCTGTATCTCCTATGCCCATATCTCCCCTGTCTCATTCAGTCTGTCCTTTCTCTTTCCCCTCACAGAGCCACACTGAAGAATGGGAGGAAAATTTGCCTGGACCGACAGGCCTTCTTGTATAAGAGAATAATAAAGAAACTCCTGGAGAGTTAGCTAATAGCTGCCTAAATCCAGTTTGTTACATAGGATATGTGAGTTTGTCTACTTTTGATATAACTACAAAAGAATCTCCTATGTTTACATTGCTTTTCAAATCTTAAATAAATAAATGCAATGAATCAAGGTGTCATATAGTCAAACATTTCTTTATAATGAAGCCAACATAGTGCAGACCATTACATTTTTACATAAGAAAACACCTCCAGAATTTAAGTGAAAAATGTTTTGAAGAAAGGTGTGTCTTAAAGGTTTGAATTTGCTTGACGTTGTGGGTTATATGTAGAGTAATGTATATTTACTCAATTGCACTACCTCATATCTAGATTTTATTTTTGCATTACAATTAGTTTTCTCAATAAGTCACCAGGCTGGGTAGAGTGGCTCACACCTCTAATTCCAGCACTCAGGAGGTTGAGGTGGGGCAATCACCAGGAGCTTGAGGTAAGCCTAGGCTAGAGTAAGAACCTGCTTCCCCCAAAATTAAATACATACATTAATAGCATTACTATGCTGCCTTTAAGAAATTAAGTACACCAGACTCTGGTTTTATTTCCCTAAGATTTATACTCTATCACTGTGTTACCATACAATGAATAAAAAGGAAACTAAAGGACTCTTTAATATTAATTAATGATACTTTTATGAAATCATATGCTAACATCTTGCCTTTCACTGGTTCTTGGAAAACAATGGTATTTCACAAAAATAAAATGTTATAAACTGATCTTACACTCACATCACTGCCTACCATGTAGCCATCATTTGGCAAACCTACTGGACTTTTTCTTATTGTGTTCTACTTATAGACCCTCTGGGTTATTCTATGCATGCAGATATGTCTCATGTAGTGTACAATTTCCTCAGTATTCTCTGGTTCCAGGGAATCTTATTTCTAATTTGTTTTTCTCTAACAACCCCACAACATCAGAGATATTGAGATTGCATGTAAAATGGCTGTGGAAAACCAAGAAAAGCATTTTACTTCAGAAGACAATTCCCACACTGGAATAAAGGAAGATGTTGTAATATGTGAATATAAATCACAATTTTCCCTCCTATAGCTTCTTATAAGTACCACTAAGAGTACATTGGAACCTATAGGGTAATATAGAATAATCTTTTTTTCCTACTAGCCTTCATATATCTGTGAAGTCTTTGGTCACATGTGATGATGTATCCATAGAGCACGGAAATGTTACCTGTAAGAGTCTAATTCAGCTTAGTGCATCAAGGCAGAAGGCAGAATCTAGTAGGGTCTGGAGGAAGTCACAAACCCTTGATCATGAACAAATACAGTCTGAAACTGTGATGGTACTTATGCAGTGGAAGGATGAACTTCCTGAGAGAAAATACAGACAGGAGAGATGAGTCTCTTGAGGGAGAGGAGACCTATAGAACAACAAGCTAATGAAACTAGACACAGGCTCTACAGGCTTCTCAAGTGCCAGGGTATCTCCTAAAACTCCCACAGCCATGCCACAAGTTCTACAAGGCTTGGGTAACTACAGGGAAAGGCAGTGAATATTGATAGTATGGCTAGCTTTTGTCAGCTTGGGGTTTTCACCTTCACTGCCATGTTGGAGCACGATTACTCAAATCATCTTTCCAAAACACAGACGTAATGTGGTATTTCCCCTTCTTGAGATGTTCAAAGTCCACCATTCTTAGCATGGCACTCAAGATTGGTCACACTCACTTTGCCTTTGCACCTTAGTTTCTTCTGTGATGGAGGGCAGTTACTTTGAGTTGACACTTCCTCGTTGTGAGGACTAAGCATGGGATAGATGCAAAACACCTGTCGTTCCTGTACATAGTCCATGCTTAAAAATTACAGAGTCATAATTATTTTTGTGCATCAATATTGCTCTCACAGCACCTTTGTTAACATAGAGTGTTGAGAAAAGTACTAGTGGAGCATGTTGTGGTGAAAATGAAAGGTTGTAATAGCACTCCAAGTCAAATGAACTTTAAGGAAGAAAGCATTAGAAATGACATGAGGGTGGCATGATTATTTTTGTTTATTCCCCTTGTGTTGTCTGTCTCTAACAAGACTCTTATTTAATAATTAGTAGGTGTGACAGAGTGTTCATACCAAAAGTTGCAGAGTTAACCAGTACTGGAGTGCTGGGGCCTCATAAACTTTACCTCAGAATGACTCTGGCCCAGCTATTCTGAGAGGACTATTAAGTTGCCACCTTTATCAGCAAGAGCATTGAAAGAGAGCTTTTCTGCCAGGAAAACCCCAAGACACACAGCAATGCCCTGTTGTTTGAACCTTTATGGAGTGGTAAAGCATGAATGTACTTGAACTCCTTCTACCCTCGCCTTGGCAACCCAGGTGGCAGTGGGAGGTGGTTAGCAGAGAAGGTTAGCAAAAGCCTTTACTGCATAGTCAGGGCTGCTGTCAAAACAAAAGCTCCCAAGTGTATTTTCCTCTTGGAAGTTGTCCTGCATTTTTGTAATATTTGCTCTTTTTCCTTCTAAGGCTTTTGTGGTTAAAAACAACTTCCTTCAACATGCATAGAACATGAGGGTTTAGTTGATTTTGAAGATATATATCTATATTTTCTCATTATACAAGTCATGTTCATTGTAGATAGCAATAAATAGACAATAGAGGAAAATATAAAAGCCTATAACTTCATAAAAATATGATTTAATTTTATTCAAATATTTGACGTGGTTATAAAATGAATTCCATAGTTTTAATAAAGTACAATGTATTTGTATGAACTCATAAGAAAAACACTAAGTAATTATTTATTTAACAGCAGTGCAAGAGGTTAGGGAGCACTTCTTTCTAGATTTTTAGATAGAAAAACAAGTCCCACAGGAACAGAATAAATTTTGCTTGCAAGGGCATAAGTGACAAATGCATGTAATCTAGCATTCCTGTTTGTGTGTATATAAAGTGTGCACATAGTCATTGTTTATGTACATAGTCCACACATGCACATACACACATTAGCTCACAGATTCACAGTACTATATTTATGCTTGCTTCATAGCATGAGGCCCTGATATTTTGTTTTGTATTCTATTTTATCTTCCCATATTCTACTTTTTAAAAATGTCAACCACAACTCTATCAAGTGATCTCATAACCTATTGCTAGATCCTGACCTGTAGTTTGAAAATATGATAAGTTCTTATTTGGGGTCAAGTTTTGACACTTCTTCTTTGAGTCTGCATTGTTGTGCAGGTGCTCAGCATGCCTGTGGGGACGGGATCTTCGGTCTAACCATAGGGTTAAGTCTCTTTGTCAATGTCCCCCCACCCATAGTCTTTACCCCTGATCAAGGTTGGAACTGCTGGAAACCTTCAGGGAACAACTGCTGATGTGAAGAAGCACCAAACCAGACATCTGGGTTGCTGAGATTCTAGGTGCTTCCTTCGTATTCAGTGCCTGTTCTGCCTCTGCTGCATGCATCCAAAACTTCTGAGGTGAATAATCAGACTTCACTTAGGTGGGCTTGAGAGAAAGCAAATGCATTCACATTTAGTGGGCTTAACTGGCAAATTTACATGGATTTCTTCTTCCTGTGTGATCTTTGTAATGTTCTCATAGATGTTGGGCACATCCCAGTGGGCTTGTTAGTATTCCCACCTGCTGTAGTTTGAATGCTCTCTGCAAAATACACATGGAAATGGGCTGGTGCTGGGAAGTGGAACCTTCCAGAGTAAATAGGTAACAGGGCTCCTGCCTTATGAATGAATTGATGCTATTACTACAGCAGTGGCATAGTGATGAGGACACAAGGTTGCCATAAAAAGTGAATTTCTCTCTCTCTCTCTTTCTCTCTCTCTCTCTCTCTCTCTCTCTCTCTCTCTCTCTCTCTCTCTCTCTCCACACACATACAGACACATACACCTCTGACTCTCTTTCTCATTCATGTGATGCCTTCTATCACAGCAGGAAGAACTTCGCCAGATGTCTCCCCTTGCTCTTGGATTTTCCAGTCTCAGGATGCTAGGAAATGAGTGCCTTATGTCTGATGCATCTCTTGTTTTGTGGTATCCTCTGATAGCAACATAAAATAAACAATGGATAGCCTTGGGTTAAATCTCAACTCTGTCTCTATATGACCCTTAGTCTCCACAGTTCTTAATTTTCAGAACAAAGACAATACTGCCTACCTCCCAGTTTGTCCCACAGAGCAGGTATGATTTCCAAACAAAGGAAGTAGCCACAGTTCTTGTTAAAGCAATCTATTAAGAACAAGGCTAATAAGCCAGAATTTCTCCAAACAGAGCCATAACACAATGCCTTGGTGCAGACAGTTAATTAAAAAAAAGTTTACAATGGTACACTCAGAAGCCATAGATTATTACTAGAAAAAATTCAGTGTCAGGGATAGGATACCTTCCAGTGAGTTGTTGACCAGGGGAGTTCCCAAAACATTGCAGGCCATTGCCAATTCTCTTGTTTCCCACCAGACATAGATGGTATGACCCTATTGATGAAGACTCCACATGCTTGGACTGCAAGATCACTGAAAAATCAAGCTGGAACTGAGCTAAAAACTTTCTTCCTGTAGACCAGCTGACAGAAAGCTGGAAAAAGTTATGCTACATGCAGCTCTAAGGGAGAGAGAGAAGTCATCAATGGAGATAAACAACAGTGGGCACTGCAAGCTTTAAGTTTGGCAAACCAGGCCAAATGAGCCAATGGGTGCAATAGTGGCATGTCTGTGATGGGGGAAACCAGCCACTCTCTCATAGGATTGGAGGTCCACTCCACAGGAGAGAATATACACCTGATACTGCAAGCCTATGATGGGGGAGGCCATGAGCCCTAGGGATGTAACGCCTGCTGGTGTCTGGTTAAATGCATATACTATGCTCATCAAACTGCCTGGTAAGCACTCTTCTCAATGTTCATACCCATATATTAATGCTACTGTCACTTTTTGTTAGAGAAGCTGTTCTTTTCAGATGGTGGTGACCTCTGGGATGATTCAAAAGGCACCATGGTGTTGAAAAGAAGGACAGAGGAGTGCTCAGTATTAAAACATCTCTATCACACCTTCCAAGGCTCAGGGTCCATTGTGGAAGAGGTGGCAGAAAGAATATAAGAGCCAACGGAAGGGTAGGACTCTTTACAATGCATTCTTCCAGACACAAAATGGACTGGATACCCATGACTTCACAATGCCTACACAAGATTCTCATAATAGAAAGAAAAAATAATGGCATCAAAATAAAAGAGAGACGGGCTGGACAGAGATGGTTTTTCTGCTAAGGTGCATGCCTGCAAAGTCTAAGGACCTAGGTTTGATTCTCCAGGTCCCATGTAAGCCAGATGCGCATGGTAGCATGTGCATCTGGAGTTCGTTTTCAGTAGCTAAGGGCCCTGGCATGCCCATTCTCTCTCTCTCTCAAGCTCTCTCTCTCTATCTCTAATAAATAAATAAAAATAAACCTTCAAACTAAAAAGGTTAAATTAAAAAAAATAAAAGAGACTAATTGAGAGGGGAAGGGGATATAATAGATTGGAGTTGCTAAGGAGAAAGTGAGGGGGAGGGAATTATCATGGCTTATATAATTATGGAAGTTTTCAATAATTTTTTTTTACAAAAAGTTTAACATGACAGACACTGGTGGTATTAGCCACCTAGTGATACCTGAAAGAATCAAGTAAAAAGACCAAAATGTTTACCCACCACTATATAAAATATGTAAGATACCTAGTGACTTGAAGCCTGTCTTTCTAGTAAAGAAAAGAATAAAAAGAAACAACATCTGAATGAAATCAAATTTACACTACAATAAGAAAATCCCACAAAATGAATAATTCATAATAACTAAAATTCATTTGACCCATGGCTCTTGAAGCTTGAAGTCTGTGAGTGAGGGACTACATCTGCTGGTGGTTATCTTGCTGCATCATAACATGGCATGTGAAGAGAGAGATAGAGGATGGGAGGAGGGAGTGGCGACAGAGCAGGGAAGGATGCGGTCGGGGAAGGAAACCACTCTAGCTATAGTGAACCTACTCCTGTGAGAACAGCACTCACTCATATGTGAGGGCAGAGGTCCCACGATCACCTGTTGAAGTTCCCACCTCTCATCACTGAGGGCAATTTATATGCATATGTAAAATACATACAACCAAGGCATGGTCACTCCACCTCACCATACATACATGAACTGAAGTTCCCAGGAAAAGGTAAAAGAGGCCTTGCCTGCATTAAAGACTCAACAAGGCTGTTTGACTGATTAGAACTTCTGTGACTGGGGAGAGCGATGGGATGTTGTAGGTCCAGAGATAAATGCTCTTCAGCTATCTTTACTCCCTCAATGGCCATTCATTGCCCACCTCTGTGTCTCACCTAACATCTATCCTTGTGACTATCAGATAAGATTATTGTGCAATATACAACAAAGATATTTATGACCAAAAACCAGATGACAATGAGCATTGAGAAATAATATACAAAGTAAGTTTTGTAAAATTCAAGCTTTATGATGATTCATAACTTCCCTAATTGAATGATATATCTTTGTGCTATGTATGCCATTTTCTTTTTTATTTTTTATTTTTTGAGGTAGGGTCTCACTCTAGCCCAGGTTGACCTAGAATTCACTCTGTATTTTCAGGGTGTCCTCAACCTTACAGCAATCCTCCTACCTCTGCATCCCTCGTCCTGAGATTAAAGGCATATGCCACCATGCCTGGCGCTATGTATGCGATTTTCACTTGAGGTATCTACATTCATCTTTCAACTTCCTAAATTTTGTCTTATGATGCCAGAGTCATAATGTGGTTTCTAGTTCCAAAAGAAATTTCTTATGTAATAGTTCCCAAGAAAAATGTTCTTATTTCCTCGTCTTTTATAACTTTGGCAATCTTGTATTTTTTATTTGTCTACTACAATATTATGATCTATTTTTTTTTGTAAATACCACTTCCAGATCATTTAGGAAACAAACTTAAGCAAATAGTAATACAAAACAATGGACTAAAAAAATTAAAAACCAACAAAATTGCCTCCAAAAATCTGCTAAAAATAGTACATGGGATGCTTTAAATATTTGAGATCATAGATGAGCATGTCAGGACTGTGGAGACATAGGAACCAGCAGTGTAGAATAAAGCCAACAGTAGAAGTTGGACTTGATTCAACTCTGCCTTTTCTGCTAGACCAATTGCTGTGCTGTATATGCATAGATAAAAAATGTGTACGGTGAATAGTTATCATTCAACCACATCTGGTCTATACTATACTCCATACCTTTAGTTATCTGGATGTCCTCATCCTCTATGAAGCAGATGTCCCACAGAGCTGGACACTCAGCCCCTTCCGTGAGCCAGCCTCCTTTGCTTTGCCCCTGACACTGCTCCTCTTTTGTCCCAGACCTGGAAGGCTCAGGTCCTGTGACTCTAAATGCATTTTCAGTGCTCATCTGTGCCCTTGGGCTTGCTGGCAGACATTGACCTCCACACTTACTAAGGACACTGGTTCTGACGCCTGGCTATGTTGACTCAATACCCTGCTCCTGCTCCTTGTGCAAGGTCCACACTCTGGTTAGGGTCATACTGTCTTTGGAACACTTTTTTCCAACTGAGGGATTTCATTCAAATGCTGAGTCACCAAAATAGGCAAAAGGAAGCAAGGTCATCTCTCCTAGGAGATGCCCTACCTCTAGACAGTGAACCAATCATCAGGGTTGGAGAGTGAGCTTGAACACAAGGATGCAGCTTTTCCTGACCTTCCTGGACCAAGCACAGGTAATCTGTGAGGAGTTACAAGAAAGAGCCAGAAGCAGACTGTCTCTGGGGAGACAGTATAAGGAGGCTGACCCTGACCCCACCCACACACTAATGTGCTTGTACCTGGGAGGCAAAAATGCTAGGATTTAATATGGTGCTTGGACACCTTCATTGTTTCCTGCAGGGACAACCATTATGTACTAAATGTTATTTCAGAGCAATAGGGCTGGAAATTGACGGGGGAAATTCTTAAGGCAAGATGGAGTAGAACAGGCCATACTCTCCACTCCTGCCTTCTTTCTGGTCATCAGGGCTGCTTTTTAGGACCTCCAGGGAGCTGCCCCACCACTGCCCCCAGCTCAAAGGAAGCAGTGCCTGAGTCATGGGCTGGACATGCAGGACATTCATAGGCAGAATTATTCTCAGTATGTATGACTAAAGAACTGGAAAAATGAAGTTGGAAAAGGATGCATTCCTTTGAAGACCACCCATAACACCATGCAATAATACAGATTGTCTGCCTAAAACATAAAACTATCCACTGGCTTCTCTTCTTTATGGGTAATGGATATTCCTTGGCAAGGTAAGAAAAAGAATTTGGGCCAAGACGTTGAAGAGGAGGCTGAGGAGAGGTGCTCTCTGCTCACAACACAGGGGACTGCTCACTGTGAGGATGGCCCTTTGAAAAGAGTGGGCAGAAGAGTCATTCCACTTTTGAAAAACACTTGGCTCAGGAAACAACATGTGTTCAAATAAGAGTTCATTAGGCTATCACATTTTTGTGCTCTAAAATTTTAAAATTTACTTCATGAAGACTTTTCAGATTCAAGCAATATATTAAAAAGAAAATTATGGTGGTGATGGTAAAATGTCTTCCTTTTCACTTCATTCACAGAAACAAGTGATTCTGATTAAGTTATTTCCAGGGGTCGAGTTCTGTGTGTCTGTGAGTGCTGGCCCGGTCATGGTGTGTTTCATCTTTCTGGCAGTGCACGGATAAGCGGAGGCTGATCTCGTGTGAGCACTCTCATTTGCGTCAGTCTTGAGTTGGGGCTGTACGAGACTACGGCAGCAAGCACGTTCTGCCTTCCTTCAGTTACAAGAACTTGAAGAGGACTCAGCCAGCGTGATTAACACCGAGACAAATGTTCGATCCCATGAAGCGTGGTGAGGTGTCACAATCAAGGCTTAGGATATTTTGGATTTTTATAATTTTTATAATTGAGTATATTGAGTACTCAGCAAATATCTCATTTCCTTTCTTGAAAGCTACTAAGTAAAGCATGCACATGTACATGTGGGTGGTATCTACTATTGACTTAGAAAGAGGAACATTATATACACAAACATATTACTTAGGAATCATTTTAAATTTTTAAAAGTTGTAAAGCAATATGTTATCTGTGAATCCCTTATGCAGTTTCCCCTACTGTTGAATATTTTACATTAT
The DNA here is from genome assembly GCF_020740685.1 of Jaculus jaculus. NCBI lineage: Eukaryota > Metazoa > Chordata > Mammalia > Rodentia > Dipodidae > Jaculus > Jaculus jaculus. The sequence goes on along the minus strand of NC_059112.1, from coordinate 2,486,735 downwards.
TATAGTCCATTACTTCACTAAACTCCAGACTGTATTTGGACCCTGCCAGTTTTACTAATATCTTCTCTCTGCCCCAGGATCCAATCCAATGCACCCATATTTTATTAATTGCCAATTCTCCATAGTTTACTCTCTGGGCTGTGATAATTTCTTAGTTTTTCATTAACTTTTATGATATTGCCAGTTTTGAAAAATGCTACTAAGCTATTTAGTGCTCTTTAATTTGGGTCTAAAGCATTTTTCATAAGCAGACTTTGGCTATAAATATTTAGAAATAATACCAATAAATTCCCTTCTCATGAAATGGTATCAGTTGGTTTATGACATCCTACTGATGGTGTCTTCTCATGAGATCATAGCAGTGGATCCATGACGTCCTACTGATGGTGTCTTCTCATGAGATCATAGCAGTGGATCCATGACGTCCTACTGATGGTGTCTTCTCATGAGATCATAGCAGTGGATCCATGACGTCCTACTGATGGTGTCTTCTCATGAGATCATAGCAGTGGATCCATGACGTCCTACTGATGGTGTCTTCTCATGAGATCATAGCAGTGGATCCATGACATCCTGCTGATGGTGTCTTCTCATGAGATCATAGCAGTGGATCCATGACATCCTGCTGATGGTGTCTTCTCATGAGATCATAGCAGTGGATCCATGACGTCCTACTGATGGTGTCTTCTCATGAGATCATAGCAGTGGATCCATGACATCCTACTGATGGTGTCTTCTCATGAGATCATAGCAGTGGATCCATGACGTCCTACTGATGGTGTCTTCTCATGAGATCATAGCAGTGGATCCATGACGTCCTACTGATGGTGTCTTCTCATGAGATCATAGCAGTGGATCCATGACGTCCTACTGATGGTGTCTTCTCATGAGATCATAGCAGTGGATCCATGACGTCCTACTGATGGTGTCTTCTCATGAGATCGTAGCAGTGGATCCATGACATAGTGCTGATGGTGTCTTCTCATGAGATCATAGCAGTGGATCCATGACGTCCTACTGATGGTGCCTTCTCATGAGATCATAGCAGTGGATCCATGACGTCCTGCTGATGGTGTCTTCTCATGAGATCATAGCAGTGGATCCATGACGTCCTGCTGATGGTGCCTTCTCATGAGATCATAGCAGTGGATCCATGACGTCCTGCTGATGGTGTCTTCTCATGAGATCATAGCAGTGGATCCATGACGTCCTACTGATGGTGTCTTCTCATGAGATCATAGCAGTGGATCCATGACATCCTACTGATGGTGTCTTCTCATGAGATCATAGCAGTTGATAAATGACATCCTACTGATGGATGGTGTCTTCTCATGAAATCATAGCAGTGGATCCATGACGTCCTACTGATGGTGTCTTCTCATGAGATCATAGCAGTGGATCCATGACATCCTGCTGATGATGTCTTCTCATGAGATCATAGCAGTGGATCCATGACGTACTGCTGATGGTGTCTTCTCATGAAATCATAGCAGTGGGCACTTGGTGTCCCATTGATGATTTCCTCTTGTGAGGTCTTATTACTGGTTACATGACATCCCACTGATGATGTTAGCCATCATTAATTGCTCCAGGGATAGTTTGCCAGGTTTCTCCCCAGGAAAGTTACTATTTTTGAAGAATCAGGCAATTTGAAAACATTGAATAAAGTGTGTCAACACTACTGGAAACTGTTAGGCAGTTACTGAAAGAAAACCATGGAGATTTGTAACCAATGGCTGTCTTTCATTATACAGTAAGTAAGTAGGTACCATTCAACTGTGGAGATGACAGAATTCTAAAATCAGTTCTGCTTCTGAAATTATTACCACAAAGGTTTTATTCTATTATGGATTTGATTCTCAGGCTCAATGACATCTGACTCTAAGGAAGTTACTTAACCTCTTTGCCCCCTAGTTTCTTATTTAAAGTTCCTTGAAGATGACAATAATATTTGCTTTAAGGAGTTATTCTGAAGATTGAATGAGTCAATATTTGTAAAGTGCTTATCAGAGCATAAAATAGAAGCTCTGGACCTTGGGTGGGTATAGAGGTTTACATACTTACCCACAGTGTGTGGCAACCAAAGAAAGGAAACATTATGGCTCATATTTATCCAAGTCTTGTAAGCTTTGTAATATAACTACTGTGCTTTATAGAAAGGAAACAAATAAGACATGTTAATGCTTATTCCACAGAGAACAGTGAAGAGAGATTACAAGGGAAAAAACCTGTTTATGCCTTTCTGACTTTATAAACTTTATAAAATGAACTTACATTACAACTACACCTTAAAACAGAAAACACATGTTTTACGTTTTGAAGAATTACCTTCATTTTTCTTACCAAAACCATAGAAAAGGAGCAAGAATAAAGAGTCACCACACAAATGCTCAGTGGTGTGTATTATTCATTGTCTTATCATATTCTTTATAACCTCCAGATTATTTCCCATTTTGTTCCCTGTTATCAGTTGAATCCCCCTTCATCAGGTCATTACTTTCAAAGATAACCGTTCATTTTGTACATTATTTCCAGTAGATAACATGGGCTGTCATTTGCTCAAACTTTCTTTTCATAGACAAAATGATTAAAAGTGGAATGACAAAACAATTCAATAAAGGTATGTCACTGGGGGGGGGCAAATCTTAAGTTCAGCTCTAGGGTGTGCAGAGAGAGCCAGATTTGGTGCTAGCTATTCCTGCTGTGGGTGCTGGCTGTGGTCAGTCTGCCATGAACGTGTGATGGAAGTGAGCCAGCTTCTTCCACCGTGAGGGAGCTGCCCCTGTAATCTGTAAGCCTTTTCTTATATAAAAAGGGGGCCCAGGGGCTGGAGAGGTGGCTTAGCAGTTAAGGGACTTGCCTGCAAAGCCTAAGGACTCAGGATCAATTCTCCAGGTCCCACATAAGCCAGATGCACAAAGTTGGAATTGGAGTTCATTTGTGGTGGCTGGAGGCCCTGGCATGCCTCTCTCTCTCCTCCCTCTGTCTCTAAAAAGTAAAAAAAAAAAAAAAAAAAAAATTTAAAAGGGGGGCATAGGAAGGAATGTTATCTATGTGTACCTTCAAATAGAGTGGATAGGGCCCTTTCTTCCCCCAAACCTAAAACATACCATTTTATTTGACTTTTTGTTAGTAAATTCTCAATTGATTTTCTTTTCAACTCTCGTGTGGGAGAATGTGTGTGTGTGAGCGCACGTGTGGGAGTCAGGGAACCACTTCCAGGTCTTTCACTTTGTTCTGATGCTGAGTCTTTCCTTGTCCTTCACTGCTCCCCTCATGAGCATCTGTAAAGTTATCCTGTCTCTGTCTCTCTTCTAGCTACTGGGATTACAGAAGCCTGCTACACCTTCCAGCTTTTACAGGGGCTCTGTGGATCCAAACTCAGGTAATTGCATGGGAACCACTTTATCCACTGAGCCATCTCCCTAGCCCCCTCTGTTGATATTCTAAATTTAGAAGTTTTCTAACACTTCCAGGCATGGCAATAATATACAACCTGTAATTCCATGCCCCCCCGCTCCCAGCACTTGAGAGGATGAGGCAGGAGGGCTGCCACAAGTTCAAGGTCAGCCTGGACTACACAATACTTTCCAGGTCAGCCTGGGCTATAGACTGAGACATGTTTCAAAAATTCATATTTATTCTACTTTGAGATCCTTTGTGTTTCCACAACCATTGATGATCAGTGCTGTTTTGGTGCTTGCCTAAAAGTAGTGTTATGCATGTGCTATGCATAGTGTTTAAGATAACATTGCATTCCAGCACACCTTTCTACTCTTGACCAAGCTGACTGCGATTGTGGCATGGTGATCCTGAACACTAGTGAAAATAATGGGAGTGTGGACACTGAGAGTATGATGTTGACATCAACATTCTCCTCACAGGATCTTCCCTGATATCTTAAGGGCTCATGGCTGCTCTCTTTGGTCCTGGACACTATTGGGGAAAGTTAGGTGGCAGTAACTGAAAAAAAAAAAAAAACTAAATGTGAGAAAAACTGAGGGATGAATCTTTACATTAGAGTTTTTTCTTTTTCTTTTTAGTTTTTTGTTTATTTTTACTTATTTATTTGTGAACAATAGAGAGAGAAAGGCAGAGAGACAGAGAGAGAGAGAGAATGGGCACACCAGGGCCTCCAGCCACTGCAAACGAACTCCAGGCATGTGCACCCTCTTGTGCATCTGGCTAACGTGGGTCCTGGGGAATCAAGCCTCAAACTGTGGTCCTTAGGCTTCACAGGCAAGAGCTTAACTGCTAAGCCATATCTCCAGCCCTTGAGTTTTGTTTCTTTTTAGAAAGATTTCCATCAGATTGAGTTCTGTTTAGTCAACCGTGGACAAGACTATGTCCAGGATACTTCTTCAACAAACAGACAAGGTACTTGACCCACTATAGTCCTTAACAAATGCTGACTCACATGTCAAACCCACTGTGGGATAGGAACAGAGAGGATTAGAGGTTTAGCAAGCTTCAGGAGTCTGCAATCAGACTTACATGCCCTGTGTTTGGCTAAGGCCCTGGTGGCGTACTGGTTGAGCTGGGCTGTGTGGAGCCCTATTCTGGAGAAATCAGCCTCTAGGAAAAAGGTAACCCCTTTTTCCTCTTTCCATCACAGTTCATGTCTTCATGGGAGATCTTAGCCCATGTGGACAGTCACTCCTGAACTCTCTGGGTTGTAACAATGAACGCGAGTTCATCTAAAGCCTCTGGAGGAGTCAGGTTAGGTGACTAGCATTATCAGAAAGCACATGCACCAGGGCTGGGTAGCTTAGTGGAGGAAGCATTTATAGCCCAAGCATGAGGATCCCCAGTACTCACTACACCCACATAAGTGTCAGGTGGGCATGGAGACCTGTGGTCCCCACACTCAGGAGGTGGAGGAAGGAGAAAGGACATCCCCAGAGCAAAGCTCCTTGACGAGAAGGATCAGTGAGCTCGGAGTTCACCTGTGACCTGCCCACAGTAACAAAGTGGGGAGCAATGGAGGAAGACACCCAAAGTCAACCTCTGGCCTCCACAAGCATGCACATACGTGTGCACTTGCACTTGAAAACACATGTGCCCACACACATACACACATGCATATATACCACACACACAAAAGAAAAGAAAGTAGTTGTGCCAGTGTTTCCAAAGATTGACACAGAATGTCAGAAATCCCTTAAACAGAATGGAGATTTTTTTTGGTGTGTGTGGTCTGGTGTTTCCTAGGGGAAAAGTGCTATGATGTCCATGAGTTTTCTGGTCAAAGACAAAGCAGACAGGGTGAGTGCCTCTGGCTGTCCCTCACCCTTACAGAGCTTGAATCTGGCAGTCAGTCTTGTCCTTCAAAGTCAAGTCTAAACCTATTCTACTAGATAGAGGAGATCTCTGGGAAGTTTTGGCTTCAGAATTTCCAACATGACAGAGGGGGACAAGGAAGTTATGCAGGATACACCCCCCAAAAGGAAGCCACCTCACAGCCATCCTTTTTTCTGAAATTAACCCAGGATTCAGTGTTTGACGTGGATCTCTGTTCCTGCCAGGTGAGGACAAATGGATACCTGCGTTGCTAGCTGGGAAGTCTCCACCTGAGGATGCCATTCAGAACCTGTGTCCACCCGTGGCTGAAGTTTTGATAGACTTTATTTCAGATGGGTATGAAATATGTGGACTAAAATGTCAGGGACAGAGTGCACACAGGTACTTGTACATGGTGTTTAGAGCAGTATCTTCCTCCCTCCTTTCCTTCCACCCTTCCTTCCTTCCTTCCTTCTTTCCTTCCTTCCTTCCTTCCTCCCTCCCTCCCTTCCTTCCTTCTATCCTTCCTTTCTTTTTACTGCAGAATATTTCATGAGAGCCAAGATACAGAAACAGCCTGAATATCACGTGAAGCCAGATCAGCCAGCATCAGAAAGCTGAGGAGAGTGTGTTTTCCCTCAGATGCAGAATCATGATTTCAATGACTAGAGAAATAAATGACATGAAAGTCGATGGGAGACTATGTGAGTGGAGGAAGGGGAGGGAGAAACAAGAAAATATAACGAGGGTAAGAACAGCAAGCTTTCCCTCATATGCACATCTAAATTTAATACATACGTATATACATCCTCACATGGCATAAAAAGAGGACTATTGGGGTGGGAGAAGAGGGACTAGGGGAAGAGAGGAGAGATGTATGAAAATGAAATAAGGAACCACATTATTGTTTTCAAGATATTTCTATTTATTTGACAGAGAAAGAGAGGGGAGAGAGAGAATGGGCGCACCAGGGCCTCCAGCCACTGCAAACAAACTCCAGACGCTTGTGCCCCCTTGTGCATGTGGCTAATGTGGTTTCTGGGGGATGGAACCTGGGTTCTTTGGCTTTTCAGGCAAGTGCCTTGACTGCTAGGTCATCTCTCCAGCCCAGGAATCATATTATTCTTTATTCAACTAATATGATTTTTACATGTCACCTTAGAATTAGGTATAGAGATAGCGAGGATAAGTGGGTGGATGGGAAGAAAGAAAGAAAGAAAGAAAGAAAGAAAGAAAGAAAGAAAGAAAGAAAGAAAGAAAGGAAGGAAGGAAGGAAGGAAGGAAGGAAGGAAGGAAGGAAGGAAGGAAGGAAGGAAGGAAGGAAGGAAGGAAGGAAGGAAGGAAGGAAGGGAAGGAAGGATAGCTGAGAAAAACCTTGGTTCTATTCCCAGCTCTCCCTGAATCCCAAAACCTCCACTGAGAATTATTTTAGCTAATTCCTTTCCTCAAAAGATCTCTTCCACGCTGAAGCTGAAATCCTTCACTTCCTCCTCGCCCCAGACACCTGAGTCCCTGCCCCTGGGTCCTCTTGCAGCTGTCACTCCAGTGGGACCCTTCACTGGTCACTAGCTCCCTTTTGGAGAGATAGGGCAGGGTTGTAACATCCTGAGTCCCGTGTTCCCTGAGTCAGGCAGGAGGGCGCGGATGGCACCAGCTTGTCCCCAGGCCACCCAGGCCGGGCAGGGCGTGCTCCTTCCCGACGCGAGGAAACACACGGAGCTCTGGGGGACTCCCCCACCCGCGCCACGCAGCATAAAAGCGGCCGCGGGTCGCAGGGAGCCTCACAGCCCGCACAGCACCCCAGCCTCTCCCGCCAGCGCTGAGCACCCGGATCCGCCCACCCTCCTCTGAGCCCATGGCCCGCGCCACCTCCAGTCCCCGCGCCCCGCTCCTCGGGGCCGCGCTGCTGCTGCTGCTCCTGGGGACCTCAGGCCGGCAAGCGACAGGTGACACCCGCTCCTGGACCCCGGGGCGGGGGCACGGGCTCGGGTGGGGCCGGCCGCCCACAGCCCTGCTCACCAGTCTCACCCCCTCCCGCAGGTGCGCCTGTGGCCTTGGAGCTGCGCTGCCAGTGTCTGCAAACAGTGCCAGGAGTGCACCCCAAGAGCATCCAGAGTGTGAAGGTGTTGGCCCCAGGACCCCACTGCACCCAGCCTGAAGTCATGTAAGTCCTGCCACAACCTCCAGGGTCCCTGACCGGGCACTGGCCCACCCTGACCTCCTGCCTCATTCGCACCTGTCCTCCTCCCTCGCAGAGCCATGCTGAAGGATGGACGAGAGATTTGTCTCAACCCGGAATCTCCCATGGTCCAGAAGATCATCCACAAGATACTGAACAGGTGAGCTGTGGCTCGTGTTTGCCAGATGTTGGGCCCAGGTAGATGCACTGGCATGGGACGCCTGAAGGTTCTGTCAGGGAAGCCGGGGTTTAGCAGAAGGACTGGTGATTACTGCTTCAGGGCAACCTTGCCCTGACACCATTTATTTGCTGAGAGCGAGGAAGATATGTCCAGTGTCCTCCATCCCCGCCCTCACCCTGTCTCCGTTTTATGAACATCAGTAACAGTGCCTTTAAATTTATCAGCCTTGGCCAGTACAGAATGAACTTTCCGCCCAAAACAGATGCTCCCCAGCCCCAGGCTCTTCTGAAAGTCCTGGATCATAGTGCCTGGCAAAAGCGCCCTAAAGTTTAGCAGAGCAAAGCTGAGATTTTGCGTGGCCCAGCACTTGGCACAGGTCTGAGTTCCTCCACCACACATTAACCATGTGACAGGTGATTTAGTTTGAAACTGAGCAGAACAGGGAATTCATTACAGCTGCTTCATGAACTAAGCGCAGCCCAGGGTGACGGAGACGAAAGGTGTAGGCTGTTGGAGACCACAGAACCCTGCCGCGTCTCCTTCCCTACCTCCACTGGCCCACAGACGTCCCTCCGCCACACAGCTCAGCCTGAAGGGCTTGGGCTGGGTCTCTCGGGAGCCAGGCAGTAGTCCGGAAAGTGTGGCCCCTAGAGGGCAACACGGGAAAAGGTTGTGCAGCTGATTTTCCTGAGCACCTACTGAAAGACAACCATTTTCTCACACAGTGATGCCTCCAGCTGAGCAGGAAAGGAGGAGACCCATGCAGCGGTTCCCGAGGCCGACCTCGCCCTTCTTAGGACAAGCCGAACAAAGGAAATCTTCTGAGGCCACCTGAATGGGCCTTACTGGGCTGGTGCGAGTCTTCTAAGAGTTGATTTATTTGCTCGTTTAAATTTTTTTTTTGTTAATATTGTACACATGAAATAAGTAAGTGTGTGATTGACTCTACTTGCAGACTACTATTATATTTATTGTTTTATGTCAAACTCAAATTCATTCAATACTGATTCTTAGTTTGAAGGTAAAAACTTTTCAAATATTGTCAGGTCAGTCTGAGATGCCCACAGCCTGGTGACCATTGTCTTGGAGGCTGGGCAGTCCCGTATGTAGACAAATAAGATCATTTCATGGTACTGGAATGTATGTGCATATCTATTTTTGTAATATTTTAGTCTAAATAAGTTATTTATTGAAATGATGTTATGGTGACCATTTCTCATGCTGAAGCTTTGGCAACTCCAGAGTCTAAATATCCCTTGGAAATTTTGTGTCCAGTTTGTTAAGGCATAATGTTTTGTCTAGCTAATTATATAGTGTCTCTACTTATCAGAACAGAGAAGTTTAAGTATTTATTGATATTTTTACCAAGAAAATGAAAATAAAATGTTTTAAAATATGCAATGTTTGTTTTTATTACTTTGGGGCATGTGCTATCTTTACTGGATAATCTAATGATTGATGTCAGTGTTTCTCAACGGTTCTTACTCCACACCTGGGTGTTCAGTTTGCTACAAAGATCAATTAGATTGTCAAGCATGTCTAATTTCATGTGGTGATAGCTTTCATCAACCCAAAAAATGTGCTTTGCCCAACTGGAAACTGTTTTTTAGAAGCCATTGCTCTCCCCCACCCTCTGTTCATCAGGGTTCCTGCTACCTTGCTACTTGTTTGGACAGCTAACAGGTCTACTTTCACTGCTTTTGGTGGATGATTTTGCAATCAGTTGTTGACAGTTTAATGAGGTTAACCATGAAATGGTAGTAAAGTTGATATTTTTTTCTTTGAAACTACTTATGTCATCAAGTAGAAAAGGCTTGCGAGTCCTTCACTTATGCAAAGGTCTGAGATGTGAGTTCGATTTTCTAACCTTCTTATGCAGGAAATTAACATCAAGCTTAACGATGGTCCAATGCTTTACACGATGTACTGGTACAGGCTATTGGACGCGAAGATGGTGGTTTCCCGCCTTGCTAGTGATGTTCTTACAGTGCTGAAGGGAAGCCTTTGGGTGGCTAGTACACCATGTGCCCAGGCGGGGGCAGCACTCCAAGTCCCAAGGCAGTGGCAGGGTCCTCACATCAGAAAGAAAACACTTTTCGTAATCTGAAACAAAATTCCAAGTTCGAAAGGAAGCTTTGAGCTCCTGTGAGGTGTGTATGTGTCTCCGGACCAGGGATTTAGGTCTCGCCGAGATCCGGAGTCCAGGAAATCCCACAAAGGCAGGACTGTGGAGCTGTCAGCCTGCAGACTGTGACTGTTTTGGCTTGTCCCAAGCCGCTCAGCCAAAAGGTTCTTAAGAAGCAAGAAACTCTCTGTGACTTTTTTCCCCCACACTAAAGAGGTAGGACATAACAATCCTTTATCTTCAAAGTTACTAGGAAGAGATGTTATAAGAGGGAGGAAAGACTATAAAATGTACAGCAATAAATAAATGGGAACCTTCATACACGCTGGCAGTTAGTCCTTCCCTAACTCCAAGTTACAGGACACTGGAAAATGTCAACAAGCTGGACCCTGGGGTGTCAGTAAGCTGCATCTCACACCTAAGACCTTCAGAAACCGGACCTTGATGCTCCAATCACTGTGCTCTTCTCAATATGGGGCACAAGAAGGGGATAGGGCACATTTCCATGTGTGTAGTGGTTAAAACCAGCTCTCAATGAATCAGCCAGTTTTGGATTCAATTCCACCCCTATCCATGTGATCTTGTGCAAGTTTCTCAACTTAGCTCAGCTTTATATCACTTTCTGCAGCAGGAGAACAGCATGCTGTATCTTCTGAAGTGTAACAGGAATTATGTTATTGGCTCCAAAACCCTCATTTTTTCTTTCTATTGTTCCTCAGGCCAACTCCATGGACACATTTATCTTAGATGAAAAGCATAGGTCAGCTGTAGTTTGTCACACCAAAGTTTTCCCAAGACCTTGAAACTATAGGCCATCTCTCATTGGGCACATTAAGGGCAGGAAATGGGACACAGGGTGCATGATGTGGTAGTCATGGAGTGAAGACATAGAAAAGAAAGTTATGTAAAATACAACACAATGTCATGAGGCCAGCACCTAGAAACGACGATGGCAGTAGTGGCTGAGGTTCCCTGAGCAATGTCTCCAAAGGAGACAGAGAGGGAGAGAGGCCACATGGCAGACCCTACCCTGTCCTTGTGAGCCCTTCAGGGTGAGTTCTTCTAAGATGTCCTCTCAGAACTTTCACAAGTGACCAAAGAGACATAGGATGGAGTGGAGGGCAGATCCACAGTAGTACAGTGTGACAATCCAGGGAAAAAAAGCTGAGACCATTTCATTTCTCTTTTCTCCGTCCACACAGACAGTAAGAGAAGGAGCCTGTCCTTTCTTCTCTGTATCCTCCACTCACCCGTGAGCTCACTAATGACAGTGGGCACTGGCTTCTCAATGTCAAGTCCCTGTCTCTCTCTCTCTCTCTATCTGGGGTGGGAGAGTAGGCATGGCAGAGAGATAGCTTGCTGAACTCACAAACAAGAAGGCCTCAGAAGCAGCCCTTATGGAAGGATAGAAGTTAGGAAATGAAGACTCCACTTTTCCTAGTCTTTTGGGTGGAAAATGCTAGGAGCTTCTCTCTCTCTCATATATATGTGTGAATACATATATACATATATATGTGTGTGTGTGTGTGTGCATTTAGTATACATATATATTTATATATACATATTTGTGTGTATATGTATGATGTTTTACATCTGTTTTGTTGAGACAAGATATCAGGACTGTTACATTTACCCCAACATACTTGGAATGGAGGAAGAATTTTGAGGAATACTTAGAAAGGCTTCCAGGATAAAAGCAATGTCCTTAGTAAGTTCAGTGGCCCACATGCTACGTTAGCAGCTGTTTACTCCCTTCCCTCCACCACAGTCCCCAACCTCACTCGTTCTTCCTGTGATCATCTCCAAGATTCACTATGGCTCATACATCTTGGTAACAGGTTCTGCTTTGGGAGGACCTGAATAAGGACAATTAGACATCCCAGGAATTAGACCTTAAGGCAAAGACTTATCCATTACTATTTTGTTAACAAGTCTGATTCCAAAAGCTCAAGAGGGAGGGTCATGTGAAGAGAATCATGAAAAACGTATTGACCATGCTAGACGTGCTCACTGCAGATGAAAATAGAGCCTCCCAAGGAGCTATTTTGAATGATTATTTTATTTTATAAAGTTATTTACTTGATGTGTGTATGCATTTTTGTGTGCCAGTGCAGGCACATGGGTGTCACATGGCATGTGTGCTTAGAGAATTTACAGTTCAGTTCTCACCTCCCACCTAATTTTTAATATTTTATTTATTTATTTATTTTTTTAGAGAGAGAGAGAATTGGTGAGCCCAGGCCTCAGCCATGGCAACTGAACTCCAGATGCTTTCACTACCTAGTGGGCATGTGCGACCTTTTGCTTGCCTCACTTTTGTGCATCTGGATTAGGTGGGATCTGGAGAGGGATTGAACATGGGTCCTTAGGCTTCGCAGGTGAGTGCCTTAACTACTAAGCCATCTCTCCAGCCTACCCCACATCATTTTGAATCAGATTCTCTTATTGTTCACTGCTCACTTCACCCGCCTTGTTGGTCTGCAAGCTTCAGGGAATTCTCCTGTCCCCACCTCCCTTCTTGCTGTGGGGACGGTGGGATCACAGAAGCCCTTGACAAGATTCTGCTTTTATATGGGCCCTGGAGATCCAGACTCAGCTTTTCAGAGTTGCACTGTGAGCACTCTACCTATTGAACTATATTCCCAGCCAAGAGGAAAACCTTTCTTATCCTGCGGAAATCATAAAACTAACTCAGACCTAGAAACCAAAGTTGTTGTTACTCACAATAGGGTCATAATCAGATTCTGGCATTAGCCTCTGCTTTCTTTCTCAGATCTGTTTGAAAGTAAAACATGGAATTGTATACATAACATCTTTAAGTAGAGGAAATTGAGTGTACTAAGTGATAGCCAGGCTCTTATTTTCCTATGAACATGTAAGCATCTTACTAACATCTTTATCTTCTATGTTAAAACAGATCAGTATTTTCTTTTGAAAATGAGAAATAATTAGAATTATTCTTGTTGCTTTCAACAATCATTGAAAAAATAAATCAGATGGTCTAGAGAAAAAAATAATTAAAGAAAAACAAGAACCAGGTAGAAGTTTTCTTGAAAATGAGAAACTGACAAAAAAGGAAAAAAAATCAATATTTTCATTGTATATACAGGATAGTGGAGGCTCAGACTACTGAAGAGTTGTTACATGTCACAAAACTATTTTAGTACAAAATAGGCTAGAACTCTGTTTGCCCAGAACTCTGTTCAGTAAAATACGGTGTCCCTATAGCTGCTATATTATTAGCTTAAACCTTGGTTGTAGAATTGGTTCTCTAAGACTTGTAGAAATGGTCTCAAGATACAAATTACAAAATCATAGCCAGTTATGCCATGAGATTCTACAGGGAAGTCCAAAGAAAGTAGGGCGAATATTGCGGCCCAACAGTGCAAAACCAGAAAGGGGCTCAGTCACCTTGTATGACCTGGTAAGTTACTATGTCAGTTTCCTGTTGTCTTTCCAAAATGTAGGGAATTAAAACAACTGCTGTTTTACTGTGGCTCAGGACCATCAGTTTGAGCGAGGTGGTATGGCAACTTGGGCCGAGCTCGGAGGGGAGGTCATTATGAGCTCTCCCTGGTGTCACTCATGTGGCTACTGTCACCTGCTGACTTGAGGTACTACCTCCTGACCAAGCCTGGTGAATCGTGCCTTCCATTCCTGAGTCTTCACATCTTCAGGAGTTCCTGTGTTGACCTAATGGTAGCAGGATCCCAAGGGCAAGAGTTCCAGAAGCACATGTCCTGTTGGCCAAAGCAAATCATGATGTTAGAATAGTCAAGGGGTTTGGGAAATTGATTCTGACTCTTAGACAGGATCCACAGATGTGTGGCAAATTTAAACATTTCACACATATTTCTGATGTTCAATTTGCTTGCTAATAAGAGAAAAATATTCTGGGTGGTCTGCAAATAATTGACAAAATGTTCTTAGAGCAGTGCTGGTAAAAAGCAGAATGTAATACTACAATAAGATATTTTTGTTATTATTCTTAATTTTACTTATGTATTTGAGAGAGAGAAATAGGCAGACAGACAGAGAGAGAGAGAACATGAATCTCAAAATGTAAATGTTGATGATATTCTCCCTCTCTCTCAAGGACTAACATGTAAACGTTCAAGTTCCACATTATAGCAAACACAGATTAGCTAGTGAGTTTGACCTGTTTCCATGCTCATCATTCCAAACAGTTAGATTTTAGCCTATGATTTATTGGTGTCACGACTGGCAGTACATGGTGGAACAAACTGTTCACTTTTCTGGTAGGGTAAAAGACAGGAGGAGGAAGTCACATGTTCTCTTTCATGGTCAAGTTTACCAATAGCCTAAAGCCTCCCATTTTAAACACTTCTTAAATTTCCTCAGATCTAAAACATCAAGTCAAGGACTAACAGGCAAACGTTCAAGATCCATATTATAGCAAACACAGATTAGCTAGTAAGTTTGACCTGTTTCCATGCTCATCATTCCAAAGAGGCTGTGGGTTTTTAAAAATTAATTAATTTTTTTTAACAACTTCCATGATTGTAAACAATATCCCATGGTAATACCCTCCCTCTCCCCACTTTCCCCTTTGAAACTCCATTCTCCATCACACCTTCACCCCTCAATCAGTCTATCTTTTGTTTTGATGTCATGATCTTTTACCTCCTATTATGATGGTCTTATATAGGTAGTGTCAGGCACTATGATGTCATGGATATCCAGGCCATTTTGTGTCTGGGGGAAGCATGTTGTAAGGAGTCCTACCCTTCCTTTGGGTCTTACATTCTTACTGCCACCTTTTCCACAATGGACCCTGAACCTTGGAAAGTGTGATAGAGATATTGCAGTGCCGAACACTCCTCTGTCACTTCTTCCCAGCACCTTCTGATGCCTTCTGAGTCATCCCAAGGTCACTTTCATCTGAAAAGAGAAGGTTCTCTACCAAAAGTGAGAGCAGCATTAATATATGGGTATGAACATTAAGAGAAGTGCTTACTGGGCAGTTTGATGAGCATAGTATCTACATTTAGCCAGACAGTAGCAGATGTTACACCTCTAGGGCTCATGACTACCCTGTTTTAGGTTTTCAGAATCAGGGGTGTGTTCCTTCCCATGGAACAGGCCTCCACTCCAAATAGAGGACAGTTGGTTTCCATCATCACAGACGTGCCACTATTGCAGCTGTTGGCTCATTTGGCCTGGCTGGCAAACTACAAGGCATGCAGTGTCCACTGCTGAGTATCTTCACTGGTGATTTCTCTCTCCCACTGAACTGCATGCAGAGTGGCTTCTTCCAGCTTTCTGTCAACTGGTCTACATGGAGGAGGTTGTCAGCTCAATTCCAGCAGGATTTCTCAGTGGCCTTGCAGCCCAAGTATGTGGAGTCTTCAGCAATAGGGTCTTACCATCTATTCCTGGTGGGAATGACCTGTAATGTTTTGGGGGCATCAGGGACCTTCCTGCAGGCTGTGGGTTTTAAGGACAGAAACTCAAGTCTTTTATCTTTATATACCTAGTGCCTGCTCAAGAATTAATGGAAGAAAACTATTTCTTATTACTTAAGCTAAATTTGCCATCAGATTATATCAACCCTTTAGTAATCACTGATTCTTCAGTGAAATGCTAATCAAGGTTGAACTGAGTCCCCTTAAAATTCTTGTGATGAGATCCTAAGCCCCAGTATTTCAGAATACGCCCTTGTTTGGTGATAGTCTTGAAAGAGGTAATTGAGTTAAAATGAGTTCATGAGGATGTGTCCTGTGATGAGAGATTTGATTGTGACATGATAAGTGCTCTTATAGAACGGGGATTAGAGATAGACATGCATGTGGGTAAAGTGCCATGTAAACATGAGGCCAACCGTCAGCATGCCATGGGGAGACGCCTGGAGCCTCTCCTTCCCTCACCCTCCTAGCATGAAGACCAACCCTGCAAAACGCTGGTGCTGGACTTGAAGCTCTGGAACTGTAAGGCAAAATGTTCGTGTCTGTTGTTTTAGTCACCTAATCTGTGTCTATGATCATCTACCAGAGCCCTAAGAAATTTAAAGGAAACACCTTGCTCTTTGATTTGCAAATGCCAAAACAAGGTGTAATCAATCTGAGTTAACTAAACTCATTTTTTAAAAAACTACTTTAGGAAAAAAAGAAAAGCTCATAGTTCTGTGATACTCAATTAAGCTTCAAGTCCAGAGAAACAGATTCTTTCAAACCCCAATTCACTGCAGTTTTCTGTTGTAATAGGACAGAGTTATTATTAGACCATTGCAATCTAAATTCATTCTTGTAGTGAATGCTGTAAATACAGTTTCACCTTGGCAAATCTTGTTACCCTCAAGTTTGACCACACAAATATGTATAAATGCTAAAAGCAATCATTTGCTGAAGGAAAGTGTCTTAAATGCCCTCTTTGTGCAAACATGGCCTTTGTTTTAAAAAAAGTCATTAGCATTCTCATGAATCCATTCATTGACCACAGTGACATTTAACTCCTCTCAGTTGATTCCCTTTTAGAACCTGACAGCTTCACCTCAACCTTCAAGTTCATCTCATCCTGTCCCTGACCCTCAGCTGAACCTAGCCCAGCTTCCTTTGTTACCTATGAAGTGACAACCAGGCCACTTGCATAGCCATGCCTTTCCTTCATCAGTGGCAGAAAGGAGAAATTCTGGGGCTACTGTGTGCCCATAAAAGGGGACATAGTGCCACTCTTTCCACCATGCAGCCCAGGGTCTAGCCAAGGACAGACATTGCTGCTGAGCACCCACCAGCCCTCCTCCTGATGTGATTGTCCTTGTCCTGAGGGTGGGGACCAGAAAAATCAGAAGAGATTCCAAACCTTATGAGGTGGTTTTGGCATTGAGCAAACTGTAGAATGCTTGTAAGCCAGCCTGCATTTAGTTTGTGTCATTGAAAGTGTTTCTTATTGAGTAACTTGAAAATATGTTTGACTTCCTAGAAACAATGGGACATAAGTGTCAATAGTTTCCTTTTTAAAGTAATGCAAAAGCATTACCACAAATTTAGGTCATCTATCTTAATGGTATTGGGAAGCTAGAAATTGCTGCCCTCCCTACATAAAATTCTCACATCATCTGTATTTACAATGTGTCCCAGAAAGGGATCAAATTGTTTTACTACTAAATAAGTCACTCAACATGCCTACTTTTAAGCTATGAGCTATTACCTTAGCTGACCTCTCAGACACATTAGGTGTTTAGTAAATGCCCACTTATTAAACATAATGATATCATATGATTAACCTTATGTGCTTGTTTCATTAAATGCTTGTGTCAGCATTGAGTGTGTGAATCTGGTTGAGTATCCAGCTGCACTAATTTCAAATTTCCAGTGAAGACATAACATGACTGTATGTCTCCTGATAAGGGTCCCTATGACAGTCATGAGTCACGATGCCCATATATTCAAATTCTGATTTGATTTCTCCCAGCATACCTCAGGGTATTTGTTGCAGCAGCAGAGAAGTCATGTAAGCAGTGAAGATATGGATTGGTTTGAAAACTCTCAATTTGGGGTTTCCAAAGCTGGTATTTCCTTCCAAAATGTGCTAGATAAAGAGATTGATGACCATGCCTCTGGACATTATTTATTGCCACACAGGGTGGGGAACTAATTGCCTCATATTTATACCCTCACTCCTTCCCAGAGTAAGGAAGTGTGGGGGGTGGTAGGGGAGTCAAATGGAGAACAAGTTGAGTTCATGAACTTTTTCTCAGTGGATTTCACTTGGAAGTCACAAATATACAATCAGCAAAGACACAAAGTCACGAGTAAAGATATAAGAATAATTCATCATAAAGCAATGTCTGCGTTCTACACTTTTTAGTTAGAAGTTTTCTATTTATTATGCATGATGCCTCAGTTGTTCAGTGCTGAATAGAGTGTCACAGCATAGCACACAATAAGCATACTTGTTGCTTCACAATTGTGTCACACATCAGTTGAGGTAGCTGTGCTGGCTCCTCCTATGTGGTTTCATGCGCTGACGTGAGTGTGTCCGTGTGGCTGAAGGCTCAGCTGGTGGATCCAAGAGAGGAACCTACTTCCCACCCAGGCTGCTGGGGGAAGTCAGGTCTTTGCAGTTGTGGGACGGTGAAGTCCCCACATTCTTGCTGGTTCTTTGGGGTCATTTTCAACTCCTGGAGGCTGCTCAGAGCCTCTTCCACATGTCTGTCTGATATAAGCCATGGAGATCTGCCTTAATCTCACTCTTCCTCTTCTGCTACCAGCCAGAGAAAACTGTGCACTTAAAATTCATACTACATTAAGCAGGCTCATTTGGAAGTTTTTATTATTATTTAGTAGATTAGTAATTTTTAAATTATATCTCTAATGGTGATGTTATTGCATCATCTAGCATATTGTGGGTGGGATATGTCAGAGTCGCACTGCGGAGGATGCTTGTGGGAAACTCGGTGGTTATTCTTAGCATTCTGCCTGCGACTGATTCAAGAGTTTATGAGCATGCACGTGTGTGTGTGTGTGTGTGTGTGTGTGTGTACACACACACACACACACACACACACACACACACACACTTTTAAATGGCAGTAAAAACCTCCCACGCATTTGCTACACAGGCCAAAACTTTAAGCATAACAAGTACATCAGAAGCTTGTGGGTGTGGCACTGTGATTGTAGACTGATTTGTGCCCCTCCCCACACTTTGCTAATTCCCCAATTAAAGCCTCAGCCTCCACTACCTCAGAATGTGACCACATATGCAAATAATCTCCTGACAGAGGTGATACAATGAGGGAATTTTTGGTGGGCTCTACCCTAATATGAGTGATGTCCTTATAAAGAAGCAATGTTGGTACAGGTTGCATGTGCATCAAAGGGAAAGCATAAAGATAGTGTGAAACCAAGGAGAGAACTCTGCAACAATACACTCTCCAGCACCTTGATCCTGAACTTCCAGTCTGCAGAATTCTAAGAAAACACATCTCCATTGTTTACATCATCCTGCCCTGCTGCCAAATCACATAACCATCCCTACCTAAGAACTGAACACTATTTGAAACTCTGTTGTTTCTGCTGTTTCTTTTTCTTTTTTACTACCCAGTTGTAAAACCTGAAAACAATGACTGTTTATTTTGTTTATTTTGAGCTTCAGGTCAAAGGAATCATGCTGAGCACACACTTTCTGTAACCTATTTTATGATTTGACATTTTATTGTGCATTTAGTGTATTTTGATGTATTTAGCTATATTTTCCTCAGTTTAGGTTATAGTATGTAACTAGAATAACACTAAATAAATAAATAAATATAGTTTGCTTTTACTGTATACTGTTGATGAACACATAAGTTTTTTCTAGACTTTTGGTATTATAGACATTTTTATATGCTTCCCAGTTCACTTATATGAGTGCTTGCTGAAATTAAGGTTGTGACATTATATCTAATGACATGTTAGAAGATAGAGTATTTCTACCAAGTGACATTATTCTTTCCTGCCTAAACTCTTCCCTTAATCTGCATGCTGGCCAACATCCGTGATTATCAAGTGTATGGGTGTAGATTCCATCCCACCACTTCTTTCTAACTTGCATATTCCATTCTTCATAAGGCAGAATATTTATTATATGTTTAAGAGTGGTTGTACTCTAACTTTTATAAAATTGACATTCATTTCTTTTATTCATTTTCCTACTTGGATATCATTTTTCCTTGCAGACTCACAGGGGTACTATGTATATTAATTCAAGTTTGTTTTATGGATAACAAAGTTCACTTTATGGTTCATATATTTTCATTCTGTCTATAGCAACCTCAGTGAATAAAAGTTTATATGTTGGTATAAATTGAGTTTAGTAATATACTCTTCTAGTATGCACTTTTAATTATTCATTTTAAAAATCTTTGTGTAAGCCCAGTGTGGTGGTGCACGCCTTTAATCCCAGTACTCAGGAGGCAGAGGTTGGAGGATGGCCATGAGTTTGAGGCCACTCTGAGACTCCATGATGAATTCCAGGTCAGCCTGGTCTAGAGTGAGACCCTACCTTGAAAAAAACAAAAACAAAAAAAATCTTCATGTAGCTTACAAAAATATTCTTCTGAAATTTTTGCAGATCTTCCTTTATGTTAAAGAGATGAGCCCAGTAGAAGTGACTTTTACAAATATAATATGAAAGTATTATCAATTTTAATGTGCTCCATAAGTTATTCCAGTGGTATTCACTAAGATGTCATAATTTCTACCATTGACCCACAGTGATATAAGTACAGGGATGGATTCTGATGATGGATTCTGATACTGAAGGATTCTGATGGTAAAGGATTGTGATGATGAAGAATTCTGATAGTGTAGGATTCTGATGGTGAAGGGTTCTGATGGTGAAGGATTCTGATGATGAAGGGATCTGATGGAGGAGGATTCTGATAGTGAAGGATTCTTATGGTGAAGGGTTCTGATGGTGAAGGATTCTGATAGTGAAGGATTCTGATGGTGAAGGATTCTGATGGTGAAGGATTCTGATGGTGAAGGGTTCTGATGGTGGAGGATTCTGATGGTGAAGGGTTCTGATGGTGAAGGATTCTGTTGGTGGAGGATTCTGATGGTGAAGGGTTCTGATGGTGAAGGGTTCTGATGGTGAAGGGTTCTGATGGTGGAGGATTCTGATGGTGAAGGGTTCTGATGGTGAAGGGTTCTGATGGTGAAGGATTCTGATGGAGAAGGGTTCTGATGGTGAAGGGTTCTGATGGTGGAGGGATCTGACGGTGAAGGCTTCTGATGGTGAAGGGTTCTGATGGTGAAGGATTCTGATGGTGAAGGATTCTTATGGAGAAGGATTCTTATGGAGAAGTGTTCTGATGGTAAAGGGTTCTGATGGTGAAGGGTTCTGATGGTGGAGGGATCTGATGGTGAAGGATTCTGATGGTGAAGGGTTCTGATGGTGAAGGGTTCTTATGATGAAGGGTTCTGATGGTGAAGGGTTCTGATGGTGAAAGATTCTGATAAAGAAGGATTCTGATGGTGAAGGATTCTAATGGTGAAGGGTTCTGATGGTGGAGGATTCTGATGGTGAAGAATTCTGATGGTGAATTGTTCTGAGGGTAAAGGGTTCTGATGGTGAAGAGTTCTGAGGGTGAAGGGTTCTGATGGTGAAGGATTCTCATGGTGGAGGATTCAGATGGTGAAGGATTCTGATGGTGAAGGATTCTGATGGTGGAGGATTCTGGTGGTGATGGATTCTGTTGATGAAGGGTTCTGATGGTGGAGGATTCTGATGGTGATGGATTCTGATGGTGGAGGATTCTGATGGTGGAGGATTCTGATGGTGGAGGATTCTGGTGGTGATGGATTCTGTTGAAGGAGGATGCTGGATCATTATCAACTTATCTATGTTTATGTATAGACTTTATTAGAATTTTATTTGTACTAATATTTAGGGCATAATTTCTCTTTTCCTTAGAAATGACATATTTTTCTTGAACTTCTCACCTTTCATATTCATTTTAGAAGCTGTTTACAATTTTGTAATGTATACTAATAATAATGTATAATGTATAACTTTGCCTGTAGTCTCTTTGTTTTTATACTGAGAGTCATAAAATCTTCTCGTTTCTTGAATATGAATTTGTTCCTAATTTATTGATTACTTAGAAAAAATTTTATGATATGATCACATTAAGAGGCCTACTCTGGTATTGATGTTGCCCTTCTCCCACCTCACCTGATGCTGGGTTTAAAAATGTACAGGTCCACAAGTGGTAAGGAATTTCATAATATTCCTAAGGCTTGTAATTTTGCTGTAGATACCTTTTAGTTCATATCTATAAATAATATTAAAACACTTACATCTAGTCTCTTTATATTATTTAATGTTATTATGAAGGGTATCTGAATAAAATTTCATATTCCAGCTTCTAATGTTCAGACTTAAACATTTTCCTTGAGTTTGTAACCATCAACCTTTCACTTGGGTCTTCATGTTATGCAGTAGCAATTACAATTTAATCTCCTCTGATGAAAACTTATGACTTTTCATTACCTTTCTATTTTTGTGAAGATGACTGTGGTGGGAGTGGGTACCCTGAGCTTGTTTCTTAGTTTGAAGGGAAACTTTCAAGTTTTCACCCTTGTATATGATAGCTTTTGGTGATAACTGTATTGTTAACTTGCCCTTTGGGATTCCATCATAACATCTATATAATGTTGGAACTCCTTAAAATCCTGGCAAAATGAATTAAAATTGTTCTAATAGGCATGCCTTTAACATGAACCTCACAGGGATCCCCCAAATAAATCCATGATGAAGATGAGTCCATAGTCCAAATTCACTAGACCCTGGAGGCACCATATACCTGAACCAAAAGTCAAACTCACAATAAATAGCATGCCTAATATTCAAAGTGTTGAACGCAACATGGAATCCTACAAATATATTTCACATCAGTAGACATTAAAGAGGAAATAGAAATATCAGACACTAAGAAACCAAGCCAGTTTTGGAAGAAAAGACCCAACAGATAACAGGCAACAAAATAGCAAGTAAAGGGGAATGGAACCCATAGAGAACTTGAGAACAGAAACACATAAACAATGTGAAGTCCCAAAGGCTGACTGAAGCAGGAGCTTTGATGAGGATAGAGAGAGAATTATTGTAGGAGAGCTGAAAGAAGCATGCAGGCTGCAGCAGATTATGAAAAAAGGAAGGAGACTTCAAGAATAGTATGAAAATACCTAACTAATTTATGGAAGGAATTACAGAAGGTAAGGAGAGGGAGAAGGAGTGGAAAATTCTACTTGAAAGGACAATGGTTCAGAATTGTCTAGGACAAATGAAAACCTGTGCTGAAGAAGCTGAATAGGTTGAATGCAAAATAAGAAAATGAAATTAATACCTGACTACATTGCAACAAATGTGATACATCCAAGGGACAAAAAGCAGATCTTAGAATGATTAAGTAAAACCTACCATGAGGCAAGTGATCTACAGAGGAGATTTCAGGAAAGGTCAAGCCTATGTCAAGTCTACAGAAGATGTAGTTTTTCTAAAATGATAAAATATTTTTCAAAGAATATCAAAATGCTATGATTTTATTTTAATATAATACTCTAATGAAGAATTAACATTATGAAAATTTTCTTTTGTTTGTTCTAAGTTGGTTACTAAGGGAAACTAACTTAAAACATTAGGGTTAGTGATATATTAACTAGTTCACTAACTTTACTAGTATATTTTTGGTTCTTATGTCTTCAGTGCAAAAACCTATGTATCTTACATATTTTTCTCACAGGATTTTCTTTCAAGATTCAAAGGCTTTTTTACCCAAAGTATAACTTGTTGGGTACACTGAACTTCTTTCTTATTATTCCACCTATCAACTGATCTTAATGAGTAATTGAGGAGTGATATAAATTAAATGGAGTTGACAAACCCTTGTCCCACTATTTGTAAGTTTAAGTAATTTCTGAAAATTCCAAGTTTGAGTCCTGCAAAATGTCAACATTAATATGTTCTTTATTTAAAGCTATTTGAAACGGTGAAAGAAACAAATGTTTCTCAACAATTTATTATCTGGAAGTCAATTTTCTTAGTCTTAATATTCCTTTTCTATACTGTTCCCTGTACATAAATCTGTTTCCCTCACCCTGACCCATTTAAAGATAGAAAATGGGGCTGGAGAGATGGTTCATCTGTTAAGGTACTTGCTTGCAACGCTTAATGATCAGGGTTTGATTCCCCAGTACCTATGTAAAGCCAAAGTCAGATGTAGTAAGTGACACATACATCTGGAGTTCATTTGCAGCAGCTACAGGCCCTGGCGCAACCATCCTCTCCTTCCTTCTCTCCCCTCCCCCTTTCACTATCTCTCTGCTTGCAAATAAATACAAATAAATATAAAGATTGGAGATGACCTGAGTTTCTGCTATCATCGACTCCAGGTTGCTTCCTCATAGTCTTCAAATCCAGGGTATCTGCACCTTACCTAAAACAAACAAACAAACAAAAGGCTGGAGGGATGGCTTAGTGGTTAAGGAGTTTGCCTGCAAAGCCAAAGGACCCAGGTTTGACTCCCCAGGACCCATGTAAGCCAGATGTACAAGGGGATGCATGCATCTGGAGTTTGTCTGCAGTAGCTGGAGCCCCTGGCCCTCCCATTCTCTCTCTCTCTCTCTCCCTGCCTATTTCTGTATCTCTCTCTCAAATAAATAAATGAAAATTATATACATATAAAAGAAAAGAAGAAAGCAAGAAACTGACAGTATTCCAATTGTTCTACCTTTAACCTCATTTCAAAAGAGGAAGCTTTTCTATAGACGAATATTTAAATGACTTGTCAAAGATTATGAAACCAGCGAGTGGCAGAGCTGAGGCATAAAGCTGGGAATTTTGATTTTGATCTGATTGTGCCTCCCTGGCTTCCATTTCAGTGAGCAGGGCCAGTCCTCCTCTGGTCACACCCACCCACTTTGGAATGCAAGGACATAAACTCTGCAGAAGGAGACCCTTAGATTTGGGTGAGGTACATTTAATCCCCATGACGCAGGAGCTGATTAATTCCTTGGGCTGACTGACACATCCTCACTGCAACTCCTTGCCAGCCTCTTGCCTGGGAAGCCTCATATGCTTCAATCTTTCCCGTGCCAACAGAACAAAGCACAGTGTCACCTTAATTTAGCCAGACATCCCTTCAGAACTCACATGGGCATTTTTCTCTGCTCTCGTGTCGCTTACAAGCCCACCCCACCTCCTGCTGGAACACACATTTGTCCATAAATTATGCTCACCTTCATAGGCCAGGGCACCCAAACAGGAGTAGGAACATGGATTATCATCTCCCTCAAACCTACTACTTTTCTGTTTTTTAAGCTATCTTACTGACAATTGTTATGCATGTATATAAACATATTTTTATTATAATCCCCTCCCACACTTTCTTTTGTGCCCCTTTCCCTGAACCCATGCTCCTGCCAACAAGCCCCTCTTCTGTTTTGATGTTTTGTTTTGTCTGCATGTCGATGGGCCCAATACTGTGCAGCAACAGCCATGGTGAGGTCATAGCACGCATGGCCGCTCCATGTCTGGCAGACGGTGTTCCAAAGCACACCTCCCATCCTCTGGCTCCTACACTCTTTCTACAGCCTCTTCTGTACTGTTCCTGAGTCGTGGCAGGTGTTACTGACATGTTACATGCAGTGTTGAGTACCCAACTGTTACTTCTCAGCAATTAGGTGAGTTTTGAGTTTTCTCAGAAGTCACCATCATCTGCAAAAAGAAGCTTCTCTGATTAAGAGTGAGAGCAGCACTAGTCTCTGGGCATAAACATAAATATTTAGAGGGTAGTGTGAGAGGCACAACATTTTCATTCAGCCACACGTCAATAGTAACTTACCCCTAGGGCCTATGACCTCCTCAGCCACGGGATTTTGGTTAGGTTTTCCATAACAGGCATGGATTCCCTCCTGTGGAGCAGAGCTCCAATCCAGAGAGCAGTTGGCTGTGCTACAGTTCACCAGCCTAAACAGAGTCCCAGGGTCAGCTTGATAATCGGCCCGTCTCTCTCCTCCATCCCAAGGAAGGCTGTACTCTTACCATCTCCACCCACTTAACAACCCTCCCGTAACACTCTCTTAATTCTAGCCTTCCTCAAATTTCACCCACATTATGAAGCTACATCTTAGCTAGTCTGTCTGTATCTAGTCTGTCCCCATTTTCATCTGACTGAGGTCAAGTGATTGCTCTGAAATTCCATTCTCAGACTGGAAAGATTGCTTAGTGGTTAAGGTGCTTGCCTGTGAAGGCTAAGGACACAATTTTAATTTGCAGGACTCACATAAGTCAGATGCACAAGGTGGAGCATATATCTGGAGTTCATTTACAGAGGCTAGGGGCCCTGACATGCCATTCTCTATTTGTCTTTTTCTCTCTCATCCCTCCCTCTGTCAAATAAATAAATAAATAATATATTTTTAAAAGGTAAAATAAAATTCCAATCTCATCAGGCCACTCTAGGGCCTAGTCTTCAACAGATCTTTCATCTGTGAGACAGGCTGCAAGGTCAGAATATTTATGTTCCTCATGGTGGCTTGAATCAGATGTCCCCCCACAACTCTTGGGTTTTGAATGCTTGGTCCCCAGTGGATGGCAGTGTGGCAGGAGGAGTCTTGCTGGGGGAGGTATGTTGCTGGGAGTGGGCATAGGGGTGTTATAGCCAGCTTCCTTTTACTAGAGTTCAGCTCCTTCTATTGCTGCTGTTTACCACCTGCTCTTGCAGAGGTGATGACCAGCCTCTGCTCATGCCATTATTTAACCTGCCATCAAGACTGCACACCAAAATAAAACTTCTCTCCCTTCAGCTGCTTTTGGTCAGGTGTTTTGTCCCAGAAACTTGAAGGTAACTATAACACCCTCCAAAACTCATTTGTTGAAGTCTAATCATTAAGTTGATGCTATCAACAAGTGAGTCCAGTGAGATGATGAAATTATGAGGGCGGAGTCCTCCTGCATGGGAGAAGTGTCTTTTTTGTGTGAGAAGGAACTTTTTAAAGAGGGCACATCTACCTCATGAGATACAGTGGGGAAGTCCTCTCACATCTGGAAAGCAGGGGCTCCATCTGCCCCGTGAGATACAGTGAGGAAGTCTTCTCACATCTGGGAAGCAGGGGCTCCATCTGCCCTGTGAGATACAGTGAGGAAGTCCTCTCACATCTGGGAAGCAGGGGCTCCATCTGCCTTGTGAGAGAACAGTGAGGAAGTCCTCTTACATCTGGGAAGCAGGGGCTCCATCTGCCCTGTGAGATACAGTGAGGAAGTCCTCTCACATCTGGGAAGCAGGGGCTTCATCTGCCTTGTGAGAGCACTGTGAGAAAGTCCTCAGAGGCAGGCAACAGGAGCTCCACAGACATGGAATGTTCCATTTGACTCCCATGCCTCTAGAGCTATGGGAAATAAATTAGTGCTATTGATGTGTTACACATTTTATGATATATCTTTTATAGTGGGTAGGACTAATTAAG